>NC_041382.1:441329793-441333941 GCF_002162155.2 Triticum dicoccoides
GCGGCGGAGCGGCGAAGGAGGCGGGCAGCGACTCGCGGGCTCGCGGGGGCCGGCGCTGGGCCTGGCGGGCCGCAGCGGTGGAGGCGGTGGCGGCACCACTTGGCGCGACGGGAGTGGGCGGCAGCGAGGTGTCCGGCCAGGGCGGACGTGTCCGGCCGGCGCGGAGATGATTTTGAGGGTTTCAGACGAGGGGGATCCGGATTTTCGGGGAGAGGCCTTTAGATAGAGGTAGAGAGAGCTAGGAGAGTTCAAATGAGGCGCGGTTTTCGGCCATGCGATCGTGATCGAACGCTCTAGATGATGGAGCAGGTTTAGGTGGGTTTTGAGCCAAATTGGAGGGGTGTTGGGCTGCAACACACACGAGGCCTTTTCGGTCCCTCGGTTAACCGTTGGAGTATCAAACGAAGTCCAAATGATACGAAACTTGACAGGCGGTCTACCGGTAGTAAACCAAGGCCGCGTGGCAAGTCTCGGTTCAATCCAGAAATGTTTAATCCCCACACACGAAAGAAAGGTAGAAATGACCACCGGAGGAGAACGAAGCGCCGGAATGCAAAATGGACAACGGGGAAAATGCTCAAATGCATGAGACGAACACGTATGCAAATGCAATGCACATGATGACATGATATGAGATGCATGACAATGATAACAACACACGGAGACAAAGACCCGAACCCGAGAAAATATAATAACTTAACGCCGAAAACGGCATGAGTTGGAGTACAAATTGGGAAAGTTACGTCCGGGGTGTTACAAAGACGCTCCAAGATTTGCACATATCGCATGAACGAAACGAATCCGAAAACATACTGGTACTTGTTGAAGAAAGATGGGATGCCTTCCGGGGCATCCCCAAGCTTAGATGCTTGAGTCTCCTTGAATATTTATTTGGTGTTCCTTGGGCATCCCCAAGCTTGAGCTCTTGCCTCTCCTCCTTCTCCTCACATCAAGACCTCCTCGATCTTCGAACACTCCATCCACACAAAACTCAACAGAAAGCTCGGTAAGATCCGTTAGTATAATAACGCAAATCACTACTCTAAGTACTGTTGCCAACCAATTCATATTTTGTTTTTGCATTGTATATACTGTAATATAACTTTTCCATGGCTTAATCTACTGATATAAATCGATAGTTTCATCAAAACAAGCAAACTATGCATCAAAAATAGAATCTGTCTTAAACAGGACAGTCTGTAGTAATATGAACATTCACCATACTTATGGTACTCCAAAAATTCTTCCAAAATTAGTAATAAGAAAATTTTTGTATAGAAAGACAGTGCAAAAAGTTTCAGAACCGTTTGACATTCCAGTAAAAAAACGTAAAATCACGCACTACAGCCAAAGTTTCTGTCCTGCACCGCATAAACCAACAAGCAATCTAAAACATCCTAAAGGAAAACCTTGGAACATTATTTTTATTTTTAAACTTTATAAAAGCACACAACATAAATAAACAACTCTCTAAAACTTCCGGGTTGTCTCCCTGGCAGCGCTTTCTTTAAAGCCATTAAGCTAGGCATATAGTGCTCAAGTAATGGATCCACCCGGGTCCCAAGGTATATCAAAGCCAATTTTAATTAACAATGATTTGTAATTTAGTAGTGAGCACAAAGTAACATATATCATGTAATGACGAAGTCTAACTCTCTTCCTATGCATCGGCATGTCATAAAAGAACAATTCATGCACACAAAGTAAAGGCCAATGCATAGTATAAACAGTTTCTTGCAATTTTTTCGTGTTGGAAACATAAAGAGGCAGAGATGTAGTTCCTCTCTCATAATAATTGCAAATAGGAGCAGCAAGAACATGCATATTATATCTATCAAGATCATCATGTGTAATAGTAAAACACAACCCATCAATATAATCCTTAATAAGGGTAAACTTCTCCGATATAGTGTAGTTGGGAGAATTCAAAAAGATAATAGGACTATCATGCGTGGGTGCAATAGCAACAATTTCATGTTTAACATAAGGAACTATAGCAAGTTCATCTCCATAAGCATAATTCATATTGGCATCTTGGCCACAAGCATAGAAAGCATCATCAAAAAGGGATATTTCAAGAGAATCAACGGGATCATAACAGTCATCATAGCAATCATCCTTCGGTAAGCACGAAGGGAAATTAAACAATGTACAAGTTGAAGAGTTACTCTCATTATAAGGTGGGAACGGGTGATCAATACGCTCTTCCTCCTTTTGTTCTTTGCTCTCCTCATCATCTTTTTCATCCAATGAGCTCACAGTTTCATCAATTTCTTCTTCCATAGACTCCTGCAAAATATTAGTCTCTTCTTGGACAGCGGAGACTCTCTCAATAAAACCATCAATATCGGAATTGAATTCATAATTCTCATAGCAATATTTAAGGATAGCTAAATTTTCAGGTGTATAAACCGAATCATCAAAATTTTCACACTCTTTAAACAAAGATTCAATTTCATAAGCACCCATAAAGCAACAAATTGTTCTATTTGTTCCACATCATAGTAATCATATATACCACTAGCATAAGAATCCAAGGTTTTATCATCATTAAATTTGCATGAAAAGGGAAGGTGTGGAGCCTTCATCCTAGAGCAACAAGTATAGTCATATCTCAAGCATAGTTCCCGAGCATACCAATGCAACATATGAATTTGATCCCATAATAGTTTCCCTTTTTGAGTCAAGAGATAATCCTAAAGTATTCATGTTGATCCAACGTGTCTCCCATTACATAATTGAATATGGGTTTTCTCAGGATTATCAAAGTAGTACATAATATTTTTCACATAACCAACATCGAGGGTTTTAGGAGGTTCCCCATCTCCATGAGTAGCAAGTACACCTAATTGTTTTTGGTATTTCGTGTTCCATATCCATAACTAAATATGGAGAACAACTTAGAACAACAAATAAAAATTACTTAGTGATAAAGCAAACAAGCACACATGAGAATATTCACCCCACGCTATAACTCCCCAGCAACGGCGCCAGAAAAAGGTCTTGATAACCCACAAGTATAGGGGATCAATTGTAGCCTCTTTCGATAAGTAAGAGTGTCAAACCCAACGAGGAGCTAAAGGTAGAACAAATATTCCCTCAAGTTCTATCGACCATCGATACAACTCTACGCGCGCTTAACGTTCACTTTACCTAGAACAAGTATGAACTAGAAGTACTTTGTAGGTGTTTTTGGATAGGTTTGCAAGAATATAAAGAACACGTAAATAAAAACTAGGGTCTGTTTAGATAAAGAAGCAATAAAGTTAGTATAGAGAGTGTGGAAAAGTGGTGGTAGGAGTTGTGAAATTGTCCCTAAGCAAACGACTACTTTACTAGACTGATAGCAAGTTTTATGTGGGAGAGGCCACTGCTAGCATGTCATCCCTGACTTGGAATTCTATGCACTTATGATTGGAACTATTAGAAAGCGTCCGCAACTACTAACGTTCATTAAGGCAAAACCCAACCATAACATTAAGATATATTGGTCCCCCTTCAATCCCGTATGCATCAATTTCTATGCTAGGTTGAAGCTTCTATCACTCTTGACCTCCAATACATAGTCCTATCAACATAAAACTAACCCTATGATGTGATCCACACGCGCGCTCATATGATGGGCACCAAGGGACAGCAACATAACCACAAGCAAATTAAATCAATCATAGCAATTCATCAACTACTGATAGGACAACAGAAATCTACTCAGACATCATAGGATGGCAACACATCATTGGATAATAATATGAAGCATAAAGCACCATGTTCAAGTAGAGGGTACAGCGGGTTGCGGGAGAGTGGACCACTGTAGATAGAGGGGGAAAGGTGATGGGGATGTTGGTGAATATGGCGGAGGTGTTGGCGTAGATTGCGGTGACGATGATGGCCCCGGCGGCGTTCCGGCGCCACCGGGAGAGAGGGGGAGAGAGCCCCCGTCCTTCTTCTTCTTCTTCCTTGACCTTCTCCCTATATGGGAGAAGGGTTTCCCCTCTGGTCCATGGCCTCCATGACATGGGAGGGGCGAGATCCCCTCCGAGATTAGATCTGTCTCTCTCTATTTCTGCGTTCTGGGATTCTGCCCTTCCACCATTTCTTATATATCCGGAGATCCGTAGCTCCGATTGGATTGAAACCTTCGCCCCAAT
>NC_041382.1:441334210-441393093 GCF_002162155.2 Triticum dicoccoides
AAATTAGCTTTCTTGCGGCCAAAGAAGAGCAGAAACCGCCTTACACGGGGGCCATGAGGGTCAGGGGCGCGCCTAGGGGGGGCAGGCGCCCCCTGCCTCACGGCCCCCTCGGGCACCGTCTCGCGTTGATTCTTTTCCCATATTTCACAAATATTCCAAAAATATTCTCCATCCGTTTTATTCTGTTTGGACCCCGTTTGATATGGATTTTCTGCGAAACAAAAAACATGCAACAAACAGGAACTGGCACTGGGCACTGGATCAATATGTTAGTCCCCAAAAATAGTATAAAAAGTTGCCAAAAGTATATAAAAGTTGTAGAATATTGGCATGGAACAATAAAAAATTATAGATATGATGGAGACGTATCAAACCATTTTATGATTATCTCTACGAAACACTTGGCAATCTACTTCAGTAAATAGGACATTGAAACCAAAGTCAGAAAGTCTAGATACGAAAAGTAAATTGTAGCCAAGAGATTCAATGAGCATAACATTTTGTATGGAGCTATCATGTGAGATGGCCACCTTACCAAGGCCAACCACCTTACCCTTTGAGTTATCACCAAAAGTGACATACTTTCAAGGGCAATCGTTTTCAGCAAGCTCACGAAACTTATCTTTGTCTCTGGTCATATGATCAGTACACCCACTATCAAGAACCCATCCCTTTCCTCCAGCCATGTAGCCGTGAAGATTAGCCATAAGACCAAAGTGTCTCATTGCATCATCAAGATCATAGTCACTATCATCATCCTCATCATAGTATCCATGTTCAACATCGTCATGTGGTGGATAAATTCCTAGAGTGATTCATTAGAAGTATGACCGTAACAATGTTCAGCTCTATGAATTCTAATGACTTCGGAAATGATATTGCTAACGATTCCAACATCTGCTTTGGCACTCGTAAGATTAGTAAGCTCAAATAAACAATCACCAAATTTGGGATCATTGGAACTCATCTTACTCAAGGCAATAGACTTATGAATAATCTCATCTAAGTTTTTCAAGGAATAGTTTGGAAATCGTTCCTCAAGGAATCTCCATATGGTGTAGGCACAATCAAGAGCAGGCAAGCTAGCAAGCAAGTTTCTAGGCAAACCTCTAGTGATTAAATTGACAGTTCTAAGATTACGGATCATGTCAATAGACTCATCAAGGGTAGGATGCAAAGGATCAACATGAGGTGCACAAGGGCTAGTAATGTACTTGTTCAAATGATATTCATTGAAAATCTCAAGTATCTCATTTTTCCACTCATGAAAGTACTCTCCATCAAGTATATGCACTCTATGTCTAAGACTCCCAAACATAGACTCATCCATCTTCCTCCAAAGGTGTTTAAACCAAAGCAATGGAGACCAAAGCTCTGATACCAATTGAAAGGATCGAGAAGAGGTGTCTAGAGGGTGGTGAATAGACTCTTAGTAACAAAAGGTGCAGTTTTTAATTTCTTTAAGTTGAAGTGGAGTTTTGGCACAAGTTTAAACATTCACAATACATATCAAGCAAGCATGATAAGAGTATATGGGCAGTGGAAAGTAAATCACGCAAGTTGCAAGAATGTAAAGGGATAGGATTTGAGTGTGCAAACGCAATTGGAGACACAAAGATTTTTGGCGTGGTTCCGATAGGTGGTGCTATCGTACATCCACGTTGATGGAGACTTCAACCCACAAAGGGTAACGATTGCGCGAGTCCACGGAGGGCTCCACCCACGAAGGGTCCACGAAGAAGCAACCTTGTCTATCCCACCATGGCCATCGCCCACGAAGGACTTGCCTCACTAGGGTAGATCTTCATGAAGAAGGCGATCTCCTTGCCCGTACAAACTCCTTGGTTCAACTCCACAATCTTGACGGAGGCTCCCAAGTGACACCTAACCAATCTAGGAGACACCACTCTCCAAAAGGTAATAGACGGCATGTTGATGATGAACTCCTTGCTCTTGTGCTTCAAATGATAGTCTCCCCAACACTCGGCTCTCTCTCATAGGATTGGATTTGGTGGAAAGAGGGTTTGAGTGGAAAGAAACTTGGGGAAGGCTGGAGATCAAGATTTATGTGGTTGGAATGGAATATCTTGACCTCAACACAAGTGTAGGTGGTTCTCTCTCAGAAAATGTATGTTGGAAGTGTAGGCATGTTCTGATGGCTCTCTCCATGAATGAAGAGTGGGTGGAGGGGTATATATAGCCTCCACATAAAATCTAACCGTTACACACAAATCACCGAATTCGGTGGGCCGAATCAGAAAACTCGGTCAGACCGATTCAGTTCATAATGTGACCGTTAGGCTTTTCGGTGGGACCGATATTATCAACTCGGTAAGACCGATGTGCTAGGGTTAGGGCAAAGCCTCATCTCGGTTGGACCAATTACACAAACTTGGTGGGACCGATTTGGGTAATAAGAAAAACAGAGAGTTGGCCAAGCAAACTCGGTGAGACCAATCGCATATTTCGGTGAGACCGAAATTACTGCAATAGGCAATAGAGAGTTGGCAAGCCCATCTCGGTGAGACCGAGATCCCATCGGTGTGACCGAATTGACTAGGGTTTCTGGCAGTGGCTATGTCAAGTGAACTCGGTGGCGCCGGATAGGACATTTCAGTGGGGCCGAGTTTGACTTTTGGTTTGGGACATATGTGGATGTGAGAAAGTGGTTAAGGGCTTTGGAGCATATCACTAAGCACTTTGAGCAAGCAAGCCATTAAGCAACAACTCATCCCCTTTTAATAGTATTGGCTTTCCTATGGACTCAATGTGATCTTGGATCACTAAAATAGAAGATGTAGAGTCGCGAGCTTGAGTTTGAGCCAATCATTTGTCTTCATCATCTTGAAGGGGTTCCACACCCTCTAGTCCACGTCACTCCATTGTTGAACTTATCTGAAACATACTAGATGAGAACATTAGTCTAACAAGAGATATGTTGACATTAATTACCAAAATCACCCAGGGAGCACTTGTGCTTTTAGCAATCGCTAAACATCATCTCTGCATCAGCCTCGAACACTCTGAAAAGATGGATCCGGCAGATGTCTCGTCCTTGAACGAACTGCTAGATCGCATCGCCGCCCTGGGGGTCGCAATAGACTATGATCGGATTGGGCTTAAACCCGATCATAGGGAAATCAAGTCCTCGCCGATCACCCATCTGGTAGCAGTTGTGGAGGAGCAAGCCGAGGATAGTTCTCCCCCAAATTAAGAACAAGCTATGTTCGAATTTCCAGGCCCTGTGTGCTAGATACCCGTCTTCGAGAAGAGACTGTATGTCGTCCGAACATGGAATCAGGCGTCAAGCCCAAAAGTCTCCAGGACCCTCCGGATCCTAAATTAGTGAACTCGGATATTCTTCAAGCTCCAGATCCAATGACGGGCCAGGGTTAGGATTTGAACCCACCCACCCACCAGAAGAAATATTCCCCAAGCAATTCAGGTCCTCCAGACGTATATGACCTAATGTACGTATGACATCAACCTTAGAAAACGTTCCATCACTTCTGGGCCAGGTTCCTCGTTGTTAAAAACAAGATTAAAGATTGTTGCGACAACGATGCGGTTTCAGTTTTTCGCCGCAATTGCACGGACGAGGGAATCCTCAATGCCCTCAACCACCACCGCATACTGCACTTTGCAGATTTGGCACACATAGTACAGAAGTACTGCACAATGGAAAGCGCTTGGAAAGCCCAGGCAGCCCGATGGGATCCTCCTGCCTTTAAGCAGCCCACCGGATGGGCTAAAAGGATGCACCCTTGCAGGCCACCCAATCATCACCTCATTGACAAGAGAGTCAAATCCTTCACAGGACATAGAACTGTCCTTGATGAACTGCTCAACAAGCCCTGTCAGATACACACTATGCCGAATACCGAGCCAACACATGACCTTCGGGCATGTTGGGTACTCCAGCAAGTTGCTAAGAGCAGCGAGGCCATCCTCACCAACATCACCCCGGAGACGTACTCTTCGGAAGATGACGATCTAAATGTCTTTACGGTCTTCGAGACTTTTTCTTCAAACAATCGGCGCAAGAGGGCGCTCCACGACCTCGCCGAAGTCAACTAAGTAGCCGCAATAAATCCTTGGAATGATACGGCAATAACTTTTACTGCCAACGATGAACCAAGGGCCAGATCAGTCCGAGCACCGACCGCCTTGGTCTTAAACCCAATTGTGGATGGATTTCGACTCACCAAGGTGCTCATGGATGGAGGCAGCAGACTGAACCTCATCTACGAGGACACGCTCAATAAAATGCAAATGGACAAGAGTCGCATCAAGCAAAGAGGCACCACCTTTCGAGGAATCATCCCTAGTCGAGAAGCACAATGCTCGGGGAAAATTAAAGTTGATGTAGTGTTCGGCACGTCGGAGAACTACAGGTCTGAAGAGTTGCTCTTCCACGTGGCACCTTTCAATAGTGGATATCACGCCCTGTTGGGGCGAGATGCCTTCACACGCTTTCAAGCCATACCCCATTACGGGTACATGAAGCTCAAAATGCCAGGGCCCAATGGAGTTATCACAATCACCAGTGATCCGGATATAGCACTCCGCGCAGAAAACAAAACTGCATCCTTGGCCCTCGAGGCACTATCCAAGGCCCTCGCGGCCGAAGAGTTAACCACTCTGCTTCTATAGTGGACAAAGGTGATGTAATCCTCAATAAGAGGCCGAAGCCCACTTCTTTCAAACCAGCAGACGAAATAGCTAAATTTCAAGTACACCCGACGGATCCCAACAAGACAGCCTCCATCAGAGCACAGTTGGATCTGACGGTCGACGTCACCTTGCGAGCGTTCCTGCATGAAAATTGGGACATCTTCGCCTGGCACCCTTCGGATATGCTGGGAATCCCACGCAAATTGGCCGAACACAGCCTCAACATAATAAAGGGGTTCAAACCAGTCAAGCAATCGCTGCGATGATTTTTCGAACCTAAACGACAAGCTATGGGGGAGGAGCTTGCCTAGCTACTTGAAGCCGGGTTCATCAGAGAGATCAAACACCCAGGCTGGCTGGCAAATCTGGTCATGGTGCCAAAGAAGGATAAATCCTGGCGCCTTTGTGTCGATTTTAAGGACCTCAATAAGGCTTGCCCTAAGGACCCCTTCCCACTACCCCGCATTGACAAAATCATTTACGCGATCACATGACACGACTCACTGTGTTTCCTCGACGCATACTCCAGATACCATCAAATTAAGATGAAGGAGTCCGACCAAGCTGCAACAACATTCATTACCCCCTATGGACCTTCCTGCTTCAACACTATGCCTTTCGGACTCAAAAACGCCGGCGCCACTTACCAAAGCATGATTCAAACATGTTTGGAAAAGCAAATTGGCAAGAGAATGGAGGCATACGTAGATGATGTTGTCATCAAGACTAAACACATCGAATCATTGGTGGATGATCTGTGACTCACATTCGACAACCTTCGAATATATGACATACGACTCAATTCAGAAAAATGTGTCTTTGGCGTTCCAGCCGGAAAACTACTTGGGTTCATCATTTCCAATAGAGGAATGAAGTGAACCCGACAAAAATCCGAGCCTTGTCACAATGGGCAACGCCAACAGACTTAAAGCAAGTCCAAAAACTAGCTGGGTGCGTGGCAGCCTTGAGCCGCTTTTTCTACAGATTAGGAGAGAAGGCGCTACCACTTTATCGACTCCTCCGACACACTGACCACTTCGAGTGGACAGACGCGGCTACAGCCGGATTGTAAGAAATAAAAACTTTGTTAGCAAGCAATCCAATCCTTGCCGAGTGTTGGCGAGCCTATGTTGCTCTACATATCTGCGACTCATCAGGTAGTGAGTGCGGTGCTCGCCGTTGAACGACAGGAGTAGGGACATAAATTCCCACTCCAAAAACCAGTGTACTATGTATCGACAGTTTTAACACCGTGCAAATCTCAATACCCACATTATCAAAAGATAGCCTATGCGGTCTTCATGGCATCCCGGAAGTTGCGGCACTACTTTCAAAGGTGTTCGATCACGGTGGCTTCCGAAGTACCACTCAATGACATCATAAATAGTCGGGACGCCACTGGCCACATTGCCAAATGGGCCATTGAGCTCTTACCATTTGAAATAACACACAAGCCATGCCGAGCAATTAAATCTCAGGTGTTGGCCTACTTTGTCACCGAATGGACAGAAGCCGAACTCCCCAAAGAATACAACACATACTCTGATTGGGTGATGTACTTAGATGAATCTAAAATGTTAGCCGGATTGCACTATTGCATGGTCTCCGAATAGTTGTGTGACGCCCCGAGACTGATGCTCGAGAAGACTTCCATATGTTCCGGGTTTCGCCGTGTCTTTCATTTGTGTCTGCCCTTTTATTTTTGCATTGCATCATGTCATCATGCCATCATCTCATAAATCTTTTGCAACTCAACTAAATAAATTGCATGGATCTTCGGTCCATTTAAATCGAGGGAATTCACATGGTGAGTTCTCTTTATAACCTATCCTCCCAATATTATTAGGGAGCTATATAAAATATTCCATTAGTTTGGAATTAACCGCAGCAAACTTGCATTATAAATCCCTCTTGTTTCTAAACTATTTTTGCATCCATTTTCTTTCCTCCAAGGCCCTTATCCAAGTGCAAACCATTTCACTTCTTCCTTCTTTCAAATTTTCACCCATTTATTGCAAGTGGCGTTCTCCTCTTTCTTTAAATGTTCAACTTTTCCCTACATATACTAGACCGTACCAAGACCACATCCTCCAATTTTCAGGTCTTCTGGAAATGTTTTGGTTGGGCTACGGATTTATTCGAGTTTGAGTTATTTTCAAACTTGAATAAAAATCGCAGCCTATAAAATTTCCAAGGCATTTTATTCAAATACTAGTTAAATCCAGGAGCACAAGAGTATGTTTATAACCCTCTTTTTCCTTTTCAATTTTGCTGGGCTTTTTCCTTCTCTAAGCCTGGGATTTCTTTTTTTACAAGAGAGGAGAGAGGATCCAGCCCAGCCGGCCTATAGGCCATCCACAGCAAGGCCCATCTGCGCCTAGGCCCATTTGGCCCAAGGCCGTCCCGCCGCTCCAGCCCATCCTAACCCTAGCTCGCCGTAACCCCTCGCGCTCCCCTACTCGATCCCTCCAGCGCCGCCAGGAGATCGATCCCTTCTCCCTCCCGCGAGCGCATCTCTCCCTCGGTTCTCTTCTCGCTCCAGCGCTGCCACTCCTCTTTCCCGATCCCCTCGCCCTCTCCTCGAACCCCTGCCTCCTGTCAGCCTCACACACACCTCGAGCCAGGGGAGGAGCCCCTGCGCCCGATTCCCCAGCGTCGCCAGCCTCCAGGAGCTCCCTGCCGCGTCCTTGATCTGGCGAGCTCCGCTGCCGGATTGCACTGCCGCCCGCGTTCGCCACCGCCTCCTCTGCTTTGCCCGTCCCCTGCTCCGCCTCCATCGCCGGCGACCATGACCAGCGCCCGCCTCTTGCAGCTCGAGTGCCACTGCAGGAGCTGCTCCGTCCGCCGCACGCTTGCCTCCGTCCCAGCCATTGCCGACCTCGCCTCGGCCATCTCTCCACCGCCTCCTGCCTAGCCTGCATCCCCGTCGCTCCTCCTCGGCTTCTGCGTGGATCGCGTCGTGAAGACCCCATGACACAGCCCCGGTCTCATGTACCCATGCTGCACCACCTCGACCCGAGGATGCCCTGCCCGTTGTGCTTGCGCGCCCTATGGCGACCTCCACCACGGACCTATTCGCGTGAAGCCCCTACTCCTCCACCATTAGTGCCACGATGTCTATGACCCTTCAAGTTCGACTACGGTTGTCATGCACCACTACCGTTGCAAGAACCGAGACCGTCAAGGCCGAGAGGACGCCAAGTACTAGGACGACGAGGACCGCCAAGTTCGTCTTCCGCCATTGAAATGAGATGTGCAACTACTTCCACGATGAAACAAGAACAACTACCACTGTTGAAGGCCATCAAGTGAACATCTACCGACGACGTGTACGACCTACTCCGTGAACGTGTACCACTACGACCAGAGGCATCGGATCCGGCAAGTCCAACAACGACTATGCTCAACTACCCATGACCCTGAACGTCTACGAAAACGTGTACCGCTACCCCCGCCCGAACATCTTTAGAACATGTACCGTCAACCCTCGAAGAACCATGGACGACAAGTTCCTTGTTGCCCGAACACCTATAGAGTGTGAACATCTATGAAGCGAGAATGACTACTTCCACTACCGCCGTCACGAGAACGCCTACTTCCCTCTATGAACTTGATCCATTCCGAAAAGTCCAGCCTCGAAGGTATAACCCCGGGACGACGCCCGTGAACGAATGAATGCATGTTGGATGAGATGCCCCCTTTGTCGGCACCATGTCCGTATTGTCACTCATTTCCATGCCACTAACCCGTGGGAACCCGGTATCCAGGAGCGCCCCACCATCTTTTGCACGCATCCGCACATTTCCCCTTGCATCGGTATCTCAATCAAGTGCCGGAACCCGGAACATTGCCGTGACACCGTTACTGATATTGTTGCCGTGGCACCCCTTTTCGTTTCCGCCACAATGACAAAATGCTTCATAATGCTCTTGTCAACTTTTAATAAACATTGCATAAACTTGTTCATGTCATCCACATCATGATAACAACAATTAAAATGTTTAAAATTGTTGTTTGCATTAAATTACTAATGCATATGGGGATTTGCCGGGTTTGTTGTTTATTATACCCGACCCCATTTAAATTGTTTAGATGGTATAGTTTTTGTTATGTATCATCTCTTGACATGCTTAACAACTTTTAATATTGTTGAGTACCTAAACAAGAGAGAACTAAATAATTGATGAGGTGCTTCGTCAATATGGAACTCGTTGCATATTGAGCTCCACTTAATTTGTAGAATTGTTTGTTGCATATTGCCATGCCTATTTAAACCGGACATGCATCATACTTGGTTGTGCATCATGCCATGTTTATGTGGTGGTTGTTTACTATGTTGTTTGCTTCTTTCCGGTGTTGCTTCTTCGGGTTAGTTCCGTTAACGTCGCGTTTGTGAGGGATCCATTCGACTACGTCCATTTGTCTTCTCCATGGACTCGTTCTTCTTCCTTGCGGGATCTCAGGCAAGATGACCATACCCTCGAAATCACTTCTATCTTTGCTTGCTAGTTGCTCACTCTTTTGCTATGCCTATGCTGCGATACCTACCACTTGCTATATCATGCCTCCCATATTGTTAAGCCAAGCCTCTAACCCACCTTGTCCTAGCAAACCGTTGTTTGGCTATGTTACCGCTTTGCTCAGCCCCTCTTATAGCGTTGTTTAGTTGCAGGTGAAGATTGGAGTTTGTTCCTTGTTGGAACATAGATATTGGTTGGGATATCACAATATCTCTTATTTAATTAATGCATCTATATACTTGGTAAAGGGTGGAAGGCTCGGCCTTATGCATGGTGTTTTGTTCCACTCTTGCTGCCCTAGTTTCCGTCATACCGGTGTTATGTTCCTTGATTTTGCATTTCTTACACGGTTGGGTTATAATGGGAACCCCTTGACAGTTCGCCTTGAATAAAACTCCTCCAGCAAGGCCCAACATTGGTTTTACCATTTGCCACCTAGCCTTTTCTTTCCCTTGGGTCGGCCAACTCAAGGGTCATCTTTATTTAACCCCCCCGGGCTAGTGCTTCTCTAAGTGTTGGTCCAACTGAGCGATGTCCGGGGCTACCAGGGGCAACTCTGGGCTGGCCTACCCGACGTCTTGCTCATCCGGTGTGCCCTGAGAACGAGATATGTGCAGCTCCTATCGGGATTTGTCGGCACATCTGGGTGGCTTTGCTGGTCTTGTTTTTCCATTGTCGAAATGTCTTGTAACCGGGATTCCGAGCCTGATCGGGTCTTCCTGGGAGAAGGAATATCCTTCGTTGACCGTGAGAGCTTGTGATGGGCTAAGTTGGGACACCCCTGCAGGGATTTGAACTTTCAAAAGCCATGCCCGCAGTTATGGGCAGATGGGAATTTGTTAATGTCCGGTTGTAGAAAACCTGAAACCTTAACTTAATTAAAATGCATCAACCGCGTGTGTAGCTGTGATGGTCTCTTTCCGGCAGAGACCGGGAAGTGAACACAATGTTGGAGTTATGCTTGACGTAGGTTGTTATAGGATGACTTCTTGATCATAGCTTCTCGATCGTGCCTTGCCTTCTCTTCTCGCTCTCATTTGCGTATGTTAGCCACCATATATGCTAGTGCTTGCTGCAGCTCCACCTCACATACCCTTTTACCATACCTATAAGCTTAAATAGTCTTGATCGCGAGGGTGTGAGATTGCTGAGTCCCCGTGACTCAGAGATACTTCCAAAACCAGCTTGCAGGGTTAATGATATCATGCAGGTGACACAACCAAGCTCAAGGAGGAGCTCTATGAAGATCTTGTTCTTTGTGTTGTCTCGTTTCCAGTTGATCAGTAGTGGAGCCCAGTTGGGACGATCGGGGATCTGTAGCATTAGGGGTGGTCTTCTTTTACTTTGGTTCCGTAGTCGGACCTTGTATGTATCTGGTTGATGTAATGCTTTATTCATGTATTGCGTGAAGTGGCGATTGTAAGCAACTATGTATCTCTTTCCTTATTCAATACATGGGATGTGTATAGATTACCCCTCTTGCGACATGCTTACAATGCGGTTATGCCTCTAAGTCATGCTCCGACACATGGGAGATATAGCCGCATCATGGGCGTTACAAGTTGGTAATCAGAGCCTTCCCTGACTTAGGAGCCCCCTGCTTGATCGAATCGTTGGCGTTGTTGAGTCTAGAAAAATGTTTTGAGTCTTTTAGGATTATATATATCGGAGAGTAGGATTCTTTTTACTCCTCAGTCCCTTCGTCGCTCTGGTGAGGCATCGTGACGTAGAGTTTTGACTCTTCTCTTCTCAAATTTCACTAAATTTTTTTAGGATCACGCGAGTATCTTGGAATCGTTCCGATGGTTTTGTGACGAGAACATTGTTCTTGGTGCCTCCTGATATTTAGGGGTTCTGGCAGTGTCCCGAGGGGTTGAGCTCCGAGGTGTTGTCATCACAATTTTATCGTTGCAGTTCTGGAATACCTGAGTTTCACCGACATTGAAAATCTCTTTATGTAGTTGTTGGTGAGATAACCTCGACGCCACCCAGTACTAGGGCGGGAGTTCGGGAGTATTGCCATAACTCGTATAACGGATACTTTTCGAAGGTTGAGGTAAATGATTTCCGTAGGTTTCTTGGTTATGTGTTGAAGGATGGATACAACTGGATGTAGGATTTGCTAGCTTTGGGTGAGATATTATGCTTCCCCTGTATCCCCAACACCTGATTGCATAACCGGAAAGTTCGGGAGTTTATAAGTGGGAATTCAAGTAGCTCTTAGGATATGTTTCCGACAGATGTATGATATGAAATTGGGGTTCGACGTCTAGTGGTCCGCCTATCCACGGTTGGTTTTACAGTGGTCTCGTTGTGTCTTAAAGAGTCCTTGGCTATGCTGACTCGAGGACGCTTCGTATGTCATGTGCACTGCCTTGTACATGATGGTGATGTACGATCGAGCCTGTGTAGGCCCCACCACGAAAAGTTCGGACGAAATCTCTATCATATGTTTGTTCTGGCTTATTTTGCAAGCCAATCCTTTGTTTTTGTTTTCAGTTGTGGTATTCGAGTTGCTTCGAAGTCAAATGTTGATTCCATACCTTTTCCTAAGCGGTGTTCTCATATTTCTATGTGAATACTAATCCTTCATGATCATCGAGGTTTTCATGTTAATTCTTTTTCAACAGGCGTGTTTCTCTTCAAGTGGATCCGATCATTTCAACATCAGCAAGATCAATTATCAGTTCTTCTCAATGTTGTTTGTTTCATACGTCCCAAGTTGTCTTTGTTTTCCCCGCCCTGCCACCCTTTTGCTTCATGTAATTAGAATTCTAAATCAACTATCCATTTTATTCATGTGAAGTCTCTTCATCCTTTTCTTTCAAGTTTCGATCCGGTGATTTATCGTGGAGATTCTAACGGAGCTTCAAGTTCATCTTTCGTCATTCTTTTTCTTCACCGGTGGATTCAAATCAAGCTTTGTAGATCATATCATTTTCCTTGTTTCAAAAGTTTTTCTCATGCCGGTGCACCTCTTTATCACTCACTTCTCGTTATTCAATTGTTCCGGAGTGCTGAAGATATCTCAGAAGACTCACGGTTACATTCTCGATCCATTCAAGTTATTTCGAGGTTGTTATCTCATTCAAGTCATTTTATTTAACCTGGGAAAATCTCTCTTCCAAGTAATCGTTCAATGGTGTTTTTCTCTTGACTGGGCCCTAACCCACAGGTTTTTTTCCCAGAATCTTATCTGACTCTTCTTTTCCTGGCGTTATTCTCAAATTCATTTCAAAGTTTGACGTAAGAATGAATTATCATCAGTCATATGTATTTCTCCAAGATCGGTCAAATTCTTTTCATCGTTGGCTCAACCTTTCCAATATTCTTTCCGGAGTGCCTAAAAAATTCTCAGTGGTGGTTCTCGTCATCATTCTCAACATTTGAAGACCGAAGAAGAGTTTCTCTTAAATCTTGCTCCATTCTCTTCAAGATTCGTGATTCTAGCTTGTAGCCATCCTCTCATAATTGTTTGTGACAATTCTTTTCACCCATCCAGAGCAATTCAGGAGTCTTTTCAGTTTGATTCTCCGAAGGCCATCATTTTGGGTTTATTCATTCTCAGCTTTCAGCTCTCGTTCTCCAAATCTGACCGGTGCTTCGCTCAAGTATTCTCCAATCAGTTCTTGATCTCTTTGTTCTCTTGTATCTAAACTCTCTAATGTATTTTCGTTCTTTTACTAATTCTTACCGGTGATTCACCCTTTACTTCATTCATTTATAATTCTTATGGTGGTTCGTTCAAGAATTCTTCTTCCTTCATTTTCATATCAATTCATTCGTTGTTTTCCAAACCCTTCCGGTGTTTCGTAGAAGACCTTATCAAGTTATCGTTATCTCTCTTAATCCTTTCTACCGGAATAAGTTGTATGCAATCTATTGTGTGCCATCAATTTAAATTGGTGAAGGATAAGCTTAATGTAATTATTATTCTTGTTTCATCGAGGGTATTCAATTCCTTATTCCGGAGGTTCATCAAATTCTCGGTTGCAATTGTGTCAGCTTTTATTTTACCGGGGTTCCAAGCTCTTTCAATTATATCATTTCAAAGCTTCATCTAATCATTGCAAGGCTTCTCCTGGAGTTCTTTTCAATTTTACCCTTCCTTTTGATCATACTTTTGTTGCCGGAGTTCTTTCATGGAGGCTCTACATGATGGTTCATAAAGGATTTAATTCCTTCTCGAAGTTTTCATCGAGATTCTTTTCTAAGGAGCTCAAGTATTCTTCATCTTGCAATCCGGAGTGCAATTCTTTTACCTTATCTTTCGAGGTGGTGTTATGTCATTCTAGATAATTTTCCCTTCGTGTTTCACGATTCACCAGTTTTTTTCAAGAGTTACATATCTAAATCCATCATTTTCTCTTCGCTCAAGACATCTTTTCAATCCCATCAATCTCTTCATTGGAGTATCTTGGGTTATATTTCACCTAAAGCTTTCCCTAAGGATTGTTGCTATTTATGGTGCTTATAAATGATCCAAGTTCTTCATCTATCTTACCGGTGAAATAAGTTTCTCATCTTCTTGCTCATATCAATCCAATCTATTGTTTTCCGTTAGTGGAAGGATTTCAACTAATAATTTAGAGATGTCTTCCATAAGCCCACATCAAGCTTATCCTTTCGCTGTTGATAATCCAACAACTCCGTTCGAGAATATGTTGTAAGCGTGCTCTCCCAAGA
This sequence comes from Triticum dicoccoides, assembly GCF_002162155.2. NCBI lineage: Eukaryota > Viridiplantae > Streptophyta > Magnoliopsida > Poales > Poaceae > Triticum > Triticum dicoccoides. The sequence goes on from NC_041382.1 coordinate 441,348,091, forward strand.
TCTTGTTTCCTCGTTCATTCCATTCCATTCTTTCATTAATCCTGGAGGCATTGTGATGTTGCTCTCTTCAACCCATCTTCTTGTTTTGTCAACATCATTTTCTTTCCTTTGCTTATCCATTTATCCAGAGTATTGTGCACTTTGCTCAAGTTCTTTTCTACTTATCTATTCTTGCATCTCTTTTCTACCGGAGTGCTGTCCGAATTTGTTCTTCCTTGTTCCTCTTTTCTAACGGAGTGTTCTCAACTTTGTTCATCTCTGTTGTATTCTTTCTTTCAAGTTGTTCAACCTTTCAAGGTTCTTTGGTTTCACTCGTTTGTCAAAGAAGCAACTTAGTTTTACCTCTCCTCTTCCTCTTCCGTTTTCCCTCCGGTGCCATCCTAGATCTCGGGACGAGATCCTCTCGTAGTGGTGGAGTGTTGTGACGCCCCGAGACCGATGCTCGAGAAGACTTCCATATGTTCCGGGTTTCGCCATGTGTTTCATTTGTGCCTGCCCTTTTATTTTTGCATTGCATCAATTCATCATGCCATCATCTCATAAATCTTTTGCAACTCAACTAAATAAATTGCATGGATCTTCGGTCCATTTAAATCGAGGGAATTCACATGGTGAGTTCTCTTTATAACCTATCCTCCCAATATTATTAGGGAGCTATATAAAATATTCCATTAGTTTGGAATTAACCGCAACAAACTTGCATTATAAATCCCTCTCGTTTCTAAACTATTTTTGCATCCATGTTCTTTCCTCCAAGGCCCTTATCCAAGTGCAAAACATTTCACTTCTTCCTTCTTTCAATTTTTCACCCATTTATTGCAAGTGGCGTTCTCCTCTTTCTTTAAATGTTCAACTTTTCCCTACATATACTAGACCATGCCAAGACCACCTCCTCCAATTTTTAGGTCTTCTGGAAGTGTTTTTGTTGGGCTACGGATTTATTCGAGTTTGAGTTATTTTCAAACTTGCATAAAAATTGTAGCCTCTAAAATTTCCAAGGCATTTTATTCAAATACTAGTTAAATCCAGGAGCACAAGAGTATGTTTATAACCCTCCTTTTCCTTTTCAATTTTGCTGGGCTTTTTCCTTCTCTGAGCCCGGGATTTCTTTTTTTACAAGAGAGGAGAGAGGATCCAGCCCAGCCGGCCTATAGGCCATCCGCAGCAAGGCCCATCTGCGCCTAGGCCCATTTGGCCCAAGGCCATCCCGCCGCTCCAGCCCATCCTAACCCTAGCTCGCCGTAACCCCTCGTGCTCCCCTACTCGATCCCTCGAGCGCCGCCAGGAGATCGATCCCTTCTCCCTCCCGCGAGCGCATCTCTCCCTCGGTTCTCTTCTCGCTCCAGCGCTGCCACTCCTCTTTCCCGATCCCCTCGCCCTCTCCTCGAACTCCTGCCTCCTGTCAGCCTCACACACACCTCGAGCCAGGGGAGGAGCCCCTGTGCCTGATTCCCCAGCGTCGCCAGCCTCCAGGAGCTCCCTGCCACGTCCTTGATCCGGCGAGCTCCGCTGCCGGATTGCACTGCCGCCCGCGTTCGCCACCGCCTCCTCTGCTTTGCCCGTCCCCTGCTCCGCCTCCATCGCCGGCGACCATGACCAGCGCCCGCCTCTTGCAGCTCGAGCGCCACTGCAGGAGCTTCTCCATCCGCCGCATGCTTCCCTCCGTCCCGGCCGTTGCCGACCTCGCCTCGGCCATCTCTCCACCGCCTCATACCTAGCCTGCATCCCTGTCGCTCCTCCTCGGCTTCTGCGTGGACCGCGTCGTGAAGACCCCATGACACAACCCCGGTCTCATGTACCCATGCTGCACCACCTCGACCCGAGGATGCCCTGCCCGGCGTGCTTGCACGCCCTACGACGACCTCCACGCGTGAAGCCCCTACTCCTCCACCATCAGTGCCACGACGTCTATGACCCTTCAAGTTCGACTACGGTTGTCGTGCACCACTACCGTCGCAAGAACCGAGACCGAAAAGGCCGAGAGGACACCAAGTACCAGGACGACGAGGACCTCCTAGTTCGTCTTCCGCCGTTGAAATGAGATGTGCAACTACTTCCACGATGAAACGAGAACAACTACCGCCGTTGAAGGCCGTCAAGTGAACATCTACCGACGACGTGTAAGACCTACTCTGTGAATGTGTACCACTACGCCCGGAGGCATCGGATTCGGCAAGTCCAACAACGACTATGCTCAACTACCCACGACCCCCAACATCTACGAAAACGTGTACCGCTACCCCCGCCCGAACGTCTTCAGAACATGTACCGTCAACCCTCGAAGAACCATGGACGGCAAGTTCCTTGTTGACCCCGAACACCTACAAAGTGTGAACATCTACGAAGATAGATCGACTACTTCCACTACCGCCGTCGCGAGAACGCCTACTTCCGCTATGAACTTGATCCGTTCCGAAAAGTCCAGCCTTGAAGGTATAACCCCGGGATGACGCCTGTGAACGAATGAATGCATGTTGGATGAGATGCCCCCTTTGTCTACACCATGTCCGTATTGTCACTCGTTTCCATGCCACTAACCCATGGGAACCCGGTATCCGGGAGCGCCCCACCATCTTTTGCACGCATCCACACATTTCCCCTTTGCATCGGTATCTCAATCAAGTACCGGAACCCGGAACGTTGCCGTGGCACCGTTACCGTTATCATTGCCGTGGCACCCCTTTTTGTTTCCGCCACGATGACAAAATGCTTCATAATGCTCTTGTCAACTTTTAATAAACATTGCATAAACTTGTTCATGTCATCCGCATCATGATAACAACAATTAAAATGTTTAAAATTGTTGTTTGCATTAAATTACTAATGCATATGGGGATTTACCAGGTTTGTTGTTTATTATACCCGGCCCCATTTAAATTGTTTAGATGGTATAGTTTTGTTATGTATCATATCTTGACATGCTTAACAACATTTAATATTGTTGAGTACCTAAACGAGAGAGAACTAAATAATTGATGAGGTGCTTCGTCAATATGTAACTCATTGCATATTGAGCTCCACTTAATTTGTAGAATTGTTTGTTGCATATTGCCATGCCTATTTAAACCAGACATGCATCATACTTGGTTGTGCATCATGCCATGTTTATGTGGTGGTTGTTTACTATGTTGTTTGCTTCTTTCCGGTGTTGCTTCTTCGGGTTAGTTCCTGTTAACGTCGCGTTTGTGAGGGATCCGTTTGACTACGTCCGTTTGTCTTCTTCATGGACTCGTTCTTCTTCCTTGCGGGATCTCAGGCAAGATGACCATACCCTCGAAATCACTTCTATCGTTGCTTGCTAGTTGCTCGCTCTTTTGCTATGCCTATGCTATGATACCTACCACTTGCTATATCATGCCTCCCATATTGTTAAGCCAAGCCTCTAACCCACCTTGTCCTAGCAAACCGTTGTTTGGCTATGTTACCGCTTTGCTCAGCCCCTCTTATAGCGTTGTTTAGTTGCAGGTGAAGATTGGAGTTTGTTCCTTGTTGGAACATGGATATTGGTTGGGATATCACAATATCTCTTATTTAATTAATGCATCTATATACTTGGTAAAGGGTGGAAGGCTCGGCCTTATGCCTGGTGTTTTGTTCCACTCTTGCCGCCCTAGTTTCCGTCATACCGGTGTTATGTTCCTTGATTTTGCATTTCTTACACGGTTGGGTTATAATGGGAACCCCTTGACAGTTCGCCTTGAATAAAACTCCTCCAGCAAGGCCCAACATTGGTTTTACCATTTGCCACCTAGCCTTTTCTTTCCCTTGGGTTGGCCGGCTCAAGGGTCATCTTTATTTAACCCCCCTGGGCCAGTGCTTCTCTAAGTGTTGGTCCAACTGAGCGATGTCTGGGGCTACCAGGGGCAACTCTGGGCTGGCCTACCCGACGTCTTGCTCATCCGGTGTGCCCTGAGAATGAGATATGTGCATCTCGTATCGGTATTTGTCGGCACATCTGGGTGGCTTTGCTGATCTTGTTTTACCATTGTCAAAATGTCTTGTAACCGGGATTCCGAGCCTGATCGGGTCTTCCCGGGAGAAGGAATATCCTTCGTTGATCGTGAGAGCTTGTGATGGGCTAAGTTGGGACACCCCTGCAGGGATTTGAACTTTCAAAAGCCGTGCCCGCAGTTATGGGCAGATGGGAATTTGTTAATGTCCGGTTGTAGAAAACCTGAAACCTTAACTTAATTAAAATGCATCAACCGCGTGTGTAGCCGTGATGATCTCTTTCCGGCAGAGACCGGGAAGTGAACACGGTGTTGGAGTTATGCTTGATGTAGGTTGTTCTAGGATCAGTTCTTGATCATAGCTTCTCGACCGTGCCTTGCCTTCTCTTCTCGCTCTCATTTGCGTATGTTAGCCACCATATATGCTAGTGCTTGCTGCAGCTCCACCTCACATACCCTTTTAGCTTACATATAAGCTTAAATAGTCTTGATCGCGAGGGTGTGAGATTGCTGAGTCCCCGTGACTCACAGATACTTACAAAACCAGCTTGCAGGGTCGATGATATCGTGCAGGTGACGCAACCAAGCTCAAGGAGGAGCTCGATGAAGGTCTTGTTCTTTATGTTGTCTCGTTTCCAGTTGATCAGTAGTGGAGCCCAGTTGGGACGATCAGGGATCTGTAGCATTAGGGGTGGTCTTCTTTTACTTTGGTTCCGTAGTCGGACCTTGTATGTATCTGGTTGATGTAATGCTTTATTCATGTATTGCGTGAAGTGGTGATTGTAAACCAACTATGTATCTCTTTCCTTATTCAGTACATGGGATGTGTAAAGATTACCCCTCTTGCGACATGCTTACAATGCGGTAGTACGGCATTGCGGTATGCCTCTAAGTCGTGCTCCGACACGTGGGAGATATAGCCGCATCGTGGGCGTTACAGGTTGTTTCTATGGGCATACAACGCCTTGAGGTGCATGGGGATTCGAACCTCGTGATGTCCCATATAAATGGAGATTTCGATGCAAAAGATCCAAAAATGGTGGCATACCGCAACGCCGTACTCAAAATATCAACTCGGTTTGAGGGGCTCGAGTTTCATCATGTTGCTCGAGAAAATAATCAGGCAGCAGACATCCTTGCTCGAATGGGCGCCAAACGTGACCCCGTCCCACCTAGCACCTTTGTGGAAAAGCTATTCAAGCCATCTGTGGTATGGCTGGACGAGAGCGGCAATACTAGTCCAGAGCCGATGGCACCCCCGGTTGCCGAACACAAGTCTGATATCATCGGGGGATCGGACACCGAAATGACACCTTCCGCCCATTTAATCATGGCTGACATCGCTCCGTGGAGCGAACCCTTCCTAGCCTACCTTAATAGGCGGGAGCTCCTTGATGACCAGAATGAGATCCGTCACATAGTCCGACGCTCGAAAGCCTACAAAGTTCATGAAGGAGAAATCTACAAAAAAAGTACTACTAGAGTTCTTCAAAGATGTATCTCTGAAGAGGAGGGGCGGCAACTCTTGGGCGAAATACATGCTGGTCTCGGTCATGCCGCAACCCGGACCCTCATAAGTAAGGCCTTTCATACAGGTTTCTTTTGGGCCATGACCCGAGTAGATGCACAGGCCCTTGTACAGCACTGTGTCGGATGCCAACTATTCGCCAATCAAAGTCACATGCCGCCACCGCCCTAAAAACAATGCCCATTACTTGGCCTTTTGCGGTCTAGGGGCTAGATATGGTCGGACCCCTTAAAGGGGAAGCCACAAAAAGAAATATTTGCTAGTTATGGTGGATAAATTCACTAAGTGGATAGAGGCCAAACCAGTAAAAACGGCTGAAGCTGGGTCGGTGATCAACTTCATATCCGGCGTTGTACACCATTATGGTGTCCTGCACAACATCACTACTGACAATGGCTCTAACTTTATAGCCGATGTGGTGAAAAACTGGTGTGCTAACCTGGGCATTAAGCTCGACTACACCTCCATATATCACCCTCAAACAAACAGTCAGGTCGAACGGGCTAATGGCCTGATAATGAGCGGCATCAAACCCAGACTAGTGCCATCCCTACGGGAGTCGGATAAACACTGGGTCGAGGAACTTGATTCCGTACTCTGGGGACTACGGACAACACCCAATCGTACGACGGGATACACACCCTTCTTCATGGTGTATGGCGCATAGGCCGTCTTGCCCTGTGACATTATTCATGAATCACCTCGAGTGCGCATGTATGAAGAGAGAGAGAGAAGCTGAGCTTGATCGGCAGGACGACGTAGATGGCCTGGAGGAGGAGCGCGATGTTGCAAAAGCCTGTTCCGCATTCTATCAACAACAGGCTTGGAGATACCAAAGCAGAGAAGTGCGGCCAAGACCTATAATGTCGACGAGCTCGTTTTACGCCTCTGGAGAAGAAAAAGGACAAACTCAAACCAAAATGGGAGGGTCCCTTCATTATCGATGAAGTTCTCACAAGAGGAGCCTACCGCCTTCGTAATGCATCGGATAATCGCCTCGAGCCGAATCCATGGAACGTTGCTCGGCTCCGAAGATTCTATGCATAAGTTCAGCCATACATCCTTTTCGTTCCTTTTTCTCTCCTTTTGTATTTTTTGTTTTCTCGTTTTCGTACGATTTCCATGATGTGTCCGGATAAGCCGAACACCCGAGGGATACACATCCTTAAATGTATATATCCCACCATGACTGGGGGCTTCTTTAACCGAAGCTTATTATTATTCTGAGCCTAGAGCTCACAATATAAGTGTCGTTTGCTGATATATATCCTCTTTACCATTATATGCACCCCTATGACTTAAGTTTTTGCCAAGCTGGGTTGCCTGGGTCCTGTGTTTATGCCCTATGTTCCCGATTGTTCGGCTAGGGCGTAAAGGGAGCACCTCTGCGATTTTTACAACTGGGTCACCGGACATGTACCTCAGATGGGTGAAGTCAAAAGCTAGCATTCTTAAGAGAATAAGGGGTCGGAAATCAAACGACAGATTGCTACATTATTGTAACCACTACAACACCGCGACACACGTAATTGCAGTATGCCAGCCCAAGGAAAGGAACCCTTAATGGAACTATTTTCCTTGGAAGATGTTTCTTACATATGTAATATAACATACAGCTCGAACTAAAACCTTTTGTATGTTTGAGCACAATGACCGGGTTGCCTAGTTTCCAAACATAATACATGCTTCTTTTCGAAAGGTATCCGGAAACACTCCACCATTTTTTGGGTTCGGAGGTTAAAGCCAAAAGCCTGCGATGACAAACTCTTTATATGTTCGGATAAAGGTACAGGTTGATTGATACATAAACCTATTCCTTATCTATTCCATCTATAAGACTGTCTAATTACATTCTTCCTGCGAATACTTCGTAGCTACCATTACTTGGTCATACACCAAATTCATGGGAATTTCTTTCGTGTCTGATCCTTGTGGTCCCACTCGGGCCATATGATTTGGATCCAGTTTGGTGAAACGTGTCTTCACCATGGCCCAAGCTTCTCGTGCGCCTTCGCGGCAGGCAGATGTCTTCCATAGCTCAAACCGGCACCGGTCACCTTTTAACAGGTCTTCCAGGCCCTCCATACTTTCCGGAGGGGTATCAGATGGCCATAAAGCCTTCACCATAGTTTTCATGGCTTTTTGGGCCCGAGCATGTACCACAGACAGTTCCTTCAGCACGTCTCCTTGCAATCTGGATACTTCTTCCTCCGGTCGACCAGTCAACAGGCCTGCGGCAATAGAGTTAGGACATTCCGAATTAAGGGATTACACATGAGCACCTAGGATGGTTCTAAATAAGAGAGGAAGACATACCGAACATGCTGCCTTTCAGCTTCTCATTTTCCTTCTGAGCAGCCGATAACTGAGCTTTTAAGCTCTGTATCTCTTCGGATAGTTTGTCTTTTCCCCGTCGTGTTTATTCTTCCTGGATGCACTCATTGTGACCTTTTTCATTTTCTCCAACTCGGTGGTGACATCACTTAACTGTGTCTAATTCACTTCTAGCTCCTGGGATAGCGCGGTATTTTTCTCTTTGAGAACCTGTGGGTAATAGCGATCCTTAAATCGGTTACCTCACCGCTTCAAGTCCCAGGGGCTACTGGCACATGACTATCAAAAATTGCATAAAACTTTTACCTGTATATCCTTCGAGAACAGCTGAATGACTCTGGCAAGTCCGTCTCGAGCAGCTCAGAGATATGCATCTACCGAACTGAGTGCGGTAAACTCTTGTTCGGAAAAGGTCGGAGCCCGCATAGCCTCTTTTAATCAACGATGATTCATCATGCTCTCCACTTTGTAATTCATGATGGATACGTCATCCGAATCTTCTTGAGAAGGCAGAACTGGCATTCCACCAGCTCGCGCCCTAGTTGGAGAATCCGGCGCCGGATCTATAGCCATTCGGCTAATCGGGCATTTTCCCACCGTCTGTCGAGTACTCTTCCTGATGTCAAGGATAAAAGGAAACTTTTAAATCTAGACTAATGCCTAGGCATGTCTTAAACAAGCTTACCTCTTGGAAGATAGTGGGGCCTCTGCGGCATTCCCGGGCCCTTTCTGTTGGGTAACGTTGCAGAAAACAAAAAATTTCCTACTCGTTTCACCAAGATCATCTAGGAGTTCATCTAGCAAGGAGTGATCAGATGCATCTACATACCTTTGTAGATCGCGCACGGAAGCGTTCAAAAGAACGGTGATGATGTAGTCGTACTCGACGTGATCCAAATCACCGATGACCAGCGCCGAACGGACGGCACCTCCGCGTTCAACACACGTACGGAACAGCCACGTCTCCTCTTCTTGATCCAGCAAGGGAGGGAGGAGAGGTTGAGGGAGATGGCACCAGCAGTAGCACGACGGCGTGGTGTTGATGGAGCTGCAGTACTCCGGCAGAGCTTCGCTAAGCACTATGGAGGTGGAGGAGGTGTTGAGGAGGGAGAAGGAGGCAACCAAAGGCCAGGGCGTTCAGGTATGAAGTCCCTCCTCTCCCCCACTATATATAGGGGTGCCAAGGGGGGGTGGCCGGCCCTAGGAGATCCAATCTCCTAGGGGGTGCGGCGGCCAAGGGGGGTTTTCCCTCCCCCCAAGGCACCTAGGAGGTGCCTTACCCTCCTAGGACTCTTGCCCCCTTAAACCCTAGGCGCATGGGCCTATGTGGGGCTGGTGCCCTTGGCCCATTAGGCCAAGGCACACCCCCTTACAGCCCATGTGCCCCCCCGGGGCAGGTGGACCCACCCGGTGGACCCCCGGGACCCTTCCGGTGGTCCCGGTACAATACCGATAACCCCGAAACTTGTCCCGATGTCCGAAACAGGACTTCCCATATATAAATCTTTACCTCCGGACCATTCCGGAACTCCTCGTGATGTCCGGGATCTCATCCGGGACTCCGAACAACATTCGGGTTACTGCATATACATATCCCTACAACCCTAGCGTAACCGAACCTTAAGTGTGTAGACCCTACGGGTTCGGGAGACAAGCAGACATGACCGAGACGACTCTTCGGTCAATAACCAACAGCGGGATCTGGATACCCATGTTGGCTCCCACATGCTCCACGATGATCTCATCGGATGAACCACGATGTCGAGGATTCAATCAACCCCGTACGCTATTCCCTTTGTCTATCGATATGTTACTTGCCCGAGATTCGATCGTCGGTATCCCAATACCTCGTTCAATCTCATTACCGGCAAGTCACTTTACTCGTACCGTAATGCATGATCCCGTGACCAGACACTTGGTCACTCTGAGCTCATTATGATGATGCATTACCGAGTGGGCCCAGTGATACCTCTCCGTCATACAGAGTGACAAATCCCAGTCTTGATCCATGTCACCCAACAGACACTTTCGGAGATACCCGTAGTCTACCTTTATAGTCACCCAGTTACGTTGTGACGTTTGGCATACCCAAAGCACTCCTATGGTATCCGGGAGTTACACGATCTCATGGTCTAAGGAAAAGATACTTGACATTGTAAAACTCTAGCAAACGAACTATACGATCTTGTGCTATGTTTAGGATTGGGTCTTGTCCATCACATCATTCTCCTAATGATGTGATCTCGTTATCAATGACATCCAGTGTCCATAGTCAGGAAACCATGACTATCTGTTGATCAACGAGCTAGTCAACTAGAGGCTCACTAGGGACACGTTGGTGTCTGTTATTCACACATGTATTACGATTTCCGGATAACACAATTATAGCATGAATAAAGACAATTATCATGAACAAGGAAATATAATAATAATGCTTTTATTATTGCCTCTAGGGCATATTTCCAACAGTCTCCCACTTGCACTAGAGTCAATAATCTAGTTACATTGTGATGAATCGAACACCCATGGAATTCTGGTGTTGATCATGTTTTGCTCTAGGGAGAGGTTTAGTCAACGGATCTGCTACATTCTGGTCCATATGTACTTTACAAATCTCTATGTCTCCATCTTGAACATTTTCACGAATGGAGTTGAAGCGACGCTTGATGTGCCTTGTCTTCTTGTGAAACCTGGGCTCCTTGGCAAGTGCAATAGCTCCAGTGTTGTCACAGAAGAGCTTGATCGGCCCCGACGCATTGGGTATGACTCCTAGGTCGGTGATGAACTCCTTCACCCATATTGCTTCATGTGCTGCCTCCGAGGCTGCCATGTACTCCGCTTCACATGTAGATCCCGCCACGACGCTTTGCTTGCAACTGCACCAGCTTACTGCCCCACCATTCAAAATATACACGTATCCGGTTTGTGACTTAGAGTCATCCAGATCTGTGTCGAAGCTAGCGTCGACGTAACCCTTTACGACGAGCTCTTCGTCACCTCCATAAACGAGAAACATTTCCTTAGTCCTTTTCAGGTACTTCAGGATATTCTTGACCGCTGTCCAGTGTTCCTTGCCGGGATTACTTTGGTATCTTCCTACCAAACTGACGGCAAGGTTAACATCAGGTCTGGTACACAGCATGGCATACATAATAGAACCTATGGCTGAGGCATAGGGGATGACGCTCATCTCTTCTATATCTTCTGCCGTGGTCGGACACTGAGCTGAGCTCAATTTCACACCTTGTAACATAGGCAAGAACCCTTTCTTGGATTGATCCATATTGAACTTCTTCAATATCTTATCAAGGTATGTGCTTTGTGAAAGACCTATGAGGCGTCTTGATCTATCTCTATAGATTTTGATGCCTAATATATAAGCAGCTTCTCCAAGGTCCTTCATTGAAAAACTTTTATTCAAGTAGGCCTTGATGCTGTCCAAGAGTTCTATATCATTTCCCATCAAGAGTATGTCATCTACATATAATATGAGAAATGCTACAGAGCTCCCACTCACTTTCTTGTAAACGCAGGCTTCTCCATAAGTCTGTGTAAACCCAAACGCTTTGATCATCTCATCAAAGCGAATGTTCCAACTCCGAGATGCTTGCACCAGCCCATAAATCGAGCGTTGGAGCTTGCACACTTTGTCAGCATTCTTAGGATCGACAAAACCTTCCGGCTGCATCATATACAATTCTTCCTTAAGGAAACCATTAAGGAATGCCGTTTTGACGTCCATTTGCCATATTTCGTAATCATAGAATGCGGCAATTGCTAACATGATTCGGACGGACTTCAGCTTCGCTACCGGTGAGAAAGTCTCATCGTAGTCAACCCCTTGAACTTGTCGATAACCCTTAGCGACAAGCCGGGCTTTATAGATGGTCACATTACCATCCGCGTCTGTCTTCTTCTTAAAGATCCATTTATTTTCTATGGCTCGCCGTTCAACGGGCAAGTCAGTCAAAGTCCATACTTCGTTCTCATACATGGATCCTATCTCGGATTTCATGGCTTCTAGCCATTTGTCGGAATCTGGTCCCGCCATCGCTTCTTCATAGTTCGAAGGTTCACCGTTGTCTAACAACATGATTTCCAAGACAGGATAGCCGTACCACTCTGGTGCGGAACGTGTCCTTGTGGACCTTCGAATTTCAGTAGGAGCTTGATCAGAAGTATCTTGATCATTATCATTAACTTCCTCTCTAGTCGGTGCTGGCACCTCAGGAACATTTTCTTGAGTTGCGCCATTTTCCGGTTCAAGAGGCAATACTTCATCAAGCTCTACTTTCCTCCCACTTACTTCTTTCGAGAGAAACTCTTTCTCCAGAAAGGACCCATTCTTGGCAACAAAGATCTTGCCTTCGGATCTGAGGTAGAAGGTGTACCCAATAGTTTCTTTTGGGTACCCTATGAAGACGCATTTTTCCGATTTGGGTTCGAGCTTTTCAGGTTGAAGTTTCTTGACATAAGCATCGCATCCCCAAACTTTTAGAAACGACAGCTTAGGTTTCTTCCCAAACCATAATTCATACGGTGTCGTCTCAACGGATTTCGACGGAGCTCTATTTAAAGTGAATGCGGCAGTCTCTAAAGCATAGCCCCAAAAAGAAAGCGGTAAATCGGTAAGAGACATCATAGATCGCACCATATCTAACAGAGTGCGATTACGACGTTCGGACACACCATTACGCTGAGGTGTTCCAGGCGGCGTGAGTTGTGAAACTATTCCACATTTTCTTAAGTGTGTGCCAAACTCGTGACTCAAGTATTCTCCTCCACGATCTGATCGCAGAAACTTGATTTTCCTGTCACGTTGATTTTCAACCTCACTCTGAAATTCCTTGAACTTTTCAAAGGTTTCAGACTTGTGTTTCATTAAGTAGATATACCCATACCTACTTAAATCATCAGTGAGGGTGAGAACATAACGATAGCCACCGCGAGCCTCAACACTCATTGGACTGCACACATCGGTATGTATGATTTCCAATAAGTCGGTTGCTCGCTCCATTGTTCCTGAGAACGGAGTCTTGGTCATTTTACCCATAAGGCATGGTTTGCACGTGTCAAATGATTCATAATCAAGAGACTCTAAAAGTCCATCAGCATGGAGCTTCTTCATGCGTTTGACACCTATGTGACCAAGGCGGCAGTGCCACAAGTATGTGGGACTATCATTATCAACTTTACTTCTTTTGGTACTCACATTATGAACATGTGTAGCATCACGTTCGAGATTCATAAAGAATAAACCATTCACCATAGGAGCATGACCATAAAACATATCTCTCATAAAAATGGAACAACCATTATTCTCAGATTTAAAAGAGTAGCCATCTCGAATTAAACGAGATCCCGATACAATGTTCATGCTCAAAGCTGGCACTAAATAACAATTATTAAGGTTTAAAACTAATCCCGAAGGGAGATGCAGAGGTAGCGTGCCGACGGCGATCACATTGACCTTGGAACCATTCCCGACGCGCATCGTCACCTCGTCGTTTGCCAGTTTCCGCTTATTCCGCAGCCCCTGCTTTGAGTTACAAATGTGAGCAACTGCACCGGTATCAAATACCCAGGAGCCACTACGGGCACTAGTAAGGTACACATCAATTACATGTATATCACATATACCTTTGGTTTTGCCGGCCTTCTTATCCGCTAAGTACTTAGGGCAGTTTCGCTTCCAGTGACCGCTTCCCTTGCAATAAAAGCACTCAGTCTCGGGCTTGGGTCCACTCTTTGGCTTCTTCCCGGCAGCTTGCTTGCCGGGCGCGGCAACCTCCTTGCCGTCCTTCTTGAAGCTCTTTTTACCCTTGCCTTTCTTGAACTTAGTGGTTTTATTGATCATCAACACTTGATGTTCCTTCCTGACTTCTACCTCCGCTGATTTCAGCATAGCAAATACTTCAGGAATGGTCTTTTCCATCCCCTGCATATTGAAGTTCATCACAAAGCTCTTGTAGCTTGGTGGAAGCGACTGGAGGATTCTGTCAATGACCGCATCATCCGGGAGATTAACTCCTAGCTGAGTCAAGCGGTTATGCAACCCAGACATAGTGAGTATGTGCTCACTGACAGAACTGTTTTCCTCCATCTTACAGCTGAAGAATTTGTCGAAGACTTCATATCTCTCGACCCGGGCATGAGCTTGGAAAACCATTTTCAGCTCTTCGAACATCTCATATGCTCCATGTCTCTCAAAACGCTTTTGGAGCCCCGGCTCTAGGCTGTAAAGCATGCCGCACTGAACGAGGGAGTAGTCATCGAATCGTGCCTGCCAAGCGTTCATAACATCTTGTTCTGCAGGGAGAACGGGTGCGTCACCAAGCGGTGCTTGTAGGACATAATCTTTCTTGGAAGCTATGAGGATGATCCTCAGGTTCCGGACCCAGTCCGTATAGTTGCTGCCATCGTCTTTCAGCTTAGTTTTCTCTAGGAACGCGTTGAAGTTGAGGACTATGTTGGCCATTTGATCTACAAGACATATTGCAAAGATTTTAGACTAAGTTCATGATAATTAAGTTCAACTAATCAAATTATTAGTGAACTCCCACTTAGATTAGACATCCCTCTAGTCATCTAAGTATTACATGATCCGAGTTAAACTAGACCGTGTCCGATCATCACGTGAGACGGACTAGTCAACATCGGTGAACATCTTCATGTTGATCGTATCTTCTATACGACTCATGCTCGACCTTTCGGTCTTCTGTGTTCCGAGGCCATGTCTGTACATGCTAGGCTCGTCAAGTCAACCTAAGTGTTTGCATGTGTAAATCTGTCTTACACCCGTTGTATGTGAACGTCTGAATAAAACACCCGATCATCACGTGGTGTTTTGAAACAGCAAACTGTCGCAACGGTGCACAGTTAGGGGGAACACTGCTTGAATTTTATTGTGAGGGATCATCTTATTTACTACCGTCGTTCTAAGTAAACAAGATGCAAAACATGATAAACATCACATGCAATCAAATAATAAACGTGACATGATATGGCCATTTTCACATAGCTCCTTTGATCTCCATCTTGGGGCTCCGTGATCATCTTGTCACCGGCTTGACACCATGATCTCCATCATCATGATCTCCATCATTGTGTCTCCATGAAGTTGCTCGCCAACTATTACTTCTACTACTATGGCTAACGCGTTTAGCAATAAAGTAAAGTAATTTACATGGCGTTTCTCGATGACACGCAGGTCATTAAAAGAATAAAGACAACTCCTATGGCTCCTGCCGGTTGTCATACTCATCGACATGCAAGTCGTGGATCCTATTACAATAGCATGAACATCTCATACATCACATATAGATCATTCATCATTCATCACAACTTTGGCCATATCATATCACAAACCACTTGCTGCAAAAACAAGTTAGACGTCCTCTAATTGTTGTTGCAAGTTTTACGTGGCTGAATTAGGGTTCTAGCAAGAACGTTTTCTTACCTACGTTAAAGCCACAACGTGATTTGTCAACTTCTATTTACCCTTCATAAGGACCCTGTTCATCGATTCCGCTCCAACTAAAGTGGGAGAGACAGACACCCGCCAGCCACCTTATGCAACTAGTGCATGTTAGTCGGTGGAACCGGTCTCACGTAAGCGTACGTGTAAGGTTGGTCCGGGCCGCTTCATCCCACAATACCGCTGAAGCAAGAAAGGACTAGTAACGGCAAGAAAGTTGACAAATCTACGCCCACAACAAATTGTGTTCTACTCGCGCAAGAAGAACTACGCATAGACCTAGCTCATGATGCCACTGATGGGTAACGTTGCAGAAAACAAAAATTTTCCTACTCGTTTCACCAAGATCATCTAGGAGTTCATCTAGCAAGGAGTGATCAGATGCATCTACATACCTTTGTAGATCGCGCATGGAAGCGTTCAAAAGAACGGTGATGATGTAGTCGTACTCGACGTGATCCAAATCACCGATGACCAGCGCCGAACGGACGGCACCTCCGCGTTCAACACACGTACGGAACAGCCACGTCTCCTCTTCTTGATCCAGCAAGGGAGGGAGCAGAGGTTGAGGGAGATGGCACCAGCAGCAGCACGACGGCGTGGTGTTGATGGAGCTGCAGTACTCCGGCAGAGCTTCGCTAAGCACTATGGAGGTGGAGGAGGTGTTGAGGAGGGAGAAGGAGGCAACCAAAGGCCAGGGCGTTCAGGTATGAAGTCCCTCCTCTCCCCCACTATATATAGGGGTGCCAAGGGGGGGTGGCCGGCCCTAGGAGATCCAATCTCCTAGGGGGTGCAGCGGCCAAGGGGGGTTTTCCCTCCCCCCAAGGCACCTAGGAGGTGCCTTACCCTCCTAGGACTCTTGCCCCCTTAAACCCTAGGCGCATGGGCCTATGTGGGGCTGGTGCCCTTGGCCCATTAGGCCAAGGCGCACCCCCTTACAGCCCATGTGGCCCCCCGGGGCAGGTGGACCCACCCGGTGGACCCCCGGGACCCTTCCGGTGGTCCCGGTACAATACCGATAACCCCGAAACTTGTCCCGATGTCCGAAACAGGACTTCCCATATATAAATCTTTACCTCCGGACCATTCCGGAACTCCTCGTGATGTCCGGGATCTCATCCGGGACTCCGAACAACATTCGGGTTACTGCATATACATATCCCTACAACCCTAGCGTAACCGAACCTTAAGTGTGTAGACCCTACGGGTTCGGGAGACAAGCAGACATGACCGAGACGACTCTTCGGTCAATAACCAACAGCGGGATCTGGATACCCATGTTGGCTCCCACATGCTCCATGATGATCTCATCGGATGAACCACGATGTCGAGGATTCAATCAACCCCGTACGCTATTCCCTTTGTCTATCGATATGTTACTTGCCCGAGATTCGATCGTCGGTATCCCAATACCTCGTTCAATCTCGTTACCGGCAAGTCACTTTACTCGTACCGTAATGCATGATCCCGTGACCAGACACTTGGTCACTCTGAGCTCATTATGATGATGCATTACCGAGTGGGCCCAGTGATACCTCTCCGTCATACGGAGTGACAAATCCCAGTCTTGATCCATGTCACCCAACAGACACTTTCGGAGATACCCGCAGTCTACCTTTATAGTCACCCAGTTACGTTGTGACGTTTGGCATACCCAAAGTACTCCTACAGTATCCGGGAGTTACACGATCTCATGGTCTAAGGAAAAGATACTTGACATTAGAAAACTCTAGCAAACGAACTATACGATCTTGTGCTATGTTTAGGATTGGGTCTTGTCCATCACATCATTCTCCTAATGATGTGATCTCGTTATCAATGACATCCAGTGTCCATAGTCAGGAAATCATGACTATCTGTTGATCAACGAGCTAGTCAACTAGAGGCTCACTAGGGACATGTTGATGTCTGTTATTCACACATGTATTACGATTTCCAGATAACACAATTATAGCATGAATAAAGACAATTATCATGAACAAGGAAATATAATAATAATGCTTTTATTATTGCCTCTAGGGCATATTTCCAACACTTTCCGTTTTGAACAACGGCCTTGCGTAGGGGCCGCCCTTGAGGAGGTACGGTCCCTAGAGCACCAATCCTATTAAAATATGGATTAGTATAAATAGAAAAAATGCAGATAAAGGATTTCCTTTTAAGAACCCTCCGAATACTCACTATACAGAAGGGATAGAGGCGGGGGTAGTCGGCGGTGATAGCCACTTCTGAGCCATCAAGGCTCACTTGATAAAATACCCCGTCATCGAACTCTCTAAATATGTTCGGTTCCTCACAAAAGCCGAGGTATTTTTCACGGTTGTGATCCTCTGGCTGGGGAACGGGGATAGTGGACGTCCTCAGTCATCTTCCTCCATGACTGTTTGTGGCAACAAAGGGCAAGTTTGGTGAGGGTCTGTAATGGCAATAAAATAAACACGGACGATCGAAATCTTACCTATTCGATAGGAGTGTACATGGAATAGCCCTCCCGATAGTTTAACCGGAGAAAATCTTCTTTCTCGCCCTTATACAGCTCGGCCAACATTGTGGCCAGTTCGACAGGGGTATCTGGACCCTTCCTTCTGTAACAAGACGCGTCGTCTTCTCTGTTGTAACACCATAAGGGAGTTACTTTGGATTGGAGAGGTGGAACGCACCTCTTTATTGCAATCGCCATGACCTCGACTATCGAGAGTTCGGTATGGGCTAACAACCTAACTTTGCTAACCAACCTCTTTATCTCTACACTGTCCTCTTCCTTGGGGCTTTGGCGACGCCAGTCGAGGCTCTTCTTTAAAGGAGCACTGGAAAATTCAGGGAGGCCGCATGATACTTCTCCGTCGTATCTACTTTTCCAAACACTTTTGCCCTTGTTTTGGACTCTAACTTGCATGATTTGAATGGAACTAACCCGGACTGACGCTGTTTTCAGCAGAATTGCCATGGTGTTATTTTTGTGCAGAAATAAAAGTTCTCAGAATGACCTAAAAATCAACAGAGATTATTTTTGGAATATATAAAAAATACTGGCGAAAGAATCAACGTCAGGGGGCCTACACCCTGTCCACGAGGGTGGGGTGCGCTGTGATGGCCTGGCTTATTAGGGATGATAGACTACTCATATCAATAAGGAATTCCTTCTTTTCCGGAAGCCCATTCAGATAGAACTTCAAAGTTAAGCGTGCTTAGCTTGGAGTAGTGTCAGGATGGATGACCGACCGGGAAGTTGCTCCCGGGTGCGCATGAGTGAGGACAAAGTGTGCAGAAAAGACTAGTATTGATCTGTGGGGCTAGTCTAGATCCCGCCAGGAGTAATGACCACCGGCGGGTGTGTCCGGGGCGTTACAGGTTGGTATCAGAGCCGACCCTCGCGGTTACACGGATGGTTGCGGACAGGTGCGTGGTCATGTTGTCCAAGAGGGAACGTTCTTGTGGCCCGACGAGGATGTCGGTTCCTTTGAGTGGGGGTGTATGTGATGGCCTGGCTTATTAGGGATGATAGACTACTCATATCAATAAGGAATTCCTTCTTTTCCGGAAGCCCATTCGGACAGAACTTCAAAGTTAAGCGTGCTCAGCTTGGAGTAGTGTCAGGATGGGTGACTAACCGGGAAGTTGCTCCCGGGTGCACATGAGTGAGAACAAAGTGTGCAGAAAAGACTAGTATTGATCTGTGGGGCTAGTCTAGATCCCGCCAGGAGTAACGACCACCGGCGGGTGTGTCCGGGGCATTACACGCGTGCCCCCTGCCTCGTGGGCCCCCTGACGCTCCACCGACGTCCATACTGACTCCATATATTCACGTTCAGGGTGAAAAAATATGAGAGAAGGATTCATCGTGTTTTATGATACGGAGCCACCGCCAAGCCCTAAACTCTCTCGGGAGGGTTGATCTGGAGTCCGTTCGGGGCTCCGGAGAGGGGAATCCGCCGCCATCGTCATCATCAACCTTCCTCCATCACCAATTTCTTGATGCTCACTACCGTGCGTGAGTAATTCCATCGTAGGCTTGCTGGATGGTGATGGGTTGGATGAGATTTATCATGCAATCGAGTTAGTTTTGTTAGGGTATGATCCCTAGTATCCATTATGTTATGAGATTTATGTTTCTATGACTTTGCTATGCTTAATGCTTGTCACTAGTGCCATGATTTCAGATCTGAACCTATTATGTTTTCATGAATATATGTGAGTTCTTGATCCTATCTTGCAATTCTATAGTCACCTATTATGTGTTATGATCCGTTAACCCTGAAGTGACAATAATCGGGATACTTACCGGTGATGACCGTAGTTTGAGGAGTTCATGTATTCACTATGTGTTAATGCTTTGGTCCGATACTCTATTAAAAGGAGGCCTTAATATCCCTTAGTTTCCAATAGGACCTCGCTGCCACGAGAGGGTAGGACAAAAGATGTCATGCAAGTTCTTTTCCATAAGCATGTATGACTATATTCGGAATACATGCCTACATTACATTGATGAACTGGAGCTAGTTCTGTGTCACCCTATGTTATAACTATTACATGAGGAATCGCATCCGACATAATTATCCATCATTGATCCATTGCCTACGAGCTTTTCATATATTGATCTTCCCTTATTTACTTTTCTGTTGCTACTGTTACAATCACTATAAAACCAAAACTGCTACCGTTACTTTTGCCACCGTTACCACTACTATCATATTACTTTGCTACTAAATACTTTGCTGAAGATATTAAGTTTCCAGGTGTGGTTGAATTGACAAGTCAGCTGCTAATACTTGAGAATATTCTTTGGCTCCCCTTGTGCCAAATCAATAAATTTGGGTTGAATACTCTACCCTCGAAAACTGTTGCAATCCCCTATACTTGTGGGTTATCAAGACTATTTTCTGGCGCCGTTGCCGGGGAGCATAGCTCTATTCTTTGAGTCACATGGGATTTATATCTGCTCATCACTATGAAGAACTTGAAAGATCAAAGAACCAAGATTTTCCCCTCAACTACGAGGGGAGGTAAGGAACTGCCATATAGTTCTGCACTTGATTCACCTTCTGTTTTGAGTAAACTTGCGACACCTACACCTGCTATTCATTCTGATATGTCACATGTTATTGATGATGCCACTTCTGCTTTGCATGATACTTATGATGAAACTACTTTTATGCTTGATAATACTGTGCCACTAGGTGAATTTCTTGATGAACAACTTGTTAGGGCTAGAGAGAATGAAATTATTAAATCTGATAATATTGATGAAAGTGATGATGAAGATTCTCCCCCTATATATGAATTGCCTTTTGTGCCTGAGGGTTATGTTATGGATGAAGAAACTACTAGAGACTTCTTAGCTTGCAATGGTAGATCCGATCTTAAGAAATTATTAGCTAAGCTTAAAGAAAAATCCTTGAATGCAAAGGGATTATGACTTCTTAGCATGACCCTGCTTTTGCTACTTCACCTATCTTTATTACTGATAAGGATTATGATTTCTCTGTCGATCCTGAGTTTATTACTTTGGTTGAATCTGGTCCTTTTTATGGCTAGGAATCTGAAACTGTTGCGACACATCTTACTAAATTAAATGATATAGCCACCCTATTTACTCATGATGAGAAAACTCGCTATTACTTTATCCTTAAGGTGTTTCCATTCTCATTAAAGGGTAATGCTAAAACTTGGTTTAATTCTCTTGATCCTGGTTGTGTGCGTAGTCCCCAGGATATGATTTATTATTTTTCTGCTAAATATTTCCTCGCTCATAAGAAACAAGCTGCCTTAATGGAAATATATAATTTTGTGCAAATTGAAGAAGAGAGTCTCCCACAAGCTTGGGGGAGGCTTCTCCAATTACATAATGCTTTGCCTGATCATCCTCTCAATAAAAATTAAATACTTGATATCTTTTATAATGGACTAACCGATGCTTCCAGAGACCACATGGATAGTTGTGCTGGTTTTGTTTTCAGGGAAAGAACTATTGATCAAGCTAAACTGCTATTGAATAATATGTTGAGTAATGAAAATGATTGTACACTTCCTGAACCAACTCCTAAGCCAACTCCGAAGAAAAGGGGTATTATATTTCTCAGTCCTGAAGATATGCAAGAGGCAAAGAAATCTATGAAAGAAAAAGGTATTAAAGCTGAAGATGTTAAGAATTTACCACCTATTGAAGAAATACATGGTCTTGATAACCCGACACAGGTTGTAAAGGTAAATTCTCTCTATAGATTTGATGAAGGTGATATTCCTCATTATAAGTATGCTAGCCAATGCTTAGATGAGTTTGATAATTTTATTGTTAAACAAGAAAATTTCAATGCTTATGTTGGTAGACAATTGAAACACAATGCTGATATGCTTGAACACTTGAGTGATTATAGGTCTAGAGTTAAAGGTGAACTTAAACTTATTAGTAAACATGCTTCTATGGTTACCACTCAAGTAGAACAAGTACTTAAGGCTCAGAATGATTTGCTCAATGAATTAAATAATAAGAAAAATGATAATGCTGTTAGAGTTATGACTAGAGGGGGTAAAATGACTCAGGAACCTTTGTATCCTGAGGGCCACCCTAAGAGAATTGAGCAAGATTCTCAGAGAACTAATGTTAATGCACCTAGTTCTTCTAACAAGGAGAAAAAGAAAAATGATAGGACTTTGCATGCTTCTAGTGAACCTGTTGTTGACACACCTGACAATCCCAATGATATTTCTATTTCTGATGCTGAAACACAATCTGGTAATGAACATGAACCTAGTGATAATGTTAATGATGATGTTCATGTTGATGCTCAGCCTAGCAATGATAATGATGTAGATATTGAACCTGCTGTTGATCTTGATAACCCACAATCAAAGAATCAATGTTATGATAAGAGAGACTTTGTTGCTAGGAAGCACGGTAAAGAAAGAGAACCATGGGTTCAGAAACCCATGCCTTTTCCTCCTAAACCATCCAAGAAAAAAGATGATGAGGATTTTGAGTGCTTTGCTGAAATGATTAGACCTATCTTTTTGCGTATGCGTTTGACTGATATGCTTAAAATGAATCCTTATGCTAAATACATGAAGGATATTGTTACTAATAAAAGAAAGATACCGGAAGATGAAATTTCCACCATGCTTGCTAATTATACTTTCAGGGGTGGAATACCAAAGAAACTAGGAGATCCAAGAGTACCAACTATACCATGCTCCATTGAAAAAACTATGTTAAAACTTCTTTATGTGATCTTGGAACCGGTGTTAGTGTTATGCCTCTCTCTTTATATCATAGACTTGATTTGAATAAGTTGACACCTACTGAAATATCTTTGCAAATGGCTGATAAATCAACTGCTATACCCGTCGGTATTTGTGAGGATGTGCCTGTTGTGGTTGCAAACGTTACTATTTTAACGGACTTTGTTATTCTTGATATTCCTGAGGATGATAGTATGTCCATTATCCTTGGTAGAACCTTTTTGAATACTCCAAGGGCTGTTATTGATTGCAACAAAGGCAATGCCACTTTTCATGTTAATGGTAATGAGCATACGGTACACTTTCCGAGGAAACAACCTCAAGTCCACAGTATCAATTCTATTGGAAAAATTTCAATAATTACTATTGGAGGTTTTGAATTTCCTCTTCCTACTATCAAGAAGAAATATGATATTCTTATTGTTGGGGACATGCATATCCCCGTTGAGGTAACCTAGTGTTATTCGAAATTTCTCCAGTTTCATGCGATTCAGAATGAGTTTATTAACAAGACTTGATCAACCTTGTTAGTGGATTCCTTTTGATGAGCATGAGATGGATGAAGTTAGAAAGCACAACCTTCTGTACCCTCTTTTTACTTTCTGTTATTTATATTAAATAAAGCAAAAAAAGTATTTTCTGTCTGTTTTCTGAATTATCCTTGCAATAAAAAATACCCTGAAAATAAAAGTTCTCCAAATGCCCTGAAAATGAAATATGATTTTTTCCAGAATATTTAAGAATTTTTGGCACTGAGAACACATCAGGGGGACCCACCGTGTGCCCACGGGGGTGGAGGGCGCGCCCCCTGCCTCGTGGACCCCATGTGGGTCCCCTCCACTTATTCTTGCACCCACACACTTCGTCTTGCTCCAGAAAAAATCATCCACCAGCCCAAACCCGAGTTCTTGCTCATCTTGCTGCCATTTTCGATCTCCTTGCTCAAAGCTCCATTCACAAAACTGCTTTGGGGGATTGTTCTTCGGTATGTGACTCCTCCAATGGTCCAATTAGTTTTTGTTCTAGTGCTTTATTCATTGCAAATTTTTGCTTCTTAGGTGACCCTGTTCTTGAGCTTGCATGTCAAATTTATGTGGTCAAAAGTAGTTTTAATGCATGATATAGCCTCTAGGCACTTGTAGAAGTAGTTGCTATCGATTTTGTTGAGTTTGGTTCATTTTTATTTTAAGTTGCTAAAACTTTCAGAAATTTTCAGAAAAAGATGAAGAGATTCTTGAGGGGCTCATCGAGCCGAAGCTCTAAGGATAAGCAAGGTGAGGAGAATAAGAGGCCCAAGTATAATCTCCCTCGTACTTCGAAGGTTCGGCCGTGTGAATGTCCTTGTGATGAGTTCTTGAGAGAAGCCGGGATTTATGAAGATTTTTATTATTTGGCTGAGAACGCAGGCTTCACCGACTTCCTCCAAGACCAGCGCGAACAGTATCTCTTACTCACCAATATTTTTGTGCAAATTTTCCATTTCCATGCTAGGAGATCACCACCTTCGGTGGAATTTTATTTATATGATGAGAATAAGGAGATGTCACTTTATGATTTTTGTCGGATTTGTAGGATACCTTTGAGGGCAGCATAGAGGGACCACATCGTAATGATGTGGAGGGATTTATTGATACACTTGCTGTAGGGGAAACGAGGAAAGTTTCCTATGCAAGAATCACTAGCATACATTTTCCTGTTTAAGAGGAGATCGCCAATCAGTGGCACCCTGAAGACCCTCCTCAGTACGACCCCAGCTACAACTTTGATCTTTGGGCATAGACCAACTTAGGCCAAAAGCCTAAGCTTGGGGGAGTACGTATTTCCCACCGACATTACATTCATGTTCACACACTCATGCCAGTTGTCGGTACTCATACTTTTTCATTGTATCATCCATGCTAGTTTATTTTGTTTTTAAGCTTTCTTCTTGTGTGTTTGAAAAACCTTAATAAAAACAAAAAAAAATAGTTGTAGCTTTTAGCTAGTTTACTTTCCATGCTTGTAGTATTAGTAATTAAAAAGAAAACCCAAAAAGATTTCTCGTTCTTCTTTTGCTTGTTGGGAGCTTTCCCATGTAAATAGTTTTATTTCTTTTCTTGTTCCTTGGGGGTCGAGAGGAGAAGACCACGATGAAAATGTTGAGTGGCTCTCATATGAATTATTGTTGATCTAACAAAGAGCCCACATTACCTTGTCTTCTCCCTTGAATTGAATGCTTGCAGATTCCAGCTTAGTCCAATGCACGTGCACTATTATTATTATCCACACCATTCGGTCGTGCAAGTGAATGGCAATAATGATGATATATGATGAACTGACTGAGATGAGAAAAGCTGGTACAAACTCGACCTCTTTTTTTGTAAATATGATTAGTTCATCGTTCTTGATTCAGCCCATTATGAATGAAACATGTTTGCAATGACAATTAGAGATTATAGTTGCTTATGCCATGCTTAATTTGCTAGGAGTTTGTAATGGTTTACCTTGCGTGCCAACATGCTATTAAAATGGTTGTGATGTGGTATGATAGGGTGGTATCCTCCTTTGAACGATTCGAGTGGCTTGACTTGGCACAGGTTCACGCATGTAGTTGAAACAAAATCAACATAACCTCCATGATATTTATGTTCATGGTGAATTATATCCTACTCATGCTTGCATTCAGTGTTGATTAATTTTAATGCATGTTCATGACTGTTGTCGGTCTCTAGCTGCTCGATTCCCAGTCTCTTTCTAGCATTCACTTGTACTAAGCGGAAATGCTTCTTGTGCATCCAACTCCATAAACCCCAAAAGTTATTCCATATGAGTCCACAATACCTTCCTATATACGGTATCTACCTGCCGTTCCAAGTAAATTTGCATGTGCCAAACTCTAAACCTTCAAATAAACATTTTGTTTTGTATGCTCGAATAGCTCATGTATCAACTAGGGCTTTATGTATCTTCCATGCTAGGCCGGTTATTCTCAAGAGGAGTGGACTCCGCTCCTCACTCACGTGAAAATGGCTGGTCACCGGGATGCCCAGTCCCATGCTCAAATCAAATCAAAATAATTGCAAACAAAACTTCCCCAGGATTGTTTAGTTGGAGGCACCCGTTGTTTTGGGCAAGCCATGGATTGATGCTTGTTGGTGGTGGGGGAGTATAAACTTTACCATTCTGCTTGGGAACCGCCTATAATGTGTGTAGC
This sequence comes from Triticum dicoccoides, assembly GCF_002162155.2. Classification (NCBI taxonomy): domain Eukaryota; kingdom Viridiplantae; phylum Streptophyta; class Magnoliopsida; order Poales; family Poaceae; genus Triticum; species Triticum dicoccoides. The sequence goes on from NC_041382.1 coordinate 441,373,809, forward strand.
ATGGAAGATATTGAGATCTCTCGGTTGTTATGTTGACAATGAAAGTATACCACTCAAAATATTATTCATCTCTATTTCAAAACCGAGCTCTGGCACCTCTACAAATCCCCGCTTCCCTCTGCGAAGGGCCTATCTATTTAGATACATTAAAACTGAGCATCTTTCCAGCCCTCTCAGGCTATTAGCACTTTCAGCCTTTGGATCATCACCTTGGAACGTTTCTGGCCATTAGATTACTCTTAATCCCGCCATGAATTGTTGTGTTCACTAAGACCGACCGTTTTCGTGCTGGGCCGCTGCTCCGGTGACTATTTTGGACATCTGGTGTGAAGTTGGGCCTAATGGGCTTGTACGAGTCTCCTTCCGTCCAGCTACACCCCACAACGCTCCTGTTGCTCAAAAAAAGAGAAACCTACGATGCTCCTTTCGTCTCTCGGACTCTCACGCACGACCTACCCTCTCCAACCCTAGGTGTGCCGCCGCCATGGTATTCATCTCGCAGCCCCTCAACCGTCTTTGTCTACGCCTACTCGCTGCTGTCCTCTTTCTCATATATTCCCTAAAGGCGCAGCAGGGCACATCTTTTTCTTGAGCCTGCGATGAGCTCCATCCCCAAATCAGTGGCACAATACATCCCTAAAGCATGTGTCAAATTTTTCAAGCCATATCTGGAGTTCTCGGGCGTGCCATCGACAGATCCACCACGTCGAGCAACTAGCCAGAGGTACGTACAAACATCTAACCAATTTCACTTGGGGAGGCCTCTCGGTTGGGAGGGGCTCAGGGCGTGCATCACTTCGAGGGTCTGGAATGGTTGTCAGATAGGTTCCTTCAAGTGCAACTTCCAATTTATTCTAGATATGACTTCTTTTTTTATAGATCCTTTGTACTAGATGTCAATAGAAGGTGATTAGTATATTAGAGACTTCAAGAAATTTGAATTGGAAGTTGTCAAACTTGAGTACCTGAATTTTGTTGATCCACATAAGAATACTTCATGTTATATTGAGTTCATGTGCACTGTTAAAATGGGGAGTCACAACAAGACTAGGTTACATGCAGAGACGCTAGAAGGGCGACACGTCCCTGCTTCGGGCATCACGGACCTCATGTCGATCAGGTTGGTATGAACCGGTGCTCGACTGTTTATCTGTTCAACGGGCAAAAACGATCTGCTGTGGTTTGAAGGAAGTAATCAATCTTCAGTTTCTGGTTGACTCAAGATGGATGATGTGTGCCACTTGCCTGTGACGCTCAATGGAGTAGGTGTGACTTTCTATTTTCTTTAGTACAAGCATCTGTGCATATAAGCTTACCTCACCTGTCACTCTCCGGTCACCCTTACTACTCCGACAACATAACCTCTAGCAGCATGGTTCTTGGCTTGGTTACTGTCTATCTACATTTGTTTCTTTCCTGTACAACCCCTATTCCACGCAATGATTACAGTGTTCTAATATCTCAACAATCCTTATTTTGTGCAGGTGGTGTCCATACTGGTTGGAGTCAATTTTTTCGGGTAAATCTTGGAGACTGGTTCTGGCATTTTGAATTGGGTAATCTTTTAGTCTTCAATCTCATATGGCCATTGGACAGGTTATTACTAGCGCATTTGGGGAATTCTTAAGTTTCCACCCCCGATGGATAGCGGCTGATAATTTTGTTTTAAAATTCTCTATTTGTTGATTTGGTTTTCGCTCCAAGTTAAATGGATTTGTGCAAATTTTCTCTAAAGTAAATGATTGGTCATGGCAGATGATTACCAATGTTAGAGTAGCAATTATGAAGACTTCCTCTAAGAACTACTTCATGCTCCGGTTCCTTTTTTCTGTTATGTTTTGTGAGCATACACAAAGCTGTCCAGGGAATATATATCTTATCCAAGAAGCAAAGGTAAAATCTAATTAGAAGAATGCATGTTTTTAGTAGTAACACCAAACCTCCTTATTGGAAATGGGTTCCTGTGGTCTCCACCAGATGTGTGTATGGATGCTAGGTCCATTTGTTTGAAGTTATCCGCTAACCCGGGAAACACCACGGAACCTGTACGGCTCTTAGAATCAGACATCATAGAGTAGCCATTCCGGCAATTCTCAAATGTTGATGTCCATTCCAAGGTTTACATAGATATCTTTCCATGAAATAAGTAAATTGTAATTAAAAACAAGCCCGTCATAAAGGAGGATCTATACTTACCAATTTTATTTCCATACATTGAAGAAATGAATGAAAAACATGGTTTTTGTTTAATACATGAGTATCCTATTTGAATCCTTCTTGCTATTTTTATGAGGCATCACTTCACAATCTGCATTTATGGAGCTTCCTTCAGTATGTAGTCTATAGATGCAACTTTATTTATTGGTCCATAATTTTATATAGATGACATCTCAAGCACTTGCTCAAATAAATTATAATTTATTTATACAGGCTGGTGCTGATGTGAATAAAATTGACCATATGGGCATTACTTGGTGGCAGCAACGAATAGTGTCCTACCTGGTATGACGAAGTGCTTACTAGATGCTGGTTGAGGGAGTCCTAGATTAGGGGGTCTCCGGACAGCCGGACTATATCCTTTGGCCGGACTGTTGGACTATGAAGATACAAGATTGAAGACTTCATCCCATGTCTAGATGGGACTCTCCTTGGTGTGGAAGGCAAGCTTGGCAATACGGATATGTAGATCTCCTTCCTTGTAACCGACTCTGTGTAACCCTAGCCCCCTCCGGTGTCTATATAAACCGGAGGATTTAGTCCGTAGGACGAGAACAATCATACCATAGGCTAGCTTCTAGGGTTTAGCCCCTACGATCTCGTGGTAGATCAACTCTTGTAATACTCATATCATCAAGATCAATCAAGCAGGAAGTAGGTTATTACCTCCATCGAGAGGGCCCGAACCTGGGTAAACATCGTGTCCCCCGCCTCCTGTTACCATCCGCCTTAGACGCACAGTTCAGGACCCCCTACCCGAGATCCGCCGGTTTTGACACCGACATTGGTGCTTTCATTGAGAGTTCCATTGTGCCGTAACTGTAAGGCTTGATGGCTCCTTCAATCATCGGTAACGATGCGGTCCAGGGTGAGGTTTTCCTCCCCGGACAGATCTTCGTATTCGGCGGCTTCGCACTACGGGCCAACTCGCTTGGCCATCTGGAGCAGATTGAGAGCTACGCCCCTAGCCACCAGGTCAGGTTCGGAAACTCGAACTACATTGCCGACATCCGCGGAGACTTGATCTTCGATGGATTCGAGCCTATACCAGGTGCGCCGCATGATCACGACGAGCATGATTTAGCTCTGCCGTCGAACAGTGTTTGGGAGATCACACCTGCAACTACTCTGGCCTTCAATCCGGAGCAAATTGCGCCATCCGAGGACGGGTGGATAGACCCTGCCATGGAGGCCGCACTCTCAGTGGCGATAGAGCCGGATACTGACTTCACCCCTTACGAGAGCCGTGTTGCCGAACCACTGGATTCGTCTCCGGCCACGGACTCCGAGCCGCCTACGTCCATGCCTATCGAATCCGATTGGGCGCCGATCATGGAGTTCACCTCCGCGGATATCTTTCAGCACTCACCTTTTGGCGACGTGATAAATTCATTAAGGTCTCTCTCCTTGTCAGGAGAACCTTGGCCGAACTATGTCCGGCTAGAATGGGATGCGGACGATGAAGAAATTTGCTCCCTACCCACCACCCACTTAGTAGCCACTATCGACGATTTAACCGACATGCTCGACTTCGACTCTGAAGACATTGACGGTATGGACGACGATGCAGGAGACGAACAGGAACCAACGCCCATAGGGCGCTAGACCGCCACCTCATCATATGATATACACATGGTGGACACCCCCAAAGAAGGCAATGGCGACGAGACAGCGGAGGATGACCCCTCCAAGAAGCAACCCAAGCGCCGACGTCAGCGACGCCGCTCTAAGTCCTGCCATAGCAAAAGTAGTGATACCGGCACAAGAGACAATAACACTGCGGATAGTGCCGAAGACGACAACAATCCCCTCTAGCACGATTTAGAGCAGGAGGGTGAACAAGCTAGCCCTCCAGAGTGGGCAGCAGATGGAGAATCGGAGGAGGACAATTACATGCCTCTCTCCGAAGACGAGGTGAGCCTCGGCGATGAAGAATTTATCGTGCCTGCGGATCCCGTCGAGCAGGAGCGCTTCAAGAGCCGGCTTATGGCCATAGCAAATAGCTTGAAGAAAAAGCAACAACAGCTTCAAGCTGATCAAGATTTGCTAGCAGACAGATGGACCGAAGTCCTTGTGGCCTAGGAATACGAACTCGAGCGCCCCTCCAAGAGTTACCCAAAGCGCAGGTTGCTACCTCACCTCGAGGAGGAAGCATTGAAACCTACATCACCAGCGTATGATGCGGCTGACGGGCCACCTCATGGCTGAGACAGAGAGGCATTTCAACCCGAAGTCCAGCCCGCACCCCGACGGCAATCAAACAAAAATGCCAAGGCCCGGGGAAACATGCGGGACCAGCGAGACGTATTGGAAAACAAGGCAAAACATGCAAGATTGATCTACGGATCACGGGGGCGCGCACCAACACGCGATGATGATCGTCACGCCGGATACACTAAAAGCAAATCCGGCCGAGCCGAACACGGCAGACAAGACTCGTATGAACCGCGTCGTGATATAGCCTGGCACAGAGGCGCCGCACACCCCTTATGCTTCATTGATGAAGTAATGGATCACGAATTCCCAGAAGGGTTTAAACCCGTAAACATTGAATCATACGATGGTACTACAGACCCCGTGGTATGGATAGAAGACTTCTTCCTCCACATTCACATGGCCCGCGGGGATGACCTACATGCCATCAAGTATCTCCCGCTAAAACTCAAAGGGCCGGCTCGGCATTGGCTCAATAGCTTGCCAGCAAACTCCATCAGAAGTTGGGAGAACCTGGCAGAGGCATTCCTGGACAATTTCCAGGGCACTTATGTACGACCGCCGGACGCTGACGATTTAAGTCATATATCTCAGCAGCCAGGGGAATCAGCCAGGAAATTCTGGACCCAGTTCCTAACCAAGAAGAAACAAATTGTCGACTGTCCGGATGCAGAGGCCTTAGCGGCATTTAAGCATAATATCCGTGACGAATGGCTCGCCCAGCACCTCGGCCAAGAGAATCCAAAATCCATGGCAGCCCTCACGACACTTATGACCGGCTTTTGTGTGGGCGAAGATAGCTGGTTGGCTCATAGTACCAATACAACAAGCAAACCTGGCATATCAGAAGCCAGGGATAGCAACGGCAAGCCACGATGCGACAAACACAAGCGCCGCAAATATGGTGAAAACGCCGAAAATACGGCAGTTAATGCCGGGTTCAGGGGCTCAAAGTCCGGTCAGCGGAAAGGGCCACCCAAAAATAAAAATCTGGGTCCATCCAGTCTGGACCGCATACTCGATCGCCAATGCCAAATTCATGGCACCCCAGAAACGCCAGCCACCCATACCAACAGAGAATGCTGGGTCTTCAAACAAGCCAGCAAGGCAGGCGCCAAAGACGAAGAGGGGTCTCAAAGCGACGATAGCGACGAAGAGCCCAGATCACCGAACACAGAAGGGCAAAAGAAATCCCCCCATATTCAATCGGTGAATGTGGTAAATACCACCCAAATTGCAAACTCGGACCAGATATGCACCCTTAGGGATGGCGACACAACGGAACTAGCCGCCCCACAATATAAACTAGGGACGGTCACCTTCAAGCGCACAGATCGTACAGTTAACGCCAATCAAGGCAATCCAGCCACACTAATCCTCGACCCAATAGTAGATGGGTTCCACCTCACTCGAGTCCTTATGGACGGAGGTAGCAATTTAAATCTGCTTTACCAGGACACAGTGCGCAAGATGGGCATCAATCATTCGGTGACCAAACCCACTAAAGACACTTTTAGAGGCATCATACCAGGTATGGAGGTTAGCTGTACAAGCTCCATTGCCCTTGAGGTAATCTTCGGATCACCGGAAAATTACCGTATCGAAGAGTTAATCTTCGAAATCGCCCTTTCCACAGTGATTATCAAGCACTGCTCGGACGAACCACGTTCGCTCGATTCAACACGGTGCCACATTATGCCTGCCATAAGCTCAAGATGCCCGGTCCACGCGGCGTCATGACGGTTCATGGCAAGGCCGAACCTTCCTTCGGCACCAACAAATACACCACTGCCTTAGCAGCAGAAACAACGAGCAGCACCTTGCAGCCAAACCTTGAGTCGACGTACAGGCTCCCGAACACCGTCAAGGGGCTCCAAACTACTTCGCGGAAGCATACCCCGGCTCGTCCAGAGCTCAACTAAACACTCCGGCGAAGGCCATGACAGGCCGAAGTCAGCGGTTCAACCGCCCTCCGGCACGTAAACATTTCTTATATTTCCTTCGCATGTTCACCTTTGCACCGACCAGGACAGACTACACGGAGGCAGCTTGAACGCATTAGGGAATCCTTAGACATTCCCCGCAGTGACCGTCTGGCTATATTACGGATCCGCACTCAACCTCTTCCCCCTGGTCATAGCAGGTTCGGCTATCACAACCCCTTTTTATCACATTACTTGTACCCATACACATAGAAGTATTATTCAAATACAACATGTGGATTTATATGATGTTTACCTGCTGATTATTTCTTATCGAAATCATTTTGTCAAGTGGCATCCGTACACAGCGATATTCCTTAAATATGCCCGGGGCTTCGTTTTTCCCATAACACAACAATAAAAGTCTGAACACCTTCATGGAAGTTTGGCACCCTGAACCTATAGCATTATATGCATCAGCTCCGAATCATGTCTTGGGTCAATAGTTGGGTTTGCCTGGCTCCCATGTTTTGGTACCTTACGTTCTGCTATATCGGCTAAGGTAGCACTAGGTGAACTACTGCGATTGTGTCCCAGTTCTTCCGGATGAGCACCTCAGTAGAGAAAGCTGAAAACTGACTATCATGATACGGCGAGAGCTGGTCAGCTGTTCGAGCGGTTACAAAATCTTTAAGGATTTCTCCCGCATAATTCCATAACCAATGCAGCATGCGATGGATCGGTTTTTCTCCGATCAGGCGCTTATAGAGCCCCTAGTACGGTCTTCCGAACACAACGGGTTGCGCCGACCATCTAAAGCTCCTATGGCTAAGTGAGAGTGATAAAGCCCTATAGTCCGATTGCCTGGTTCGTAGTGCTGAGCACCTCCTTCGAAGGATGCAAAACTGAGATAAAGAGTGCTCAGGTTTATCCCGAACACCCCCGTACTTCTTACGTGGGGGCAGAAGCCGACGACTAGCCAACTCTCAGGTTTAATATAAAAACGGCCGTACAGGAGGGTAAACTTTTATATAACAGGCGACAAATAAACGACCTTGTTCAAACATTACAAAGGACAATATGATTGGAATTCATGGAAATATAATGTCCTTGGTGCATAGCTCCGCTGCAAGGTAGGATCCTTTCAGGACACTCTCATAATATAATTTGGGCTTGCGGTGCTCCTTCCCCTCTGGCGGTGCTCCGGTCATTAGCTTTTCGGCATCCATCTTCCCCCAGTGCACCTTTGCGCGGGCGAAGGCCATTCGCGCTCCTTCTATACAGACCGACCGCTTGATGACGTCAAGTCGAGGGCAAGCGCTTACAAGCTGCCTCACGAGCCCGAAGTAGTTGCTTGGAATCAGCTTGGCAGGCCATAGCCGGATAACCATATCTTTCATGGCTAGTTCCGCCGCCTTATGCAGTTCGATCAGCTGTAGACCGCCTGTAACGCCCCAGATGTAACTTTCCCTATTTGTACTCCAACTCTTGCTGTTTCCGGTGTTAAGTTATATTTATTTCTCGGGTTCGGGTCCTTGTCTCCGTGTGTTGTTGTCTTTGTCATGCATCTCATATCATGTCATCATGTGCATTGCATTGCATACGTGTTCATCTCATGCATTCGAGCATTTTCCCCGTTGTCCGTTTTGCATTCCGGCGCTTCGTTCTCTTCCGGTGGTCATTTCTAGCTTTCTTTCGTGTGTGGGGATTAAACATTTCCGGATTGGACCGAGACTTGCCAAGCGGCCTTGGTTTACTACCGGTAGACCGCCTGTCAAGTTTCGTATCATTTGGACTTCGTTTGATACTCCAACGGTTAACCGAGGGACCGAAAAGGCCTCGTGTGTGTTGCAGCCCAACACCCCTCCAATTTGGCCCAAAACCCACCAAACTCTGCTCCATGTCCTAGAGCGTTCGATCACGATCGCATGGCCGAAAACCGCACCTCATTTGGACTCTCCTAGCTCCACTTATGCCTATAAATAGCCCCCTCCATTTTCGGATCATCTCCTTCCACGAAACCCTAGATCCACCCCTCGCGCCCGCCGGACAAATTCCCCGCCGACGGACACGTGGAGAAGAAGTGATATTTGGTGGAGCTGCAGCAAGCGACTAGCATATTTGGTGGCTAACATACGCAAATGAGAGCGAGAAGAGAAGGCAAAAGCACGGTCAAGAATCTATGATCAAGAAGTGATCCTAGAGCAACCTACGTCAAGCATAACTCCAACACTGTGTTCACTTCCCGGACTCCGCCGAGAAGAGACCATCACAGTAACACACGCGGTTGATGCATTTTAATTAAGTTAAGCTTCAGGTTTTCTACAACCGGACATTAACAAATTCCCATCTACCCATAACCGCGGGCATGGCTTTCAAAAGTTCAAATCCCTGCAGGGGTGTCCCAACTTAGCCCATCACAAGCTCTCACGGTCAACGAAGGATATTCCTTCTCCCAAGACAATCAGATCAGACTCGGAATCCCGATTAAAAGACATCTCGACAATGGTAAAACTAAACCAGCAAAGCCACCCGATGTGCCGACAAATCCCGATAGGAGTCGCACGTACCCCGTTCTCAGGGCAACACCGGATGAGACTAGCTACGAGTAAAACCAGCCCCCAAGTTTCCCTGAGGTGGCCCCGCAGGCAGCTCAGTTCGGACCAACACTCAAAGGAGCACTGGCACGGGGGGGAGGGGGTTAAAATAAAGATGACCCTTGGGAGCGTGACTCCCAAGGGAAAAGTAGGTGGGGGTGAGGCAAATGGTAAAACCAAGGTTGGGCCTTGCTGGAGGAGTTTTATTCAAAGCGAACTGTCAAGGGGTTCCCATTATAACCCAACCGTGTAAGGAACGCAAAATCCGGGAACATAACACCGATATGACGGAAACTAGGGCGACAAGAGTGGAACAAAACACCAGGCATAAGGCCGAGCCTTCCACCCTTTACCCAGTATATAGATGCATTAATTAAATAAGAGATATTGTGATATCCCAACAAAATAACCATGTTCCAAACATGGAACAAGCTCCAACCTTCACCTGCAATTAACAACGCTATAAGAGGGGCCGAGCAAAGCGGTAACATAGCCAAACAACGGTTTGCTAGGACAAGGTGGGTTAGAGGCTTGGCATGGCAATATGGGAGGCATGATAAGCTAGTGGTAGGTATCACATCATAGGCATAGCAAAAGAGCGAGCATCTAGCAAGCAAAGATAGAAGTGATTTCGAGGGTATGGTCATCTTGCCTGAGATCCCGCAAGGAAGTAGAACGAGTCCATGAAGAAGACAAATGGACGTAGTCGAACGGATCCTCACAAACGCGACGTTATCGGAACCAACCCGAGGAAGCAACACCGGAAAGAAGCAAACCACATAGTAAACAACCACCACATAATCATGGCATGCTACACAACCAAGTATGATGCATGTCCGGTTTAATTATGCATGGCATGGCAAAGTGCACAAGCAATCCTACAAATTAAGTGGAGCTCAATATGCAACTCCATTGCATATTGACGGAACACCATGTGACTTATTTAGTTCTCTCTCGTTTAGGTACCCAACAATATTAAGTGTTGATTAACATGGCAAGAGGTGAAGCAAAAGAAAACTACCTATCTAGGCAAGTTTAAATGAGGCCGGAACAACAAAGAAGAAGTCCGGAAAATCCTCATGTGCATATTTTAAGGATTGGAACTGTTCTGCCCTAAACACAATTTTATAGTAGTTAAACATGCAAAGTAAAGCCACCATGTTAAACTAGGCATTTTTCTACCCCATTTACATATAAAGTTTATTTAAAACCGAGCTACGGTTATTTAGTTATGAATTAAAGCATTTTAACATGACATAGGAGCAAATTTAACCAAACAACATTTTAAACATTTTAAACATGGATGAAAATTGAATATTATTAAACTAGACAAAATTCTAAGCAACTTTCATATATAATTTATTTAGATCCGATGCACGGTTGTGAAGTTATTAAATGCATGAAGTTTGAGGGGTTTTCTGCAATTCTGTTTTAACTGGATAAATAGATAAATCACTCCTCAGAAAAAAACATGAGTCGGCCGAAACTGGCTAGCCCGATAGAGAGAAGGGGCTGCTGCTCACATGGGCCACGGCCCGCTGGACGGAGAGGGAGGCCTGCAGGGGAAGCTAGCAGCGGGAGGCTGGGCCTTGGCGCGGCCCATGAGCGCGGGGCCAGCCCAGGGAGGCAATGGCTCGGTCCTCTCCCCCAGCGAGGCCGTTGTGAGGATGGTGGTGGCTCGCGACGGAACGGTCGCGCCGGCGAAGGTGATTCGGCGGGGACAACGACGGGGCAAGGCGGGGAAGGACATGAACGAGGTATCCGCGCATGGGGAACCCAGATCCGGCGAAGGACAAAGCCGAGGAGGCCGGCGACGAGCTCGGCTTTGGCTCCTACAAGAAAAATGGCGGCAGCACTTAGAGCAAAGGGAGGGCACCGGAGAAAGGAAGAGAAGGGGAGGCGCGTTGCACTGCTTGGGCGGCATGACCTGGGGTAGGCGGCGACGAATCCAGATGTTGAGGCCACTAGCGACGAGTGAAGAGCAACTGTGCTCCCGATCCATCCTGGATCGAGGTACAAGACGTGGGGATGGGGCGCTCAGGATTGCTGTTGATGCTCTGCGGCGCGCGGATGCGAGGAGCCGCGAGCATTGAATGTGTCCGGGAGCGCGAAGGCGAGGTGGACACGGACTGCTGCTGCCGCGGCTTGCAGTTTGTCGGGTGAGGAGATCAAGGAACGGAGCGAGACGGTTGGTCGGACACGGAAAACATAGAAGAGACAGTGCGGTGGCGGCGGCTAGGAGGATCCCTAGGGATTAGGGATTGGTCCGAAAATAGACTAGGGGTAGACTATATATACAGGAAAAGAGGGAAGTTGGATCATCCGATCGAAATCCGACGGACGAGAATAAATAGGCTCGGGAGTCCAAACAAGAAAACAGTGATGTTTTGTAGACGTTTGGGGATGATCCGGACCCGTTGGTAACGACAGAGCGGGTCGGGTTCGGGACAGTTTCGGACGCTCACGTGAGGGGTTCGATGCACTGTGTAGAGAGGGTTTCGGGGTCTGACGGTTGACAGCGGACTATGCAGAAAGCTTTGGGCTGAGAGAAGAGAAGAGAGAGAGACCCGGCAACTGTTTCCGGAGACCGAAAACGTCCGACGTTTGACCGACTATAATGTCGCTATAGTTATCCGTTGGGCTATCAAACGAACTCCGAATGCGATGAAACTTGGCAGGCGGCCTACCTACAACATAACAACACCACATGCCAATTTTCAACCCATTTCGAGAACATTTTTGGCCACTTATAAAATAATATTTCGGACATGTCGCGGGCGCGTGCAAGTGTGTCTGGGCTCAGAATGGACAACGAACGGAACGAGGAGACTGGGACGGATGCAAGTTTTGAAAACATAATGATGCAATGCACATGATGACATGATATGAGATGCATGACACGCAAGCAATGACAAGGCAACAATAGCGAATAATTGGAAGACACCTGGCACATCGGTCTCAGGGCGCTACAGAAAGATCAAACACTTAGCTACTGGTACATACCCTCAGCCCCGAGGGAGAACTACTCCCTCCTTGTCATGGAGAGCGCCGTTGTGATGAAGATGGCCACCGGTGAGGGATTCCCCCCTCCGACAGGGTGCCGGAATGGGTCTAGATTGGTTTTCGGTGGCTACAGAGGCTTCTGGCGGCGGAACTCCCAATCTATTCTGCTCTCCGATGTTTTTAGGGTATATGGGTATATATAGGAGGAAGAAGTACGTCGGTGGATCTCCGGGCTGTCCACGAGGCAGGGGCGCGCACAGGGGGGTGGGTGCGCCCCCACCCTCGTGGGCAGCTCGGGACTGTCCTGGTCCATCTGTGATATTCTGTGGGCTTCTTATGGTCCAAAAATAAGTTCCGTGAAGTTTCAGGTCAATTGGACTCCGTTTGATTTTCCTTTTCTGTGATACTCTAAAACAAGGAAAAAACAGAAACTGGCACTGGGCTCTGGGTTAATAGGTTAGTCCCAAAAATAATATAAAAGTGTATAATAAAGTCCGTAAACATCCAAAACAGATAATATAATAGCATGGAATAGTAAAAAAATTATAGATACGTTGGAGACGTATCAGCATCCCCAACTTAATTCCTGCTCGTCCTCGAGTAGGTAAATGATAAAACATAATTTTTGATGTGGAATGCTACCTAACATATTTCTCTATGTAATTCTTTATTATGGCAAGAATATTCAGATCCATAAGATTCAAGACAAAAGTTTAATATTGACATAAAAATAATAATACTTCAAGCATACTAACCAAGCAATCATGTCTTCTTAAAATAACATGGCCAAAGAAAGCTATCCCTACAAAATCATATAGTCTGGCTATGCTCCATCTTCACCACACAAAGTATTTAAATCATGCACAACCCCGATGACAAGCCAAGCAATTGTTTCATACTCTTGGTGTTCTCAAACTTTTTCAATCTTCACGCAATATATGAGCGTGAGCCATGGATATAGCACTATGGTGGAATAGAATGGTGGTTGTGGAGGAGACAAAAAGGAGAAGATAGTCTCACATCAACTAGGCGTATCAACGGGCTATGGAGATGCCCATTAATAGATATCAACGTGAGTGAGTAGGGATTGCCATGCAACGGATGCACTAGAGCTATAAGTGTATGAAAACTCAACAAAAGAAACTAGTCGGTTTGTATCCAACTTGCTTGCTCACGAAGACCTAGGGCATTTTGAGGAAGCCCATCATTGGAATATACAAGCCAAGTTCTATAATGAAAAATTCCCACTAGTATATGAAAGTAATATCATAGGAGACTCTCTATCATGAAGATCATGGTGCTACTTTGAAGCACAAGTGTGGTAAAAGGATAGTAGTACTATCCCTTTTTTGGGGCCTTCCTTTTTTGGCCTTTCTCTTTTTTTGGGACAATACTCTATGAATGATGATCATCACACTTCTATTTATTTACAACTCGATACTAGAACAAAGTATGACTCTATATGAATGCCTCCGGCGGTGTACCGGGATGTGCAATGACTCATGAGTGACATGTATGAAAGAATTATGAACGGTGGCTTTGCCACAAATACAGTGTCAACTACATAATCATGCATAGCAATATGAAAATGATGGAGCGTGTCATAATAACGGAACGGTGGAAAGTTGCATGGCAATATATCTCGGAATGACTATGGAAATGCCATAATAGGTAGGTATGGTGGCTGTTTTGAGGAAGGTAAATGGTGGTTTTATGGTACCGACGAAAGTTGCGCGGTACTAGAGAGGCTAGCAATGGTGGAAGGGTGAGAATGCGTATAATCCATGGACTCAACATTAGTCATAAAGAACTCACATACTTATTGCAAAAATCTATTATTTATTGAAACAAAGTACTACATGCATGCTCCTAGGGGGATAGATTGGTAGGAAAAGACCATCGCTCGTCTAGTAGAAAACAGGGCTTTGGTCCAGGCCGGGTCAGCCCATTAGTCCCGGTTCAGTTCGGGACCAATGTGGGCATTGGTCCCGGTTCGCGAGCCCAGGGGGCCGGCCGGGCCACGTGGGCCATTGGTCCCGGTTCATCTGGACCTTTTGGTCCCGGTTGGTGGGATGAACTGGGACCAATGGGCCTCGCTCCTGGCCCACCACCATTGGTCCCGGTTGGTGGCTTGAACCGGGACCAAAGGCTCCCCTTTAGTCCCGGCTCATGTCACCAACCGGGACCAATGAGGTGCCTATATATACCCCTCGCTCGCGAGCAGAGCACCCCAGTGCTCTGTTTTTCTCTGGCCGAGGGGGAGAGGGCGTTGTGGTGCTCTAGCTCACCTCCTATGCACATGAGGTGTTCGATGGAATGCCCGAGCCACACTACTTAAGCTTTCTCCTCTCGAAGCTCGACCTCCAAGCTCCATTTTCCTCAAGATTTTTCTAGATTTAGCAGTCCGTCACGCCCCGTCCCCATCTTCACCGCCGTCGATCACCCACGCCGATCTCATCACCGACACCATCGTGGTGAGCCTCTTGTTCTTATCTTCTTTCTGAAAGGAAAAATATTCTTACTTGTATGTTTAGATAGATACTTGTATCATTTTCTTACATTTATTATTGCATCTTATATAGTGCGATGGTTTTGGTATCCGCCCCCGTCGGCCCTCGTCCTGTCTATGATTCGGATGTGGTATGTATATTATCTTTATAACTATTGGTTCATTTATTGTTTATGAAAATTATGCCGACCAATGTGACATAGATTTTATTTATCTAGGATGTATGTGAATCGGAAATGCCAACCGACCCTATTGTCGAGAGGTTAAGTTTAGTTGAAGAAGAAAACAATTTGTTGAAGGAAAAAATAAAAAAAATTGAGGAGGAGAAGATGATATTGGAGTTGCATGTTGCGGATGTCATCGATGATCACAAGATCAAGATGGATGCAATGCGCTTGAAGATTAGAAAGATTAGAAAATATGCCATTCATACCGAGGCTTGGTATCATTATGCCGTTGGATCAATTGTTACCTTGGTTGCGATTATGATCGCATTTGTTTTCGCATTGAAATGTTTTACATAGTTTCAATGTATGGTTTAATTAATTAGATGCTCTGGAGAGCTATATGTTGTTAGATGAGAACTATGTATGCACTTTGGTTTTAATGTGATGATGAACTTCTATTAATTTGGACACTTAATTATATATAATGCACGCAGATGAACCGGCAATGGATGTACGGTGACAGACACACCCGCGAGTACATTAAGGGCGTGCATGAGTTTCTCGATGTGGCTGAGGCAAACAAGCAGAATGGTTTTATGTGTTGTCCATGCACTGAATGTGGGAATACGAGGTCTTACTCTAACCGGAAAATCCTTCACTCCCACCTGCTTTACAAGGGTTTCATGCCACACTATAATGTTTGGACAAGGCATGGAGAAATAGGGGTTATGATGGAAGACGGCGAAGAAGAAGACTACGATGACAACTATGTGCCCCCTGAATACGGTGATGCTGCAACTGGGGGAGCTGATGAAGATCAAGAGGAACCAGACGATGTGCCCAATGATGGTGCAACGGGTGAAGCTGCTGAAGATCAAGAGGAACCAGACGATGTGCCCGATGATGATGATCTCCGCCGGGTCATTGTCGATGCAAGGACGCAATGCATTAGTCAAAAGGAGAAGCTGAAGTTCGATCGCATGTTAGAGGATCACAAAAAAGGGTTATACCCCAATTGCGAAGATGGCAACACAAAGCTCGGTACCGTACTGGAATTGCTGTAGTGGAAGGCAGAGAATGCTATGGCTGACAAAGGATTTGAGAAGCTACTGAAAATATTGAAGAAGAAGCTTCCAAAGGATAACGAATTGCCCGACAGTACATACGCAGCAAAGAAGGTCGTATGCCCTCTAGGATTGGAGGTGGAGAAGATACATGCATGCCCTAATGACTGCATCCTCTACCGCGGTGCATACAAGGATCTGAACGCATGCCCGGTATGCGGTGCATTGCGGTATAAGATCAGACGAGATGACCCTAGTGATGTTGACGGCGAGCCCCCCAGGAAGAGGGTTCCTGCGAAGGTGATGTGGTATGCTCCTATAATACCACGGTTGAAACGTCTGTTCAAAAACGAAGAGCATGCCAAGTTGATGCGATGGCACAGTGAGAACCAAAAGAAAGATGGGAAGTTGAGAGCACCCGCTGACGGGTCGTAGTGGAGAAAAATCGAGAGAAAGTACTGGGATGAGTTTGCAAAGGACCCAAGGAATGTATGGTTTGCTTTAAGCGCGGATGGCATTAATCCTTTTGGGGAGGAGAGCAGCAATCACAGCACCTGGCCCATGACTCTATGTATGTATAACCTTCCTCCTTGGATGTGCATGAAGCGGAAGTTCATTATGATGCCAGTTCTCATCCAAGGCCCTAAGCAACCCGGCAACGAAATTGATGTGTACCTAAGGCCATTAGTTGAAGAACTTTTAGAGTTGTGGGATGAAAATGGTGTACATACGTGGGATGAGCACAGACAGGAGGAATTTAACCTTAAGGCGTTGCTGTTCGTGACCATCAACGATTGGCCCGCTCTCAGTAACCTTTCAGGATAGACAAACAAAGGATACCACGCATGCACACACTGTTTAGATGACACTGAAAGTATATACCTGGACAAATGCAGGAAGAATGTGTACCTGGGCCATCGTCGATTTCTTCCGACCAACCATCAATGTCAAAAGAAAGGCAAGCATTTCAAAGGCGAGGCAGATCACCGGAAGAAGCCCGCCATGTGCACCGGTGATCACGTGCTTTCTATGGTCAATGATTTACACTACATAATCTTTGGAAAGGGTCCCGGTGGACTAGTTGTTCCAAATGACGCTGAGGGACACGCACCCATGTGGAAGAAGAAATCTATATTTTGGGACCTACCCTACTGGAAAGACCTAGAGGTCCGCTCCTCAATCGACATGATGCACATGACGAAGAACCTTTGCGTGAACCTGCTAGGCTTCTTGGGCATGTATGGGAAGACAAAAGATACACCTGAGGCATGGGAGGACCTACAACGTTTGCACGAAAAAGACAGCATGCCTCCGAAGCAGTATAAAGGTCCTGCCAGCTACGCTCTTACGAAAGAAGAGAAAGAAATCTTCTTTGAATGCCTGCTCAGTATGAAGGTCACGACTGGCTTCTCGTCGAATATAAAGGGAATAATAAATATGCCAGAGAAAAAGTTTCAGAACCTAAAGTCTCATGACTGCCACGTGATTATGACGCAACTGCTTCCGGTTACATTGAGGGGGCTTCTACCGGAAAACGTCCGATTAGCCATTGTGAAGCTATGTGCATTCCTCAATGCAATCTCTCAGAAGGTGATCGATCCAGAAATCGTACCAAGGCTAAGGAGTGATGTGGCGCAATGTCTTGTCAGTTTCGAGCTGGTGTTCCCACCATCCTTCTTCAATATCATGACGCACGTCCTAGTTCATCTAGTCGACGAGATTGTCATCCTGGGGCCCGTATTTCTACACAATATGTTCCCCTTTGAGAGGTTCATGGGAGTCCTAAAGAAATATGTCCGTAATCGCGCTAGGCCAGAAGGAAGCATCTCCATGGGCCATCAAACAGAGGATGTTATCGGGTTTTGTGTTGACTTCATTCCTGGCCTTAACAAGATAGGTCTCCCTAAATCGCGGTATGAGGGGAGACTGACTGGAAAAGGCACTCTTGGAAGAGACTCAATAATATGCAGGGACGAATATTCTTGGTCTCAAGCACACTACACAGTTCTACAGAACTCTACCTTGGTGACCCCGTATGTCGATGAACACAAGAACAGTCTGCGCTCCAAACACCCGAAGCAGTGCGACGACTGGATTACATGTGAACACATCAGGACTTTCAGCAGTTGGTTGGAAACACGTCTCAGAGGTGACAACACTGTTTGTGATGAGTTGTACTTGTTGTCCAGGGGACCATCTTTGACTATATTGACTTACAAAGGATACGAGATAAATGGGAATACATTTTACACGATCACCCAAGATCAAAAGAGCACCAACCAAAACAGCGGTGTCCGCTTTGATGCAGCAATCGAGAGCGGAAATGATACATATTATGGTTACATAGTGGACATATGGGAACTTGACTACGGACCTGATTTTAAGGTCCCTTTGTTTAAGTGCAAATGGGTCAATCTGTTAGGCGGCGGGGTACAGGTAGACCCACAGTACGGGATGACAACAGTGGATCTGAAAAATCTTGGGTACACTGACGAACCGTTCGTCCTAGCCAATGATGTGGCACAGGTTATCTATGTGAAGGACGTGTCTACCAAACCAAGAAAAAGAAAAGATAAGGAAGCGAATACATCATACGATGAGCCAAAGCGCCACATAGTTCTTTCAGGAAAAAGGGACATCCTGGGAGTGGATGGCAAGACAGACATGTCTGAAGATTATGAAAAGTTTCATGAAATTCCTCCCTTCAATGTCAAGGCTGACCCAAGCATCCTGATAAACAATGAAGATTATCCATGGTTACGACGCAATAAGCAAATGACAAAAGCGAAGAAAAAGTGAAGACTTTCTCCCGCAACTTTGTAACACACGAACATGCTACCATTGTCCGTTTTATACATGCACATGCTATGTGGGTGAAATTATGATACCATCCCAACTTTCAACTTTTTCAGAGTTCATTTGAAATGCTTTCATGTCTTATGGTTCGGCCCTCGTAATACCATGACCATTAGTCCCTGGCCCATGCCAACTTTCAAACCGGGACTAAAGGGTTGGTCCTCGTTGCGGGCCGAGTTTAGTCCCACCTCGCCAACCGAAGGGGGCTCACACCGGTTTATAAGCCCTTCCCTCTCTGCCTTGTTGAGCTCCTCTCAAAGTGAAAATAGATGCCCTAATAGAGAAAAGTTTAACCTAAATTCATAGTGAATTTCTCTGAAATTCATAGAAATTTACTAGGAATTTAGGTTGAATTTTCTCTATAAGCGCATCTATTCTCATTTTTTAGTAAGTTAATCACAAACTTGTGATTCAAACAATTTTCAAAGAATTCAAATTTTAACTATTCAAATTTGAAAACTAATGGCAGTAACAAAAAGTTTATAATTTTTCTAAAACTAATGGCACTAACAGAAAGTTTATAATTTTGCTAACCTAATAGCAAGCAGAATTAAAAATTAAAGCAAAAAACAAAAGAAAATAAATAATGCAAAAAACAAATCAAAAAAACAGGAAAAAACTATTTTTATAGTAAAGTTAATCACAAAATAAAATAAATAAAGCAACAAAGAAAACAAAAAAACTAAAAAAGTGTTTTCAAATTTGAAAACTAATGGCACTAACAGAAAGTTTATAA
>NC_041382.1:441394093-441408239 GCF_002162155.2 Triticum dicoccoides
TCTCCTTCTTCTTCTTCTCCTCCTTCTTCTTCTTCTGCTTCTTCTTCTTCTTCCTCTCCTCCTCCTCCTCCTCTCCTCTTTCTTCTTCTTCTTCTTCTTCTTCTTCTTCTTCTTCTTCTTCTTCTTCTTCTTCTTCTTCTTCTTCTTCTTCTTCTTTTTCTTCTTCTTCTTCTTCTTCTTCTTCTTCTTCTTCAGATCACACAACAGGAAGACTTAAGTGATGCCTAACACACTTTGGCTCTGGGTGTTTAGGGCTTTTTCCTCACAAGGAATTCTCTCTCAAAGGCTTCGAGGTGGGTAGCTCTCAAACGACAAAAGTCGTATACTAACTCTGAGCAGCCAACCGTTTATGGTTGTAGGGGGTGGGCTATTTATAGCCACTAGGCAACCCGACCTGATTTGTTCGAAATGACCCTGGGTCACTAAGGAAGTGACACATGTTCCAACGGTCAGATTTCAAACACACACGGCAACTTTACTTGGGCTACAAGCAAAGCTGACTTATCCAGCTTTGGATAAGATTTGCTCTCATTGTCTTCGCTCGAAGACATAGGATTTTGGTTAAGCATCACTTCATTCATTCTGACTGGTTCACTTGGACCTCACTTAACAGTACGGTGGTTCCTATGACTCAACAAAGAAGAAAAAGAACGATGAAACAACTAAGTCTTCGCGCTCCATAGTCTTCACGCAATGTCTTCTTTTGTCATAGTCTTTAATGTGGATGTCTTCACATACCACCTTTGACTTCAACGTCTTCATACATTTTTAGGGGTCATCTCTGGTAGGAAAACCGAATCAATGAGGGACTTCTACGTGCGTTATCCTGCAATTCTCATAAACACGTTAGTCCCTCAACAGGTTTGTCGTTAATACTCCAAAACCAACTAGGGGTGGCACTAGATGCACTTACAATCTCCCCCTTTTTGGTGATTGATGACAAACTGGTTGAAGTTTTCAACGGGGAATAAAATATGTGAAATTGTAAAGGATAGGGTATTGTCTTCATAAGTGGGAAAGGCTCCCCCTAAAGATGTGCATATAAGTAATTTGCTCTTGGAATGCAAATGCACATGGCAGGTTGTACTTGTGGAGATCCTCTTCAACTTATGATGACAATTCATCATGCATGAGTTGATGTAATGAAGATAATGACATGCATAATGAAAAATGGACGTCTGCAAAATGACCTAAGTGCGGAAGTTATCATCGCACATGCGGAATTTATCATCGCATCACAAAATAGCAAATAAGTAGCAGACGGCCATCGAGTTTAAGTGTTACAACTCAAAGAACCAAATGTATCGAAATGCAAGAGTTGTAAGCACTTGGCAAAAGTAGCAAAAGGAAAAGCAACCACCCATATGGACCCGCTTGAAGACTATCAACTCATATGCTTCTCCCCCTTTTGTCAGTAAGGACCAAAAAGGTTTGAAGACATAGAGCGCCTACTCATTCCCATGAGGTGCAGGCGAGGCAGCAGGGTCGTCGTTGAGGTCCGGTGGTGCAGAAGAACTTGGTGGAGTGTCGACACACGCTGAAGTTGGAGGAGGTGAAGTTGCATCATCTTGGTCATCGATGACTCTGGCATTCACTGTCGCAACTGAGGATGAATAGTCAGAGTCTTCAAGTGAGGGAGTCCGACGCAAGTGAGCATTCCGTGGAGGAGTTGAGTCAAACTTGAATCTTTCGGTGAAGCCATCGTCCTGCAGATCAGCTTCAGCACTAAGCAAAGTCAAACTCTTCCACGACCTCCGACAGGTTTCATGAGTGACAAAGGCATTCTTGGTGGCAAGATTGCGTATGCGGTTGACATCCACCAAGAGGCTTTGCATCAGACGCTTGAGCGAGTCGTGATGCTTGTCCTGTTTCTGGTGTAGCGCGACGAGAAGCTCTCGGTCATTGAGAACACGAGATCGCCTTTGAGACCTTTGAGCAATGGTACTACCAGTGGCGTCAGTTTGAGCGCGCGGGGCACATGTGTTTCCAGCCAAGGGATAAACACGCGAGACTGCCTGAACTCCCTCAATGGGCTGGGTGAAGCTTTGGTGATCAGCATTGTGAAGATAAATGGGATCCTTAGCAGGCTCTGGATAAATAGCTTCAACAGACAGATCAACCTCTGGCAAGAAGACAAGATGATTGCGCGCAGACGGCTGATAGTTGATGGCAGAGTGAAGCTTGATAAAGCGCATTACCCGTGGAGCATAGAACTTCAGACCAAAAATGTCAGAGCCAGATGCAGCCAACTGCCTAATGAAGAAGTCTTGAGTATTGAAGCTGATGCCATTGAAGATGTAGAAAACCAAAGTCTTCATTGCTCCTTCAAGCTTCGCTGTAGATGAATGTCCTTTGATAGGCCATAGAGTTTTTCTGACGATGTGATAAATGGTGCGAGGCAGATACTCTAGGTCTTCAACAAAGAATTCAGATGGGTAGTCAGCGTCGTGAGGCAAAGGCTTTAGCATGCTCAACATTTGGCTCATGTTGGGTTCTAGCTTCTGAAAAATGCTCTCCAAAGCATTCTGGTGTTGTTGACAACCTGGCTCATAGTATTCACCAGGAGTGGGCAGGCCTGTGAGCTCAATGATATCAAGAGCTTTGGCTTCATGATGGACATTGCGTGTCATCCACTCAAGGACCCAAGTCTTTGGATCCCTGTTGTAGCCTCGAATGTAAAGAGTTGCATAGAACTGTAGCAGAAGCTCTTCATTCCAGTGTTCCTTATCTGTGACAAACTGCAGGAGTCCAGCGTCTCTGAAGCAATCCAACGCTTCTTCAAGGCAGGGCATGCCAGCTATAGCTTCAGTGTCGAGACGCATATGTGGAAATATGCGCCCTTGATTGTATAAGACGCAGGAATAGTAGTTGCGCTGCTGATAGCTCCAGAACCGATCTGATGAAATGCGAGGTTTGGTGTAAGGGTTCTTGGCGCTGTTGAAGAAGGTGTTGTGTGCCACGAAGCCATTCACATTGAAGACCCCAGGTGAAGTTGCAGTGCCTGGGAATCGTGGGAGTCTTGGCTTGGGCTTCTGTACATGAGGTCTGTGCTCGACATGATAGTCAAATTGTGGACCCGTAGCAGGTGGAGGAACCAGAATGGGCCATCGGACCAAAACAGGCTGATCATGATCAAATGCCAGCTCAATTGTATGAGGTCTTGGAGGGGGTAGAGGAGCATTGACATTGTCGTTGATATGGGCTTCAGGGACCACATTGGGTTCAGGTTCTTCAGTATTGGCTTCTGGCGCTGCAGTGGCTTCAGGTGCTTGCACTTCTGGCACCACATTAGCTTCAGCCATGACAACGTCATTGGCTTCAGTGTTGATGTTGGTGGCCGCCTCAGGATTGTTAACCTCCACTTCAGAAGCTGGAGGGTCGAACACGTTCTCCTCGAGAACAACATCTTGGTGGGTTGGGGGTGTAGCAACTCTTTCTACTTCAACTCTTGGTTCTTCTATTTCATCGGCTGATGCAGCCGGGATATCTTCAACGGTTTTGGCTTCACACTCTGACACGTGCACAGTGGGAGTGACTTGGGGCCTCGGTCCTTTGAGAAGCCTGCGTAATGCTGGCGACGCTTGTGGAGATGGAGTTTGCTGGGCCTCAAAGTCATCGTCGTCTAGCACGGGTGAGGTAACTTGTGGTTGGGGAGAGCTTGGGGTGTCTTGTCGTTGTGGGTGATCAGCCCACGATGCATCCTGAGCAGTTGGTGTCAGAGGACGACTAATGCTGATGAGTTCGCTCTGCATGAGCACAGGCGATGATACCAACTGGTGCTCGATCTGAGGAAGGACTTCATCATCTTCAACATTGTCGTGAGGACCAATGTCTTCAGCTGCGGTGGGGTCAACAGCTGGATTGTCTTCAGCTTTAGGAGCCTTTGTGGAAGCAGGCTCATGAACTATCACTTGGCGTTCTTGATGTTCAGACGCAAGACGAGCCACTGAGATTGGCTCGACATCAAGGGGCTCTGTGGGAGCAGCCCGGTTTCTCTTCTTGGTTTTTCGTTTCTTGGTTGGGGGAGCATCATCAGTGGTGGCCTTCATCTTGCGCTTTCTGGCTTCCGCTTCAGCTGCCCTTGTCTTCTTCAGTTCTGAAGCCACTGTGGGGACCTTAGGCTTTGAGCCTGTCATACAGGCTGGGAAGACAATTGGATGTACTTCCAGCCTTGGTGCTTCGGGTTCTGCCATAGCTGGCTTCTTCTTCTTCTTGGCCGCCATTCTGGGTCGATGCCTGGTCGCCCCAAAGCCTTGCGCTTTTCAGTTTCATTGTATCCCTGAACACATTTAGCAGCAAGATCCTTCATGCGTTCACAAGAACCTTTGGCTTCTTCGCGTTTCGTGCGGAATGCTTCCTTGAGCTCATGCATCATGACCTGGAAGTTCTGAATGTCTTCAACATTGAGCTTGGCCATATGCTTCTTGAATTGAGCCTTTTCATAATCTATCTTATGCTTCAGCTCAACAATTTTCTGAGCTAGAGCCAGCTCAGCAGCAATGGCTCCGTGGAAGGTGACACTGAGGCCAATGGGAAGCTGAAGATCATCAAAGCTGACGTTTGGGCTGTCAAACCACTCATCAATGAACTTGTTTAAGATTTCCACGTCAAAGAGAGGAAGGTCATAGAAGATTTCTGCCTCTTGCTTTCTCTTGATCAATTGCTCAAGAGCGTCATCGCCAAGATCGTCGTCGCTGGACAGATCAATGGCATCATTCTTATTGCGCAGAACATCAACAGGGGTCAGTGCTTGGCTGGTGGGTTGCATGGGCATCCTCACTTTGGAGGGCTTGGAGATGCGTGACAAATCTTCAGACTGCACACTGTGTTCAGGAGGTGCAGTGGCCAGAGGCTTCGCCTGTGAAACATTTGGTGCAGGGGCAGGCTTCGAAGATTTAGGTTTCTTCAGCTTTTTTGACTTCGGTGGAGCAGGCGCTTCGTCAGAATCAGCGTCGTCTGCAGGTTGATCCACGACTGCCCCTTGAACCTTTATGTGAGTAATGAGACCTTCAATGTTATAGAAGGCCCCAACTAGATTGGGTTCAGCTTCACGTGTGCCGTCAGCACGAGGAGCAGAGGGGCCTGGATTGAAGTCTAATCCCCATGACTTCTTATTTTCTTTGGCCAAGTTCTTGGCAAACTGGAAGTTGCGCTTGAACATATTGTCGTCACGACACCATAGCAATGAAGATGGGCCTGCATCAGCAGGCTGTGGTCCACGGACCATGCAAGGATAGAAGCCTTGTTCAATGGCTTCAGCTCTGGATCTGGGTTGAAGATTTCTGTACAAGATGTCTCCCCACGGTCGCTTGATGGCATTCTTCTCAGCATACTCCTGGGTCACAAACCTGTACTTGAACCATTGTTCTGCCCAATATCTTCGAATCCATTGGATTCGGGTTTTCTGTTGATTGTAGTCCTCCTCTGGATCTGTCTTGTACAACTCATAGAGGTCAGGAGGCAAATCTCTTGAGGTGTTGCCACGACGCTATCTACTACCTTTCCCTGCAGATTTTTCTGTTGCCATGAAGTTTAGACTGAAAGGCTTCACAACTGTCAAAGTCTTCGGTCTACTGGTCAGACAAGAACTGGCTTCAGGAGAATTTATATGATGCTGTAAGAACTCTGCAAATGAATGCAGACTATGAGAACCAAGGGATTCTCCCACGGACATGTACCTGTGACAGCAAGGGGAAGAGGTCATATGCATTCTCAGAAGATTTTGAAGACAAATCAGTTTAGAAGACATTGACCTCATAGTGCGAAGACATTCACTCATAGGTAGAGAGTTGGTTCCAGATTTGTACGAATCCACGAATAAGTACAAGTGAGGAATCTAACTACTTTGTGAAGCATAAGTGAATATACTAGACATGTTATGAGATGCAGTATGAGATAGATCCAACTTGTGTGAACAGAAACTACTTGTGGTAGAAAAGGATGAATCTATCAGATCAAAAAGACTGTAAAAAGGAGGTTTTATTTACCACACGAGGGACTGCTAGATGAAGTGGGAGAGGAGGCCGAGCAGTTCGATCTTCCGTGCCCTAACTTGGCGATGGAGGACTCCTACGGCGACAGCGGAGAAGACGATGCCCGCGGCCGGCGTGAGGACGACATCGGTGAGGTCACGGCAGCTAAGCGCTTTGTCGCCGGCGTCGTCGAGGGCTAGCGGCGGCGCTACGGTTTGTGCGTGAGTGGAAGAAGAAATAATGACTGGGGTGAGGCGTGTATTTATAGGGACAGGGATGGCACAGTGTTATTACACAGGTGCGCCTGGCGGTTCACATCTGAAGGACACGTGGCGATCATGCAACACATTGGAGGTTGTTCCACGTTCCCACGCACGCCTGGATTGTCGGGTGGTCGTTCCCACTTCTCCGGGTTTCAGGTTGAAGGATTTAGCATTGAAAACAGATTAATGTTTGTCTCTGTGTCTTTTGCTGACAAGGACGCAGAGAAGACATTTTGACAGTGTCAATAGAATGCATATGATTTGGATAGATAGACTTAAGATAGAGGCATAGAGGGGTTAGGGTCCGATCACATTACTTAGTTCAAAAGATTCAACATGAAGGCATAGCTATAAGTGAATGCTGTAGAGGACAGAAACCAAATTGAAGATAAACATGAGGCCATGTTAACATTGAAGACAAACAGAAAGCGAAGACTTTGCAAATGTAACGCCATGTGAAAAAACACTTCTAAGGGAAGAATTTGGTGGTGTCATTACCCACCGTATAGGAAGTATTAGACCCAGACATGGCACACAATTATCGTGGCGCTCTGAAGTCAAATTCCACGTTAATGTATTCACACTCAGAATGTAAGTCTTCATTGATTGAAGACATACGTTACTTCGTGTGTTGCACATCTAAGTCATCAACATGCATAAGTGTTAGGACGTGTGCCTGATCACAGGACATTTGAGGATTCCAAGATATTTAGCTCACACCATAACTTGCTAAACCTCTTCTCATCCAAGGGCTTTGTGAAGATATCTGTCAGTTGCTCTTCAGTGTTGACGTGTATGATATCATTATCTTCCTTCATGACATAATCTCTGAGAAAGTGATGATGAATTTCAATGTGCTTTGTCTTCGAGTGTTGAACTGGGTTGTTAGCAATCTTGATGGCGCTCTCGTTGTCGCAGTAGAGTGGCACTTGCTTCAGATGAATGCCATAGTCCTTGAGAGTTTGCTTCATCCATAGAAGCTGAGCGCAGCAAGATCCAGCACCAATGTATTCAGATTCAGAAGTAGAGAGAGATACACACACTACAAAAAAATACACTTCTGTGATGATACGTGTTTGTCACAGTAGGTCGTTTTTTGTCATGCATGTACATCCATGACAAATTTATGACAGAATCAAGATAGTCATACCTGTGCTGTCGTAGAAGTGTTCCATGACATTACCAAAATTATCATCACGGAAGTGTCCATTTCCATGACAATAAATCGCGCGTCACAGAAGTGCTTTCGTCAAGGTTGACCGACACGTGGCATCCATCGTAACAGAACGCTGTTAAGCTATCGGGTCGGGTTTTGGATCCAATAACCCGTTAACAGCCCCGACCAATGGGGATTTTCCATTTATAAAATCATCATTGGCTGGAGGAGACACGTGTCAACTCATCCAATGGGTGAGACGCGCCTATGATATGTTGACACGTGGACCGACCCATCAAGTTTAAATGGGTCGGCCCAACTAAAGGCCCACAAGATTTTGCGGACCATAATGGGCCGGCCCAGCTAAAGGCCCACGAGATTTTGCGAACCATAATGGGCAGGCCCAGCTAAAGGCCCACAAGATTTTGTGGGCCATAATAGGCCGGCCCAGGTAAAGGCCCACAAGATTTTTTTGTACCATAATGGGATGGCCCAGGTAAAGCCCACAAGATTCTTGCGGGTCATAATGGGCCGGCACAGCTAAGGGCCCACGAGATTTCGCCGACATTAACGGGCCGGCCCAGCTATAGGCCCACAAGATTTTGTGGACCCTAGTAGGCCGGACCATTAACTGCCTGCCATGTTTTGGGCCAAATGCCGGCCCATATTTGATCCGGTCCATTAATGGCCAAACACGCTCCGGGCCAAATAGTGGCCCATATGAGATCCGGCCCGTTAAAGGCCTACCACGTTCTGGGCCAAATTACGGCCCAGATCAGGTCCGTCCCTTTAAGAGGCTTTGGGCTCAATTATGGCCCGTATCAGATTCGGCCCGTCAACTGGGCACTATGCTTTTGGGCCCACTTGCTAAAGGCCCACTTAGTAATTCGGCCTGATATTAGTTTTGGCCTGTTAAGGGCCCGTTTAACATTTCGGCCCTATATTAATTCCAGCCTGTTAAAAGCCCTTCATATAGTTGGGCCTAACTATGGCCCGGTTTGCATCCGGCCTGCTCGCAGCCGATATCTGATTGGGCCAAACAAGGACCGAGACAATTTTTCGGCCTGTTAAAAGCCCGTGATTTGATTCACACAATCATGGGTCGGGGTTCATTTCGGGCTGCTGCCGGCCCGTGAGCTGATCGGCACGTTTCGGGCTCAACCTACATCGTGATTGCATGACAACCCGATTATGTACCGTAATTTTACGGTTTGGCCGGTTTACTGCGAAGACAGGATATATATACAGTAAAACAACTGCATCATCGTGAATAAGAAAAAACCTATACTATATAATAAAGAAATTACGGCATATTACATCCACTGGGCATCAAAGTTCGCCACTATGATAATAAAGCACAAGCAGATAGCAAATTACATACACTGGGCATCAAAGATCGCCACCAGTGCAAATAAACACGCCGACAAAATAATATACAAAACCGACAGCACTTAAATAGAGTTCAAGAAAGGTTAGCCCTGCTGGGGAGCTGCAGCGCAAGCAGCTGAGCAAGATGACGAGACTGCGCTTGTTCAACACTTATATCTTCCTCACTCTGAAAGATAAACAAGCAGACAGATGACAGGTTTTGCACATAAAAGTACCAGTGCTGACAATTCATCACATTTCTTATTGACGAATAAAGTGACATAGTTTAAATTGGCATTAACACAATATGGTATTCTTCAGGTCAAGACATGGCAGGAAATGACATTGTGAAGGAGTTGGCAGCTTCACGACACCACTGGATTACAGATCAAGAACTCACAAGTATCAATGGTTAGTGTGATGTCAATTTATACCATTTCAGATTGGCAAATAAAGAGACGGTTTAAATAATAGTAGAATGATATGACATTGTTCATAGTTAAGACATTGCAGAATATGACATTGTGCTGTAGTGGGTAGGTTCACCACACCACTCGATTACAGATGAAGAACAGAAGCATACATGCAGTGCAAAAGAAGATCACTTGCTCTATGTAGTTTAATTTACATGGTATGAAGAAGGAACTTGGTTGTACAACTGAAAACTTAAATTGAGAAAGGATGAACTTTTGTTTATGAACTACATATAATAAACTTTAAACAAGAAATTTGATGCAAACACCAAAAATAAATAGCTGTTGCAGTCATGCCTAACCAAATATATACAACAAAGTTTGAAGGCTTGAGATGGACAAACTTACATTATTGGTGAAGACAGACTCTATAAAGGCCTTGTCCATGCTGATGGGGGCGGGGGGGAATTCAAGAAGTTTACCACAGAATCTTCTTCAAAAGCATTGCCTGTATTCTACATTTTGTTAAGAGTAAATATAGATGTTATAATATACGAAAAAATGGAGAATATTTAAGATAAGATGAAGAGTGATGCTACATAACCAAGTAGCTATAAATGTAAGTGCAGCAATACAGGCAAAAGGTACAGCCAAGAGCAATGCACAGCTAAACTTCTTCAGTACCAACCTTATGGTAAGAGTAAATATAGATCTGATGTGTAGAAAATGGAGGGCAAAGGAAAATAAGTTGCAGAGTGATGGTACATGAACACCTACCTGTCATTATAAGTACACTGATAAAGGACAAGATGTACTTACAAGAACAATGCAGAGCTAAAAAAACATTGGCATTGGATATATTCTACACTAATGTAACCATTCATATAGATCATATAATTTGGAGCGAACAATTGATAAAAACATTGGCATTGGATATATTCTACACTAATGTAAGCATTTGAGTGGAAAAACATGGTACGATGACAGATGGAATATGTATTGATAATGTATGGGCATGGCATCTCGACATATATGATGAGTAAACTAAGCAGATGGCGGTGCAACAAAGTAGAAGAAATGCAAGACAACATATGCAAGATACGCGCAATCAATAAAACCTTGCCAAATTAGAACAGGCACCTTGATGGGTGAACAGGACAGGCCATCTGCCTTTGACTCCTCGAGGTTAGAATAGTCATTAGGATGATATTCTGAACAAGAATCAACAGGTGGGGAGCGTACGAGTTTCATTGCTTCCAGAATGGCACTCAATGCCTTGGTGCCAATTTTGTAAGTCATTGCAGTGTTCCACAATATTCTTCTGATGCGCGGATTCTGATATTCACTGTAATTGCATATGATATCTGAGAACCATGAAAACATAAATAGTTGTGAGATTATCTTTGTAATGCAGATGATATTCTAATATAGGGGCGCCCCTGTAAACACTTGTGTGCTATCACTGGATTCTGATGAGAGAGCTCATGTGTGCTCTAATATGGTGCGTGCATTTATATAATCTGGCACAAGTACACAAAAAATAGGCTCCATAAGTAAGGATAGCTGGCAGATGATAGGTTCATAATATAATGTATAGAGTTTATTGCCAAACCATGATAACAAGAGCACACAGCAACTAGGCAGATCATAGTGTACATAACAGGGATACACCATAACCAGGATATATAAATTGGGAAAGTGGAACTGGCTGGAAATTACAGTGTTGTATTGCCGCTAGTAATTGAAAGCCTATCGATCACGTACAGGCCAGCTCTATCAGCTGTTAGACTACAGATGTCCCTGTTCCCCTTCCTGACAAGGAACATACTGTGCTTCCCATACAGAACACCGCACAGGCCGCCGGCCGAACCACTGGCCCCACCGCCTCTGTTCCTCCGCCACCCCCACCCCCACCCCCGCCCCCACCCGCATCGAGTTTTCTTCGTTCGACGAGGCCCCACCACCGCTCCCCAAAACCACCATCCCCACCCGAGCCCATTTGATTGCACCGGCGAACTCTGGCGAGCTCTGAAAAATCGACTGACCCAATTTTGAAATTTAGTCTACTGTGATTTAACTAGTGTGGAATATAAAAGGGGAAAACCATGAGCATTGTGAGTATGGTGTTGAGCGTGCCATGGCCGATCTGAAGGTGCAAACCGGACAAAGGCAACTTCGCAACCAAGACAAGAAATCAGAGTAAAGCAGTGGCGATCTATTTTCTTGCTGCGATAAATAAGTTGAGCAGATACGAAAGAGTATCGCCTCTGGTGCAGCGCCGTGTACGCATCTGCTGAGAATTTGATGGTGCTGCGGTAGCAATGGCTGTCGGCGGCGTGGAAGCAGATCTAGGAGGGTAGATGGTGGCCGCGGGGCATGGTGGACGAGACGGTCGTAGGAGCGGCGCCGGCAAGGTGGACGACGGCGGGGATGAAGTGAGAAGACGGGATGCAAGGATCCCGGTCCGAAGCCGTGGATGAGAGAGGTCGATCTCTCGTAATGGACGGCGGCGTCGGGGTATCAGCTCCGGCATGGTGGAGGAGGACGGCGGTGGATGGGGTGGCGGACGGGTGGACGGAGGAGGGTGGGGTGGAGAGGGTGTTTTGGCGCCCACGGAGTACGAATGGGGAAAAGGGAGGTAGAGAGGAAGGGGGGAACCATGTATTCAGGGCGCGCTTGTCTCAAATGCGAGGAAATTTACAAACTTAGCCCCCGTTTCAAATTTCTACTGCATCACAGCAACACTAGTCGGTTGGGGATAGGACGGTAATCTCGCATACACCGAATATTTGCCGACGAGAGTTAGTTTTTGGCGCCCACCGCGTATGAATATGAATCGGGGAGGGAGTCGATTTCGGCCGAGGACACACTGTGTTTTGGCGCCCACCGTGTATGAATCCGGGTGAGCGGCGGTTACGTCACGTTTGGGTGAAATTACAAACCTACCCCTATCGAAACCTATAGAAATCCAGCATATAGGCTTTGCGTGGCAGGGATAGGCAGTAGTGATTTCCATCTCGCAGAATTTGGTTTCGGGCGGTTACTGCGACTTTCCCCGCTTCGTTCAAATTTTGCAGAGTGCACGTTTACCGTGCCAACTCAATTCGAATCCCGTTCGTATTCTATTTTTTTCGGGCGGGATCCATTTTCAATTGGAATTACATTATATATACATCATTTTATATATATACTTTCAAAAGCACAACACCATTTATACATAAATATGGTTTACAAATGGCATGATCTCATATTCATAAGGTTGTATCCATCAATTTGGATTTTCAAATATTTGAAACCACTTTATGTTGAAATCCAATGTATGCATTCCTCACTAACTGTCTCCAATTAATGTGTGTTTCATGCTGGTTTTTTTACTTCTCAAACATGTATAATGTGTTTCACACACGCAACATATAGTGTAATCCCGTTTAGACATTAATTGCATATAAACCATGCATTGTTTGTAATTGAAGAATCTATGGATCACCAATATTGATAAACTATATAACATTACACGTGTGCCCAAATTCAAATGAATATGCATGTTTGGTACACCAATTTGCGTTATGATATTATCGATGTCGTGATCTCCGGTTTAAATATTTGAATCCCCTTTAATCCATATATTCGTATCATATAGCTATCACTCATGCTTATATAGGACTATCTCTCCGGACCTATACGCGTTCATCGTCTCTCAGGTATCTCTCGTGCTAGCTATATGTCGACAATGATCTTTTATCTTCGTAACACAGTACTCTCTCCCTCGACCTTCATCACTCTATCTCTAAGTATATCTCGCTCCCTGCTATGTGTCGCTAACTATGATTCTCCATGTGGAATCTCTTTCTCTCACACAAACACAAAACTTTGTCTCCCGGGGTCTCATTTCTCTCTACTATTCCCATGTGTGCCACTCGCACACCCCTCATACAGAGATGTCTTTCGCTCCTTAGATATGAGAACCTACGACTCTTCCTCTTCAATATCTCTTTCTCACACACAAACACAAACTCTGTCTCCGAGGGTCTCATATTTCTCCATTGTTCTCTTGTATGTCACTCACACACACCCTCTCTCCCTAGAGATATCTTGCGTTCCCTCATATGTCTCTCTAGCTATCACTCTCATTGTGAAATATCTTTCTCTCTCGCAGACACAAAACTCCATCTCTCTGGATCTCATTTCTCTCTGATATCTGTTTGTATGTGACTCACACGCACCCTCTCTCTATATCTCTCACACCCACACACATAACCCAACCTTCTGATCCACTATACTCCTATCGCTAACGCACACTAGCTAGCATCTTTATCTTTCTATTTATCTGTTTCTCCATCAACCTTCTTTCTCGCCCTCACTCTTGATTCCTATCATGCACACTACATATGTTTCTCTCTACATGCAGTCAAGTGCCCTCTCACACACATATATAACTTCACCCTTTGAACCACCCGACAGTCATCTCCAACACCCAAACTAGCGGATGTCCCTCTAGATAGCATCTCCATCTCTATATCTATCTGTAGTTTCTCCGTCAACATTTCTTTCTCACATAGAGTCTTGCTTCCTATCACCCACACTATATATGTCTCTCCATACATATGCATTTATAGGTTGGTCTCTTTTGCACAATCGTTGCGCCTCACTCCCTCTGCTCGCCATAGATGCATGCTCCAGCCCACGCCACAATCTATTAAAGACAAAAACACATGCTCAATTGTCGGGACTTCTTTCATGCATTCTCACATGAATGCATATTGTCATACCGATCCGTCTCTCCCATGTCGTTGATCTTATGACTTATGTCTTCTTTCTTTTATCTCGATCATGCGCGCGCACACACACACATCCCACGTATACATGTATACCTCTCACACATGCACGTTCAAGGTCTCTATGTCTCCATACGTAGTTAATTACCCTCAATCCTAATGCCACATTGAATCATTCTCCTCTTTTGTGCACATAACT
>NC_041382.1:441408798-441426070 GCF_002162155.2 Triticum dicoccoides
CTCTCTCACACACACACACTAAGACTCCATCTCACACATACATGCTCTAGGCGGAGCATTTGTTCCTACCACCCTTCATCCAACCTTACCCGTATGATAAACAATCAGCTTTATTTACTTGCATAACATGGACAAATTCCACTTTACTTTAGTAGTCAGCAAACTTATCATCTGTACCCTTATAAAAAACGAGTTGGTGGTGATGGTGTGCCTGCCATCTTGTAATACAGACCGTATGATCTATATCTGAGGATAGAAAGCAAACTATGATAATTTTACAAAAGATACCCGCACCTCTCTCCACATCATTATCTCCCGCAACCTCATTGCTCAACAATTAAAAAAGGAATAAGTCTCTGGAACAATCTAGCATGCATGGTGGCCGCTGCCGCCTGCCGGCGCTGTCCATCCCCATGCCTCCACCCATTCCGACTACCAGTCACCACCACGCTCCACTCCTCCTCGCCTTATCTCTCATCTTTCATTTTTTTCGATGACATTCTCGAGATACCAGTTTTCCGATAAAATTCTCGAGATATAATTAGTTTTTACACATGGAACTACTCCTACATGGGTCAATCACAACAGGTGTTCTGTAAAAAAATGCATATTGATGTTCCGTGCAATGCACGAGAATCTTGCTTGTAATTATATAACGTAGATCACGAGCAGGAAGTGACATTTTTTTCACACAACCACGTTAACATGGCCACGTAAATCACTAGCTAAAGTAAATACCATTATACTTATATCCCGATGCAAAAGGTTGAGTACATGTCCGAAGAGTAGAGTCGCACACACGCACTCTGTCTCTCAGAATCTCTCTCACACACACACCAGTTACGTGACGCCCACTTAAGTAGACACGTATGTTACAATTTGTGCACCCGCGGGTACACGTCATGCCGCGCATTTATTTAAGCCGGAAGGCGAACCCAAACAGTAGCTGCATTCATTCCCCTCCCGCCGTCTCTTCTCTGGTCGCCGTCGCCCGGTAGCCGAAGGTAACAACATACGCCATACTCCCGCCGGAGCGGTGCTTTAATAAGGAAATTTTAGTGGCCATGCATGCATCTTTTTGTGCTAGCACTCCTATATAAGGGTTGACCGGTCACTTCCTGCGGATATGCGCGGGCGGTGGAAGAGGAAGGAGAAGGGAAGCGGGCTGTGGAGTAACGTTTTTTACCACAATTTCCTAGGAAACCGAGTGCAATAATTGAGTAGTTTTGCAAAGTACCAGTACTACACCTGAAACGGTTCAAAACATATACTCCCTTGCCAACGCGCGCTTCCCGCATGAAACGGTCAGCGTCGCCCTGGAGCGTCAGTGCCGTATTAATGCCCGGCCAAAGTGGAGGCGACCTCTCACTAGCGTCGGCTTTGAAGTGGCGCGAAGACCGAGAGAGCGCCGCTTCCCGGTGCACGCGACTGCTCTACGTCGAGACTGGCCTTAGGCCCTGTTTGGATCCATGGGTTAGAGTTAGTTTGAGCTAGTTGGGGCTCAAATAGCCCTAAACTATCCAAGCATGAGGGTTTAAATTGGAGCAAGTTGCACCGAACCCACCAAAAAAACTATCCCACCCATGAGGGTTTAAACTGGAGATAGTTCTCATTGGGACCACTGAAAAATCACTTTTCTCTCACCATGAAGTGCATTTATTGTCAATCTAACCCTGTCACCCAAACACATCTTTGGATACAGTTAGTTCAGGGTTAGTCATGAGTTAGTCTAACCTCTAGCTAAGTTATAGTATCAAACAGGAGCAGTATAGGACATGCAAGTTGCTCAAAGCATACAGGAAAATTCGTACGTGAAAGGTTTTTTTCCTTTTTGAAAACGGAACGTGAAAGGAATTTTTTTAGAATGCTCTTGGCATGTCGCTAACATGTGATAGTTAACTGACCTCAATAGACGGCAGAAACGCCAGCCTGCCGCACTTTGATAGAGACGAGGAGGGAGAAGTGATATAGGCTGCTGGATTACTAGAGATAGGTGTCGCACGGAAGCCAAGAAATATGGTGATAGCGTGGGTTAGCCATGTACTAGTATGATGTAACTACACTTGGCTGCCGTGTTTCGTACTCTTTCAGTCCACTGTGGAGATGATTGGTTAATTTTATATCGCTGAATAATATTAAATGTTATGAGTGCAGACGCTCCACCACGAGGTTCCTTGCTCCTTCTCGGTCGTCCGGAATCTATGTTCTTCCACTCTATTTTTTACGTGAGCTTTGTTCATCCTTTTGCCAACACGCGAGACATCTAGCATCAAGGTGCACGTGTTATGCAAGGATCGTTCCATCTATATGAAGAACACGTGGGACTGGAACTACGAGACGAACATGTACCCAGGAGTGGACGTACGAACATGAGTAATGTAGCGCAGTAAGTGAAGTAGAAAGGCACAAATCGTATGAACATGCGTGGCATATAGGGTGTGTTTGGTTGCGTTCTCGTCTCAGCATAGTTGTTCCCTCTTCAGGCATTCTCAACTCAACACCCCTCTTCATGCATGCTTCTAGTGTATTTGTGCTAAACTAGTGTGGACTCATGCACCCTCCATACACTCTACCAAACACCCAAAAGTAGGTCGAGAAGGGAACTCTTGGGCGGCATTTGTCTCTTACTACGTACTACCACTAAATGTTGTACGTGCAATGCACGGTGATGTTATGGAGTACGTGCCTAAGTACTCTAGTACTACTATATTAGTTGGAGGCACATATTAACTTTTATATTTGTTTACGTGTATGCCCTGAGACCTTCCAACTAGACGTGTCTTTGTCTCCATTTTTTGCGGAAAACGTGTCTTTGTCTTCAGGTCGCACTTTGTATCGTTCATACCACTAAGTACTACTACGTGTGGTCTTCGACCCAGAAGTGGAAGAAGTGGAGACGCTCTACCACGCTGTGTTTTTACGCTGGGCTCTACCACGCTGTTCATGTCCCACTCCTTTCGCTGATGTGTGGGACATCTAGCACGTGCCGTGTTTGGCACCCTTCATCGTAAGAGTTGAAACGCTAGCATTCATCAGAAATAAAAATTAATTATAAATCGGCAGTGATACTATTTTTTTGCGAACCAATCAGCAGTGATACTATACCTCTATATCGGAAAGAATACTACTCCGTTCGCCAACATGTGGGACGTCGACCATCCTGGTCCACTTGCCATGCACGCAGAACTCCAAGGGAGTCACCCAGGTCGTCGCGCCACAGTAACAATGACTAATGAGCCGTCAAATCACAGGCCCACTTCCCACTTTGAAGTTGCTTGGACGAAGGAACCATCATGACTTCGTTGAATTCCTCTTCTTGAAGAAAACTACTGTACCAGCAGTACTGCTAGCTACAGTAGTTACTACAACAGAGGCCTCCTTTCGTTCATAGGATAGGAATATGAAAATCATAGGAAGTGAGATGACATCCATCTCAATTCCTATAGAGAAAGAGATGCCATTTGATGCTTAGGATAGGAATTTTTCCACTTATTCTAGGCTAATGTACTGGTAATTTGCTCTAAAAACTACAGTAGTAACTAGTAGTACTGGTACATGCTCATACTCAGACACACACACACACACTAACTACTAGTACGACTACTTCTCACATGCTGGCCAGACGCCGTCGTTCTCCTTCCCGGCTTTGTCGGCGACACCCCACCGTGCTTGGATCTCTGCCGACCTCTCCGCAGCAGCGCGTGCGTCCTTTTCTTTCTTGCAGCGGCGGGCCTCTCTTTTCTTGAGTGCTTTCCGACTTTTCCGCTCCCTATGTGTGGCTTTGGCCGCCTCTTGCTCTACCGCCCATTCGGCCTTGGCATCTTCAAATTCCTCCCACATAGTTGTGAGGTCGCGAGCGGCGATGAACTCGGCACGGTGGGATGCCATCGCTTCCCTACCATTTTGTGTGCAATCGTGGGCGGCGAGGAACTCAGCGCGGTGGGATGCCATCGCTGCCTTACCGGTTAGTGTGCGGCGCGGTGGCAAGAACGACGCTTGGTGAGAGCTCTGGGGTGGAGTGGCCGGACAACCGTATAGTGCATTGGTTTGTCAAGAGCTCAAGGACAGAAGATGAAGAAAATTTGGATTCCCCTTCAATCCTGGTCATTTATTACCGAGTAAAATGCATTGGCGGTCATCGAACTTGTCTTGGTAGCTCACTTTGATCATTGTATACGAGATATGGTGATTATACGGTCACTGGCTCAGCGTATAGCTCCGTATTTGTCTGGTTGACCAGTAAAATAGTCCGCATGCGCCTCATCAGCTCGTGTTCTTTATCTATCTACGCGGGCCTACCTGTCAATGGAGAAAGAAATACTGTAAAAACCAAAATTATGCTAGAGTCCGGACCGCTTCCGGAGCCCGCTCTCACCGCCCTGGCCCCTCAAGACGCTAGCTGCCCGCCGCATGCATGCATAGCAAGTAGTACTCCTTATGCGGAGGAGAGAGAGGCATTGACAAAGACAAGGAGTGGGCTCTGCAAGATCCCATCTCTACACGTGCTCCTAGGTATAAAAAAAATAATTCTAAAAAAGGCATAAAAAACAATTGTGTCTTAAAAAAAGAAAGTTAAAAAACATTTGAGAGGAAATAGATAGAGAGAAAGTGAGAAAAAGCTGTAACCTGGGCATTACATGAGGAAGGAGGGAGTGGTGCACATGCCAAGTTCACTGGGCTGCCGTGTTTCACACTCCTCCGTCGTAACAGTGGAGACAATAGCTTTCATCAAAAATAAGCAATGAATACTCGTTGCTCGTCCTCTATATCGGAAAGAATACTTTCATTCGCCGACATGTGGGATGTCGGCCATCCTGGTCCACCTGCCATGCACAAAATTATCCTGGTCTACCCCGGTCGTATCGCAGGCCCAACCTTTCCCACTATAAGTCGTTCGGACGAAGGAACCATCATGACTTCGTTGAATTCCGCTTCTTCAAGAAAACTTATTGTACCCGCAATACTGCTACCACACGCGAAGACTGGACGGCACTGTACCACGTCATATCACTTAAACCCACTAGGCCAAACTAGCCCGCCTAGGTCATCTATTTTGGAACGGAGGGAGTACGTCTCTGCACTGCTATGATTTTGTGTTGCACGTCATATCACTGAAACCCACTAGGCCAAACTAGCCCGCCTAGGTCATCGATCGCTAAGCCTACAATTCTAGGAGCTAGGGCTATTGGTCGATCGACGAGGGATAAGTATAAGCGTACCACGAGCTCATCAGCCCCAACGTTTCTCTTCGGTGAGTGTTTTGCAAGTACTATAGCTCGCAAAGTAGCTAGCCTACTAACACCAAGAATCATCAAACAAGCCCTGCTGATATGATAAACAGTTCAAACTTACATCTAATCATGCCATATATTACATCAAAAGCTGGTGAGGATACATCTGTTTCCATAACTCAGAGAGGGTTCGCATGATTCACTATGAAACAAAAGTAGCAAGATCCGCCCACTCAAGACAGTGCACTAGCCCTAAGATGGTTTGATAACACACATCGTTCTAGTAATTAAACACAGGGCAATGCAAACTACCCTAAAGGATTAGCGCGACCAACTATTTCTTGTCATCGATCTCTCGGGCAATGACCACAGCACGGACCGCGGCATGGGAATCGATTTCTGGGGCGATGTCCGCAGGACTGACCGCGACATCGGAATCGATCTCTGGGGCGATGTCCACAGGATGGACAGCGGCATCGGAATCGATCTCCGGGGCGATGCCAACAGGACGGGCCACGACATCGGAATCATCAAGGACGTCCACCGGCACCTGCACAACCCTAACATATTAGCAAGCACATTGCAAATAATCAAAAACAACAACTATGGTGATAAGCCATTATTTTTTACCTTGTGCAGCTCACCGGGGGATCTCATCCCTCCGGGGGCCATCTCCTCATCCTCGATGGGGGCCATCACCTTGCCAGGGGAATACTGCTTCTCAACGGCGACTATCTCCTCAAACTCGGTCTTGAGCCTCACATAGGTGGCAATCAGAGTTCCTGGGGTAGGCACGGTGGGGCCATTGCTGTTCTTCCAAATTTCTTTGAGGAGATCGTCCGCCAACGTCCTCAACTCTTGGGCCAGTGCTTGTTTCTTGGAGTTCTTCGTCTCCATGGGTTGGCCCGCCAACATGGTCAACTCATTGGTCGGTGCTCGCTTCCTGGAGATTGCTGTCTCCAGTGGGTTGTCCGCCGGAAACTCTTTGCCTTGTGCTCCAGGATCCATCAATGAACTGACAAACAAAAAGCAATCGAAAGGAAACCACAATCGCAATGAAAACGGGAAAAGAATAGGATGTGAAAATCGGTCGGTGCTTCGCAAAAAGAAGATTCTTGGAATGAAAATATAGAAGCATAGCTGATTCGCCCACCTTTCCTTCGTTGGTACAGAAGAAAAATGGCAGAAGTGAGTAGCCTGGAGTGAGGTTTTCTTCAAGAAAGGGAAGAAAGGGCTTGAACGAGCGTTCCAGTGAAATGATGGTTGCTTCGTCCAGTCCAACTTGGAGGCCACCTTACCACTGCTGGTAAAGGTGTGCGTTTTGTGATATGACGGGTCATGATGGCCACACCGGGGTGACAGGTGAGTCTCGACTGTAGCACCTCACTGTGATTTGGTGGATGGCACGCGGGTCCGGATGCTTTGAAATGTCCTGCATGTAGATAGAGCGGCTAGTCATATAATCCCTCCTTTCCGGTTTATAGGGATCAATTCAAAAATTTCACCAACCAAGGTAGATGGTGAGTGGTGGAATCCTTTTTGTAATTTGCAAAAGCACCCAATTAATGCTCTTGTTTTCTTCAAAAATTTATGTTTACCAATGTATTAATTGCAATGCATGCATGCATAAAGTACATGCATTGGTCAATTTTCTCTTAATACCTGCATGCAATTATTTAATGCACCTTGGAATCTGAACTTGTGATGGGGAACAACCAAATTGAGCCTTATAAAATGAAAAAACTAAGATTTTGAGATAAGCCCTATAAACCGGAAAGGAGGGAGTAGGAGTGCTCAATATTGTGCACCGCGACCAAGGCGGAGAGGAAAATGAGAGAACTACGTAACTAATGCATGAGTTTAGTTAGTGTAGTTTTGTAAAGTACTAGATACATTTCTCCAATCGCAAAATGCCTTGGTTCATGAGATTTGAGATTTGAGCCCTATAAACCGGAAGGGAGGGAGTACTGCACACGGTGGTCTAGTCACTTGTTGAAATCTCTAGAAAGGCAAATACTCCTTTCCGGTTTACAGGGCTATACTAGTCCCTCCGTCTAGGTGTGTAAGTCATCTTATGAAAACCAAATATGTAGTCCCAAAACACTTAGGCGCGGTGCATTAACTTCTACCTTGTTTTTTGACATATCAACCAATAAGAGATGAGAGGTGTGCATGCTTTTAATGACTTGCAATGGCTAGTTCATTGCATGCAATGCTATTAATTAGCAAATAAACATTGGTGACCCCAGGAGGAAATGGTGCTAAGCGCGTGGACCTATGTAGAATGAGTATCAACCAATGGATAATGGAGTTTAATTGTTAA
The DNA here is from genome assembly GCF_002162155.2 of Triticum dicoccoides. NCBI lineage: Eukaryota > Viridiplantae > Streptophyta > Magnoliopsida > Poales > Poaceae > Triticum > Triticum dicoccoides. The sequence continues at coordinate 441,416,353 of NC_041382.1, forward strand.
ACAATAGCAATTTTGTCTCATGCAAGAGCCTGGCTAGTACTCCAAGGAACCGCAGCACGCGAGCGTTGGCAACTGCCACGTTCAGGTTGTAGAAATCAAATTTCTCGGTCTTGTACGAGTTGATGAAGATAGGGGTTGCTTTCTTGCTAGGGTTGCTTGCTACATATGTATAGGTCGGAGCCTCCGCGCTTTCTTGCTAGGGTTGCTCTATTCACATACTCTCATCCTCTCCAGATCTAAACAAGATAGGGGTAGTAACACTGTCTTTCTCCCTTCAAAAAACACTGGCTTTCTATCCTCACCACTGGTTACAGATCCGGACGTATCCCCCTCCACCGGTGAAGGGGAGGAGGGGCAGCATTTAGGCCGTCATCGATAGTAAGGGAGGAGACCCACTGCCGGCCGCACCGTTATCTCTGGCCGAGCACCGGCGCGAGAGGTCCTCCGATCCCTTCGTCGTTGCCTGTGGGCGGATCCAGCCTCCCGCCGCCCACCTATCCACATCCTGACGACCTTCAGGTATATCTTTGTTCGAAACCGCCTTAGCTCTACTTCCCCAGCTCGCTACGTTGATGCATGTGCATCATTTTCTACCTCTCAGCCCCTCTCGATCGGATGGTCCAACATCACATATTTTTTTCTATTGTTAGAGGTAAAGCTACTTCATGGAGTCGAATCTTGTACTACTGGGTTCAAACAAGAAATAAAGTGGGGGTGGGGGAATTTAGTATGTACATCGGACTTAGTACAAACAGGAAGGAAAGGGGGTGAAAGTAGTATAGACTGGTCATCCAACCGGTCTCTTGGTCGAAAAGGGAAATACAGGGGTAACGCTGTACACAGTGGTATGACCAGGACTAGATTTGCTATCCACACATAGGAGTAGGTGGCTAGAGTGAAGAAAAATGGGACCAACCCAGATATGTTTCTTGGATGTTTGTTTCTCGGGGCAACAAACTATGAATCACCACTTTATGCCCCTGTTTACGTACATGGTGCTGGACTGCTGGTGCACCCACTGTCCCATGCCCTTATACCAAATATTTAGGCTCCGTTCGGAATAAAGGGACATAAAACATAGTTGTTGATGAAAATAGAGGAATAGGAAAGGAATGTAGGTATAAAACTATGGAACAGCGAACCGGAGAAAACTCTCAAGAGAATGTGTTCGGATGGACTACGAGATGTACAGATTTGTTTTTTTAGAGTAGCATGCTTGGCAGTATGAGATGCTATTTGTTTATTCAGCTGCATAGTGACTACTCTTGTCCTCACCTCACGTACCACACATAGGTTGATTTTTTATTCCGGCAACACAACACAGCAACCTGTCTAACGCATGGCAGCGAGCGCCTGCCTCGGGCTTCCGCCCAAAAAATGAGCAGCACGTGGATGTTTCTAATCCTATGGAATCAGTACTACCAGACTAGCTTTCCTATGAAACACTATTCACCTTTCTCGTGTTCTGAACGGTTGGAAGGGAAAGAATACCGTAGGAATATGTTCCTACCAAAATCCTGCACCAAACCTGTGAACCGAACGCAGCCTTAGCTGTTCTTAATCTAATGTCCCTGTTAAAAATGAAGCCATGCCACTGTTATAAGCCATGACAAGTTTAGCCAAATGTTTTTGCATGTAATTGTTTGAGACTCTGACTATTTCCTCTGTGCCTTTTTGTGCAAACAGGGATATCCAATTCACCTGGTTGCTGTTGTGACCTTTTGGTGCACTGCACAAAACTGTTCTTAAAAGAAGTGACTTTTTTGCTATTTAACTGGAATGTCAGAATGGAACAGTTGGTTCATTTTGGTGGAACTGCACAAAGGGCGATCTGTGTTCCAATCCTCATCATCCATATTGGCGCCATAACCTTCCTTTAGGTAAGAATGATATTTAATGCATGTGTTCATCTCTATTTTCCGACTGCCATGAGAAAATAATGTTGTTTTTTACTAGTACACTTGTACTCCCTCACTGACAAAACCAATTCTGAATTAGAAGGCCAATCATGTACTTGGTTTCACCAACTGGTGAGGAGAAAGAGAAACAAAGCATGAAGAGGAGGAAGAAGAAGAAGAATAAACAGTGCCAAGGCGATCTTGCTGAAGCCAGAGGCCTCAAGTCGAGGCCATTCAAGGGCTCCGGCAACGACTACCTTACATGTGAGATGATCCTCCAGGGAGCCCTTCCACTTCTGCTGTCTCACTTAATTAATTAGGAGTACTTAAGTACCACTAATTTATTACTGCCTAATTTTCCTGTTGGAGTTAAACAATTCTTTAGTAGGACCCTATGCTGAATCATGTACGTGTGTATGTTTGTCTATGGAGGTGAATCATGTGGTGGTGCATGGAGGGAATATTATTAGTGTCATGACATAATAGTGCTATTGTTTTGCATGTCAATTTACTGCCATTGGTTCAATGAGTCAATGTTTTGTGTATTGTCCATCATGAATTTGATGCTACTGGTTGAGTAATATGCTAATGTCTTCCTATCCTTTCTCACTAAGCTAATGAAGGTTTCACCTTGTTCCTACTTGTGCAAACATGGATCATGTTGTGCCAACCATACATTAAATGGAACTACACAAGACAATACAATGAACTGTATCCCAGCCAGTGCTTTAACTCTGCTGGAAGTTCTTGATAATCTTTCGATATAATCTCAGCACTGGTAAACAAGAGTGATTTCAACCATACATTTGAAGTGCACAAAAATATATACTATTGTGTGATTCCAGCGAGTGCTTTATCATCTCTTATGGGACTACATGAATAAGCTTTTTTTCTCAGGTTGGTACGGCCCTAAGGCCTTCATCCATATTAGTTTGATGTCATCTCTATTTGTATCGTGCCACTGTCATGAGAAACTCCTTTATCTTTGCATGTTAAAGTTTTGCAACCTATGATAAATGGCAATGCTTTGAGTGTTGAGTTGAGCTAATTGGCACTGATTAAATAAACTAATACCTCTCTTTAAGCAAGACTACTATGTTGCTAACGTTACCCATTAAGATAATGAGGGTTCTTCTATTTGTTAGTGTATGTTTCATAAACTAGTCCCACTATTACAGTAATCTCACTCTCTCAATATATGTGCCAACAGGGATGCTCGATTTTGGTGGAACTACACAAAAACTTTGGGTGCTTCATTGCCTCGACAGCTTCCACCCTTTCCTGTCAGTCGCTAAACTCCGCATGCTTTCTTCCTTTGCTGTCAGTCGCTTGGCTTATCTCGGCTTCCAGTCAAAGGAAATAGTAATTGATATGCTACCTCACACAGGTTGGTACTGGTCTTTATCCTGATTATTGTGCCTGTCATATGTATTCGTAATTTGGTATTATGCTATTGTTTGCCGATTTCATAAAGGAGTAATTTGGAGCCTGAACTCGCAGGCAAATCATTACATCGGGTGATTTTAGTAGAACTGCACAAAATGATCAGATGTTGACAAGAAGTGCCTATATTCATTCGAGTACCAACCGGCGTCAACCAATTGTCAAACTCCAAGTGTTAGGAGAGTGAACGCCAAAAATATTGCTTGGTGCATAGCCCAGAAAAACGCAGTCCAGTCTTTGGTCCCAACTTGTGCCTTTTGGTTATCGGCACATATGATAGCTAACTATATGGCATGGAGTCTAAAGATTCCAAACAAGTTGGTTGACGCTTATATTCATCTGGCACTTAATTAGTCTGCACGCCAAGGATGCTCCATTTCAGTTGAACTGCACAAAAAAATTGGGTGGTTCATTTTCTCAACCGCCTCCTTTCTCGTCTGCAATGTAGAATTTTGGCGAGATACATGACCAAGATGAGCTAGTAAACTAGTTGGATGAGAGTAGTGGCCAAGTTGCTCAAACCTCCCTCGGCATGAGGCCACTATTTGAGGATAAACCTACAAGCAAAGTTCAGATTGTCTGTGCTGCCTCTTATGTACTCGAAAGTTTACTCGTACACGAACTAATTTTAGCAAGAAGTACCTCCGATTGAACACCATTTACCAGTCCGTACCCTAGGTAATTAAAGTTCGTCCATGGATCATATTGGCTGTGATCTCAATCATTTGGATGCATAAACATACTGAACATGTGTATCTCTGAATCTTTTTGTAAATTATGTATGAATATTTTTGTGTGATCTATCAATCATTTGGATGCATAGATATGTTGAGCTTGTGTATATATGAATCTTTTGAGTTGTTGATTGTGAATGTTGGCTATGGATATGAACGTGTCCTGTGAACTTGAGTTTGATATGAATGTTTACCTTTTCTGTTGTATTTGTGTGTGAACTTGTTAGTATGCCTACTGTGGGGTATAAAACGCAGGTCTCTTATAAAAGTAATGTCGTGTCCAATTTATGTTTTCCCTTCTAACCACATTATATATATTTATATTATTACTATTATCGTATATTTTATAGAGACTTATATATACATTATAAAAACATCCCAACTTATAAAAGTAAATGTTTAACGGAAGTTGGCAAGGAAAATCCTGGTTGTTTTTGACTCACAGGCAAGGAAAATCCTGGTTGTTTTTGACTCACATGCAAGGAAAATCCTGGTTGTTTTTGACTCACACGCAAGGAAAATCCTGGTGATTGCGAAGATTTTAAGGACCAATTTAATAATAACGCACTCATTTTTATTTTGAGCAATAACTCGCTAATTTCTTAATTATATATATAATGTGCCTTTCCGGTTTATTCTTTGATATTAATTGCTCCTTCTAACATAACATTATACGTATATATAACGAGCCCACCTTATACGTGTATTTCAAGGAAGTGCAAATGGGCTGGGATTTCTTAGAAAATATAAATGGGCCTGATTGACGCGAAATTATTTGTTCACCCAGCCCAGCTTATGGACTGTACATTCTAGAAAACATGGGTTAAATATATGCCACATTTTTGCAGCCTGACATGTGGTCCAATAGGTCGAAGCCTACGCAGGGCATTGTCAACTTGGTCAACAAATGATTGTGTCATCCACAGCCATTGGATTTATATCCAACGGCCGGCATGCACCTTCAATCTCTCGTCTTCTTCATCCAGCGTCGCCGGGACCGCCTGGTCCGGCCTCCGGTGGCTAGCGGCTCTGCTTAGCACGCATCGCTGCGAACGCTACCCCACCGCCGGCCAGGCTATCCCTCCACCCCTCGACACCTCCTGTTATTCTCCACAGACTACAGCCCCATGCCGCAACAGAACCAGTTATAACCCTTCTCCTCCTCTCAATCTGCGACTCCACTGCCACGTTTTCCCATCTCTGAGTCGTTCCCGTTCGGGGCCTCACCGTCGTCCACCGCCTCGCTGCGTTTGGTGCGGCCTGGTCAACAAACGAGAGTCATCAGAAGAGGACTTTATGTGGAGAGCCTAACGGCTGGGACCCATGAGGTCCATGGTTGCACGCAAGGAAAGTTCGTCCATATTAAGCTGGAAAAAATGTTTCCTCCACCTGACAGCTGGGACCCACCGGCTGTATCTTCGCATGGAAGGAAGTGCCTCCTTGTTTTGCGAAAAAAATTTATTCATCCCATTGACAGCTGGGACCCGTCAGATTTGGTGACTGACTTGTGGGCCTACTAAGCGGACGTGTACAATCAGTAGTATATTTCGTCTGTTTGCTGCTGCTGTTGTTTTCAATGTACAATCAGTAGTATATTTCGTCTGTTGGTTGAATAAATGTGTTATTAGAACAACAAACACAATGTTTTGGAAGTCGTTGCATGGTTCAATCCTTTAGTGCCCCGTACTGTACGTAGCACATACTATTTATCGTACGGAACACATTTTTTTTGAAACTCGGAACACATTTTCCACTTGTTGATAACATGCAGCCCACTGATGAAGGCCCAATAGAGAAGCCCATAATTAACTGGAAGGGAGGCTCTCACATGAATCCGGCCCAGGTACATGCTCATGGTCCCCTAAACATAAATAAGTAAATAATAAAGCTAAATGCTCATGCACCAGTTTTTTGGGAAAATAGCTAGCCCAATATTTATTTTTGAAGAATACCCAAGCTAGGCCTATTTGTTTTCTCCGAATTACTGGGCTGCAAATCTTTCAAGACGAGGAGGGATGCATTCCGGCCTGGCTTAAGAGTATGGTCAATGTCTGTTAAAAGTAATATCAAAAGGGATTGAAATTTCCAAAAAAAATATAGCAAATGGGATATAAGTTTCTTTTTTTGTTTTTGTTCTTCACTGATATCTTATACGTATTTCATTGGATTTAACATGACATAGTACTAATTTATTTTTAAATTTGTCTTACTATGGCTATTAATTTTTGGATTAAGAATATTTCGTTCCCCAACAAAAATTTGCGAATTTTCAAAATTTCCCACATATTTAGTTAATTTTTTGACCCTTGTACTGACCAGAAAATGGCCAGCAATTCTAAAAATGGAAAACGGGCTGCAATAAATTCCATATGAATTAGAAAAAGAGTAAAAAATATAAAAATAATAACAAATGGGCTGTACACGCCACGGATTTCGACGCTGACTTGTTTACGAAAGGCTTTGTCACTGAACACACGATTCTAGCAGCAGTTAGTGTTGGATGTCCATCCAACGGCCGACGTGCTTCTTTAATCTCTGATCTTCCTGCTCCAGCCGCCTAAACTAGCGCCGGCGGGACTGCCTGCTCCCTCCTCTTGTGGCCCGTTGTGATGCCGCGCAGGCTTCCCCGGCCCACCCTACTCCCTCCACTGGCCTGGCCGCACGCAATCAACTGCCTCCTTATTACGCGAAAAAATGATTCCTCCCACTGACATCTGGGGCGCACCGGTTGGGAGGCTAACCTGTGGGCCTACTAAGTTTACGCGTAGGCAGGGCTTGTCAACTTAGTCAACAAACGATTTTAGCAGCAGTAACCGTTGGATTTGAATCGAACGGTCCTGCTACTTCTTCAATCGCTGCTCTTCTTGCACCAGCCGCCCAAACCAGCATCGGGGAGACTGCCTGCTCCTGCTTCCAGTGGCCGGCTGTGCTGCCGATGAAGCCTCATCGCCCCCTACTACTCCCACCACTAGCCAGGCCCTGCGGCGACGGCAGCCTCACACCGCAGCCGAACCAGTGAACCCTCGTACTCCTCTCCGCGTGGGCATCCACTGCCGCCTCTTCCCCAGCTCCGCGTCGTCCCATTCCTAGGCCTCGCCGTCGTCCACTGCCTTGGTGCTCTCGGCGCGGCGTGGTCAACGTGGTCAACGACATTCTATCGGAAGAGTACTGTACGTGGAGAGGCTGACAGCTGGGTCCATGGCCACAGCCCAGTTTTTTTTGTGATTTGCCAAATAGTCGCTTTGTCAGGCCTGTTGGGCTGCAAATCTTTCAAGACGAGGAGGAGAGCTTTCATTCGGCTGGCCGAGAAAATGGCCCTCCAGTAATGAGAAATGGGTTGTACATTTTTAAAACACATCAAACCGGCAATTAGTTTCAAATATCTTTTTTTCATTTTGAGATTTGAAATTACATTAATTTTTATGTGTGGAGAATTTGTTGGATTTTATATTGATATAAATTTATTTTTAAAATCAGTTTGAATGTGAGTCAAAATTTTGGGATTAAAAACAGTTCGAACCGCACTGAAATATGCAAAATTTCATATAATTTTTAACCGTGGCCACAATATGGCATGTAATGCTAATAAAAAGAATATGGGCTCCAAAAAAACCTTAATAATTAGCAAATGGGCTGTAAATTATTACAAATAATGGCAGATGGGTTGTATGCTGTTTCCCACAGATTTGAGGCTTTCCTAAAAAAGGTTGATGCACAAGCAGTGACTGTTGGATGGCCATCCAACGGCCGTCGTGCTTCTTCAATCTCTGCTCTTCCTGCTCCAGCCGCTCAAACAGGCGCCGGCGGGACTGCCTGCTCCCTCCTCCCCACGGCCGGCTCTGCTGCCGCGCAGGCCTCACCGCCCCACTGTACTCCCATCGCTGGCCTAGCCATCCCTCTACTCACCCACACCTGTTGTTATTCTCCGGCGACGGCAGACGAACCAGTAAACCCTCGTACAGTCGTACTCCCCTCCGTGTGGGAAACAACTGCCGAGTCTTCCCTGCCTCCGTGTCGTTCCCTTCCTAGGCCTCGCCGTCGTCCACCGCCCTGGTGCTCTCGGCGCGGCCTGGTCAACGTGGTCAGCGACCGACATGCATCTGAAGTGACTTTAGGTGGAGAGGCCGACAACTGGGTCAAAGGCCGCACGCAAGGACATACCTCCTTATTACGCGCAAAATAATGATTCCTCCACCTGACATCTGGGACCCACCGAAAGAGCCTCTGTATTTCGCGAAAAAAATGTTACCGCCGCTGATAGCTCGGACCCACCAGCTATATCTTCGCACGCAAGGAAGTGCCTCCTTATTACGCACAAAAAAATGAATACTCCCCCTGTTAGCTGGGACCCAGTATAGTGGCAGGCTGACTTGTGGGCCTACTAAGTTGACGGGGACGGAGGGCTTTGTCAACTTAGTCCATATGCACGATTCTAGCTCCAGTGACCGTACGATGTCCATCCAACGGCCGTCGTGCTTCTTCAACCTCTGCTCTTCTTGCTCCAGCCGCCCAAACCAGCGCCGGTCGTGCCTCGTGCTCCCGCCTCCCGTGGCCGGCTGCGATGAGGCGGAGGCCTCACCGCCCCCTACTACTCCCACCGCTGGCCAGGCCATCCCTCTACTCACCCACACCCCCTGTTACTCTGCGGCGACGGCAGCCTCACACCGCAGCGAACCAGTGCCCTCGTACTCCTCTACGCATGGGCATCCACTGCCGTGTCTTCCCCGGCTCCGTGTCGTCCCCTTCCTAGGCCTCGCCGTCGTCCACCGCCCTGGTGCTCTCGGCGCGGCGTGGCCAACGTGGTCAAGGAACGGCTTCCATCGGACATGGACTGTACGTGGAGAGGCTGATAGCTAGGTCCACGGCCGCAGCAAGGAAGTGCCTCCTTATTACATGCAAAATAATTATTCCTCCACCTAATAGCGGGGACCCACCGGACGGGCCACCGTATTTCGCCCCCCTGACTGCTGGGACCCACCAGCTACATCTTCGCAGGCAAGGAAGTGCCTGACAGTCGGGACCCACCTGGTCGAAGCGTACGTAGCATTGACATTCTGGTCGCGAATGTGTACGTACATACTGGTCGATGTAGAGGCGCGCACGTATCGTAGTAGAGGCGCGCACATGTCGTAGTAGAGGCGCACACGTGTCGTAATAGAGGCGCGCACGTAGCATGTACACGTACGTATAGCGGCCAGGTTGCAAGAAAGAAAATACGGACACGTATGTGTACATACGGGCGGGGTCTCGAACGCCTACTCGCGCATACGTACAGCGAGGGCTCGTATACATGGCTGGGTCAGAATGGAGAAATAGCATCGTCGTCGTGTTCATGGGTCGGAATGGAATGCGTGGTCGTGTTTATCAGGAGGGCTTGGACGGAAGAGGCGATGGAAATGAGGCCTGGCGTACCACACAACGGAGGAAACGGACCTCCTACGGTTGAAATGGGGGTCCTGTTGATCGAGAGGGGTGTGGCATACCGCAAAACGGAGGAAACGGACCTCCTACTGTCGAAACGAGGGTCCTGTTGATCGGGAGGGGTGTGGCGTACCGCAAAATGGAGGAAACAGACCTCCTACGGTCGAAACGGGGGTCCTGTTGATCGGGAGGGGTGTGGCGTACCGCAAAACAGAGGAAACA
>NC_041382.1:441426450-441427022 GCF_002162155.2 Triticum dicoccoides
AGGCGATGGAAACGAGGCCTGGCGTACCGCACAACGGAGGAAACAGACCTCCTACGGTCGAAACGGGGGTCCTGTTGATCGGGAGGGGTGTGGCGTACCGCAAAACGGAGGAAACGGACCTCCTACGGTCGAAACGGGGGTCCTGTTGATCGGGAGGGGGGGTGGCGTACCGCAAAACGCAGGAAACGGACCTCCTACGGTCGAAACGGGGGTCCTGTTCATCGGGAGGGGTGTGGCATACCGCAAAACGGGACTCCACAGGATACTGTTCATCTCCACCATCGACCCCCTCCAGCCTCCACGAGCTACTATTCATCCACTGTCGACCTCCTCCAGCCTCCACGGGCTCCTGTTCATCCAGGCTCCACCGCGCGCTACTCCACCGACTATTGTTCAACCACCCCTCCACCGTCTACTGTTCATCCAGCCCTTCACACCACGGGGTCATGTTCAACCACCCCTCCACGGGCACCCCTCCACCGTCTACTGTTCATCCTGCCCTCCACACCACGGGGTCCTGTTCATCCACCCCTCCATGGGCCTCCCCTCCACCGTCTACTGTTCATCCAGCC
>NC_041382.1:441427033-441469583 GCF_002162155.2 Triticum dicoccoides
TCAATCGGCTTCAGTTAGCAGCAGTAGCCAAGGAATCACTCGATCGGGTTTAGTTAACAGCCATCGATCGATCGCTCGGGTTCAGTAACGTGTAGCCTGTAGTGCAATCGCTCGGGTTCAGTTAGAGCCCAACGCCTCGCTCGGGTTCAGTTAGAGCCAACGCCTCACACACACACGCGTACGTGTACAAGAGAAACGTGCATCGCTTGGCCCCCGACCTCCCACCGTAACCGGGAACTCCCCGAAATTTTCCTCCCCCTCGCTTCTACCACGGTTTTTCCATCATGGACAGCCAAAAGAATGTCATGCAGCTGCGTCTCCGGCCCGCCCAGGACAAAAAGCCCATTTTCTGTCATGAGTTTTTGTCATAGAAGTAGGAGCCCACCACATCTATGATGATACCGGGTTTTGTCACAATTATCGTCATAGAAGTGTCATATGTATGACAGAAAAAAATTTCGTTCGGCCCAAAATGTCACGGATGTGTCTTTTTTTTGTAGTGACAGTTCTACTTCTTTGAAGACCAACATACAAGTGATCGTCCCAGAAAGTGACATGTGCCTGATGTAGACTTGCGATCCACCTTGTCACCAGCATAATCAGCATCCGAGAATCCAACTAGATCAAACTCTGAGCCCTTTGGATACCATAATCCTAGTGTTGGGGTGTGAGCCAAATATCAAAGAATTCGCTTCATAGCTAAGTGATGCGATTCCTTTGGTGCCGCTTGGAATCGGGCACACATGCAAACACTAAGCATGATATCTGGACTAGATGCACATAAATAAAGCAAGGAACCAATCATGGAGTGGTATACCTTCTGATCGAACCCTTTACCAATGTCGTCGGGACCCATATGGTGTTTAGCTGGCATTGGCGTCGTGTAACCTTTGCAGTCTTGCATTCCAAACTTCTCAGGCAATCTTTGAGGTATTTCTCTTGAGATATGAAGATGTCGTTGCGTTGCTGTCGTATTTGAAGACCAAGAAAGAATTTCAACTCTCCCATCATGGACATCTGATATTGCTCTTGCATCATGTATCCAAACTCATCACTGTATTTCTGATTAGTGCAGCCGAAGATAATGGCATCCACATATATTTGGCACACAAACAGTTCACCATCATATGTCTTCGTGAAGAGAGTGGGATCCAGGGAACCAGGTTTGAAGCCTTTGCTCTTCAGGAAGTCTTTGAGTGTGTCATACCAAGCTCGAGGGGCTTGTTTAAGGCCATACAGTGCCTTGTTGAGCTTGTAAACCATGTCAGGATGTTTTGGATCTTCAAAGCCAGGCGGTTGTGCAACATACACTTCTTCTTCAATCCTGCCATTGAGAAAAGCGCTCTTCACATCCATTTGATACAGAAGAATGTTATGATGATTTGCATAGGCCAGCAGTATGCGTATAGCTTCAAGCCTAGCCACAGGAGCAAATGTTTCATCGAAATCAATTCCTTCAACTTGAGTGTATCCTTGAGCAACGAGACGAGCTTTGTTTCTGACAACTTGACCATGCTCATCTTGCTTGTTGCGATATATCCATTTAGTGCCTATGATATTGTGCTTACGAGGATCAGGACGCTTGACCAGTTCCCATATATTATTCAACTCAAATTGTTGAAGCTCTTCTTGCATAGCTTGAATCCATTCAAGTTCCATAAAGGCTTCATCAACTTTCTTGGGTTCAGATATTGAGACAAATGCGAAGTGTCCACAAAAATTTGCTAGTTGTGTTGCCCTTGAACGAGTGAGTGGACCAGGTGCATTGATGCTGTCAATTATTCTCTCAATCTATACTTCGTTTGCAACACGAGGATGAACATGACGAAGATTTTGCTCTTGCTGATCATTGTCCTCGTTAGAAGGATTGTCTTCGGGCTGAGCATTGTCTTCAGGTTGATCAGGTGCAGAGATGATGATTTCCTCTTCAAGCCGAGCTTCAGACGGTATGATTTCTCCAGTTCCCATAAGCTTGATGGTTTCACTGGATGGAACTTCATCTAGCACATTTGGCAGGTGCTCTCTTTAGCCGTTAGTCTCATCGAACCGCACATCCACAGTTTCAACCACTTTATAGTGAAAGAGGTTGAAGACTCTGTAGGAGTGCGAATCCTTTCTGTATCCAAGCATAAAGCCTTCATGTGCTTTTAGTGCAAATTTTGAAGTGTGATGTGGATCCTTGATCCAGCACCTAGCACCGAATACTCTGAAGTAACTAACATTTGGCTTCTTACCAGTGAGGAGCTCATAGGATGTTTTGTTCAGAAGCTTGTGAAGATAAACATGGTTGATGATATGGAATGCAGTATCAATGGCTTCAGGCCAGAACTTTCTTGGAGTCTTGTATTCGTCGAGCATCATCCGGGCCATCTCAATAAGTGTTCTGTTCTTGCGTTCCACGACGCCATTTTGCTGCGGCATGTAAGGAGCTGAGAATTCATGAGTGATGCCCAAAGTATCAAGATAAGTGTCGAGGCCAGTGTTCTTGAATTCTGTGCCATTGTCACTTCTGATGTGCTTGATGTTGACGCCATAGTTGTTCATGGCTCGATTGGCGAAGCGTCTGAAGACATCCCGCACTTCAGTCTTGTAGAGGATTAGATGCACCCAAGTATATCTTGAATAATCATCAACAATGACGAAGCCATAGAGACAAGCAGTACTAGTAAGAGTTGAGTAGTGAGTGGGACCGAAGAGGTCCATCTGTAGTAGTTCGAAGGGTTGAGTCGTTGTCATGATTGTCTTCGAGGGATGCTTGGCCCTCGTCATCTTTCCAGCTTCACAGGCACCGCATAGGTGATCCTTCTTGAACTTGACGCCCTCGATGCCTATGACATGCTTCTTCTTTGCAAGAGTTTGCAAGTTCCTCATGCCAGCATGCCCTAGCCTCTGATGCCAGAGCCAGCATTCTGAAGCTTTTGCAAGAAGACATACGGTGAGCTGTGGTCCTACTGAGAAATCTACCATGTACAAATCATCTTTTCGATACCCTTCAAAGACTAGAGACTTGTCAGATTCCATTAGAATAAGGCAACGATATTTTCCAAATATCACAATCATGTTTAAATCGCAAAGCATTGAGACAGACATTAAGTTGAAACCAAGGGATTCAACAAGCATCACTTTATCCATGTGTTGATCCCTTGAGATTGCAACTCTACTTAGACCCAATACCTTGCTTTTACTAGTATCAGCAAACGTGATGTGACTCTTGTTAGATGGACGTAAGGTTGAGTCCATAAGAAGACTTTGCTTGCCAATCATGTGATTAGTACACCCACTATCAATAATCCATTCTGAAGCAGCTGGTGTCATGCCCTACAGTGCAGTTAGGGGGATAGGCTTCACGAAGAGAATTGTGAAGCATAAACATTTGACGAGCAAGTGGATTATGAAATCTTAGATCAAGGTTAGGACTGATAGGGCAAGTAGCAAGCGACTCAGGAACAAAATACATAATAAGACCATTTGGTCATTTGATCTTGCGCCCTACAAGATGTTTAAGGTCCCCAGCAATAGCTTCAAACGCATTTGATTTTCGGCTGGAGACCTTTCCCTGTAAAAGAGAGTTAAGCTTTCTTAGCCACCCACATATTCAAGGGTGGCTTCGAAGCAATGAGTCTAAGTGCAGCATCTGAGAACTTTGGCTTTGGAGCCCTAGCAAATAGTCTTGCAGGTGGACAATAGTACTCATAAGAATAAGCAGAGTAGTTCTTGGTCTTATGAACATGGCAGTTTGATGAAGCGCGCTCATATTCATAGGCCTGAGTATGGTTTCCCTGCAAAATATTTGCGTTAGTGCAACTCAGGTGAGCCCTTTGTCTATATGGAGCCTTTGGACCATATGAAGCCTGTGGTCTCGGGTTTGTCTTCTTCACTTGTGGTGTCATGACGACATTCACAGGAAGATTCTCCAAATACTTTTTCGGCACCCAAACTTTCTTCATAGGTGGCCCATTCCTGCAGTTAGTACCAATATACCTGGCAAACACTTCACCATTCTGATTCTTAAACAGTTTATAGTTTGCATCAAAGGATTCATCAATAACAATGGGATTAGCACAAGTGAAGCCAGATAGGGTGGATGGATCCACTGAAGGTTCCTTTGCAGCAACCCATCTAGTTGTGGGGTACTACTCAGGTTTCTAGTAAGAGCCATCAACATTCATTTTCCTTTCGAACCCAACACCCTCTTTCCTAGGGTTTCGGTTCAGGATCTGCCTTTTGAGGACATCACATAGTGTCTGATGCCCTTTGAGACTTTTGTACATCCCTATTTCAAGCAATGTCTTCAACCTAGCATTTTCATCAGCAATAGTAGTGGTATCCTCAGCAAAGGGGTTAGTTACCACATCAACAGTTGAAGATATTGCAATAGTAGCAGCAATAAAACATCCAGCAACAGAAGTAGCGTTGTCACGCTCAATGCATTTAAGACATGGTAGTTCAAATCCTTCCTGAGCGTAACTGATTTGTTTGGCGTGAAGTGACTCGTTTTCCTTTTGAAGATCTTCATGAGCCGCTCTCAATTTCTCAAGATATTGCTTCCTTTGAAGATAATCATAGGAAAGCTTTTCGTGAGTTGTTGAGAGCGTTTCATGACGACTTTCAAGTTCCTCATACTTAACATGAAGATTTTTTATGTCTTCAATTAAGGACTGAGATCGAGTCATTTCAGCGTCTAACAGATCATCTCTTTTGTCTAACAGTTTTTGAATATGTTCCATAGCTTCCTGTTGTTCAGCTGCAATTTTAGCAAGTGTTTTGTAGCTGGGTTTGGAACCACAATCAGAGTCATCTTCACTGGATGTTTGATAGTGAGTAGTGTGTGTGTTTACCTTGGCACCGCGTGCCATGAAGCAGTAGGTGGGAGCGGAGTTGTCCTTGTCATTTGCATCGGCGTCGGTGATGAAGTCATTGTCTTCAGTGTTGAAGATGGACTTGGCAACGTATGCTGTAGCCAGACTTGCAACACCAGAATCGGACTCCTCCTCAGACTCCACCTCCGCCTCCTCAGAAGCGGACTCCTCCTCTGAATCCATTTCATTTCCAACAAACGCACGACCCTTGCCAGATGAGCTCTTCTTGTGTGATCAAGACTTAGAAGAAGACTTTGAGTATTTCTTCTTCTTCTTGTCATCAGAATCATATTCCTTGCTCTTCTTCTTCTTGTTGTTCTCATTGTCCCACTGCGGACACTCAAAGATGTAGTGACCAGGTTTCTTGCACTTGTGACATGTTCTCTTCTTGTAGTCATGAGCAGAAGCTTCATCATTCCTTGAGCTGGATCGTGAGGAATTTATGAAGCCTTTCTTCTTGGTGAATTTCTGAAACTTCTTCACAAGCATAGCAAGCTCCTTTCCAATGTCTTCAGGATCATCTGAACTGCACTCAGATTCTTCTTCATATGAGGAAACAACTTTTGCCTTCAAGGCACGAGTTCGCCCATAGTTGGGACCGTAGATGTCTCTTTTCTCAGAAAGCTGAAATTCATGTGTGTTGATCCTTTCAAGTATGTCAGATGGATCGAGTCTTGAAGTCAGGGCATTCTTGAATCATCGGGGCTAGGGTGTCAAACGAGATGTCAAGTGATCTCGGGAGTGTCTTGACGACTTCATGCTTGGTGATCTCAGTAGCACCGAGAGCTTGAAGCTCATTTGTGATGTTAGTGAGTCGATCAAACGTGAGATGAACATTCTCATTATCGTTTCTCTTCAAGCGGTTGAAGAGGTTGCGAAGTACACTGATTCTTTGATCTCTCTGGGTTGAGATGCCTTCGTTGACCTTGGAGAGCCAGTCCCAGACTAGCTTAGATGTTTCTAGAGCACTCACACGGCCATACTGCCCTTTGGTCAGATGACCACAGATGATGTTCTTGGCAGTGGAGTCCAGTTGAACGAACTTCTTGACATCAGCAGCGGTGACACCTTCACCAGCCTTGGGGACGCCATTCCTGACGACATACTAGAGGTCGACATCAATGGCTTCAAGATGCATGCGCATCTTATTCTTCCAGTAGGGATATTCAGTTCCATCGAAGACTGGGCACACAGCGGAGACTTTGATTATCCCTGCAGTCGACATAGCTAAAACTCCAGGTGGTTAAACCGAATCACACAGAACAAGGGAGTACCTTGCTCTAATACCAACTGAAAGTGCTAGTGATCGACTAGAGGGGGGTGAATAGGCGATTTTTATGAAAGTCTTCAAAACATGGAAGTTTCGAAAACAAACGATAGAGATAAACCTATTACCATGCAGCGGAAGGTAGACTACACTAAGCTAGCCATAGTCAAGTATTCAATGAAATGAAAACATAAAGACTAATAGCAGCTAGGCAATATAGATCAGGATGGAAGATAGTATGAAGCCAATCAGAACAAGCAGCCACACAGTGAAGACAAATAACTAATGCAAAGAGGCAATGACTTCACAAGGACCAATCAGCACATAAAGAGATGGGAAGGATGGAACCAGTGGCTCGTTGAAGATAATGATTTGTTGGACCAGTTCCAGTTGCTGTGACAACTGTACGTCTGGTTAGGGAGGCTGAGATTCAACTCAGAAGACTGTGTCTTCACCTTATTCCCCTTGAGCTAAGGACACCCAGTCCTCGCCCAATCACTCTGGTAAGTCTTCAAGGTAGACTTCCAAACCTTCACAGACTTCGTTCACCGGCGATCTACAATGACTCTTGGATGCTCAGAACGCGGCGCCTAACCGGCTGGAGGATTCATAGTCCTCAAGTGTAATAAGTCTTCAGATCACACAGACACGAAGACTTAAGTGATGCCTAACACACTTTGGCTCTGGGTGTTTAGGGCTTTATCCTCGCAAGGAATTCTCTCCCAAAGGCTTCGAGGTGGGTAGCTCTCAAACGACAAAAGCCATATACTAACTCTGAGCAGCCAACCATTTATGGTTGTAGGGGGTGGGCTATTTATAGCCACTAGGCAACCCGACCTGATTTGTCCTAAATGACCCTGGGTCACTAAGGAACTGACACATGTTCCAACGGTCAGATTTCAAACACACACGACAACTTTACTTGGGCTACAAGAAAAGCTGACTTATCCAGCTTTGGATACGATTTGCTCTCATTATCTTCGCTCGAAGACATAGGATTTTGGTTAAGCATCACTTCAGTCATTCTGACTGGTTCACTTGGACCCCACTTAATAGTACGGTGGTTCCTATGACTCAACAAAGAAGAAAAAGAACGACGAAACAACTAAGTCTTCGCGCTCCATAGTCTTCACGCAATGTCTTCTCTTATCTTAGTCTTCAATGTGGATGTCTTCACATACCACCTTTGACTTCAACGTCTTCATACATTTTTAGGGGTCATCTCTGGTAGGAAAACCGAATCAATGAGGGACCTCTACTTGTGTTATCCTGCAATTCTCACAAACACATTAGTCCCTCAACCAGGTTTGTCGTCAATACTCCAAAACCAACTAGGGGTGGCACCAGATGCACTTACACCTAGCCACGCCGTGCCCTATGGGGCCCACCTGGCCCTTTGCCGTCTGCCTTCTAGCTCTTTGTCGTCAGTCAGCTAACGGCAAAGAAAAAGATGACGGCAAATAGACTTTTTGCCATCTACCCATTCTTTGTCGTCCACTATGTGGAAGCGGACAGCAAAGAAGCTCTATGCCATCTGCTAGCGGACGACAAAGAGTTGGCAGACGGCAAATTACCAGATTCCAGTAGTGTTAGAGATAGCTGCATTCACGTTAAATAGGTCACCATGTAAATCCATTGAGATGACACAGTATGAACTGTGGTTTGGCAAGAAACCTAGATGTCGTTTCTTAAAGTTTGGGTTTGCGATGCTTATGTAAAAAAGCTTCAGCCTAATAAGCTCGAACCCAAATCGGAGAGGTGTGTCTTCATAGGATACCCAAAAGAAACTGTTGGGTACACCTTCTATCACAGATCCGAAGGAAAGATCTTTGTTGCTAAGAATGGATCCTTTCTAGAGAAGGAGTTTCTCTCAAAAGAAATGAGTGGGAGGAAAGTAGAACTTGATGAGGTAATTGTAGCTTCTCATAAAAATCAGCTCCAGTGATGCCTACACTAACTAGAGAGGAAGATAATGATCATGAAACTTCGGATCAAGTTACTACCGAGCCTCGTAGGTCAACCAGAGCATGTTCTGCACCAGAGTGGTATGGTAATCCTGTTATGGAAATCATGTTGCTATATTATGATGAACCTACGAACTATGAGGAAACGATGATGAGCCCAGATTCCGCAAAATGGCTTGAGGCCATGAAATCTGAGATATGATCCATGTATGAGAACAAAGTATGGACTTTGGTTGACTTGCCCGATGATCGGCAAGCCATAGAGAATAAATGGATCTTCAAGAAGAAGACTAACATTGATGGTAATGTTACTGTCTACAAAGCTCGACTTGTCACAAAAGGGTTTCGACAAGTTCAAGGAGTTGACTATGATGAGACTTTCTCACCATAGCGACGCTTAAGTCGGTCCGAATCATGTTAGTAATTGCCGCATTTTATGATTATGATATCTGGCAAATGGACGTCAAAACTGCATTCCTTAATGGATTTCTCAAAGAAGAGTTGTATATGATGCAACCAGGAGGTTTTGTCGATCCTAAAGGTGCTAACAAAGTGTGCAAGCTCCAGCGATCCATTTATGGACTGGTGTAAGCCTCTCAGAGTTGGAATATACACTTTGATAGTGTGATCAAAGAATATGGTTTTATAGAGACTTTTGGAGAAGCCTATATTTACAATAAAGTGAGTGGGAGCTCTGTTGCATTTCTAATACTATATGTGGATGACATATTGTTGATTGGAAATAATACAGAATTTCTGGATAGCATAAAAGGATACTTGAATAAGAATTTTTCAATGAAATACCTCGGTGAAGCTGCTTATATATTGGGCATCAAGATCTATAGAGATAGATCAAGACGCTTAATTGGACTTTCACAAAGCACATACCTTGATAAAGTTTTGAAGAAGTTCAAAATGGATTAGTCAAAGAAAGGGTTCTTGCCTGTGTTACAAGGTGTGAAGTTGAGTCAGACTCAATACTCGACCACTGCAGAAGATAGAGAGAAAATGAAAGCCATTCCCTATGCCTCAGCCATAGGTTCTATCATGTATGCTATGTTGTGTACCATACCTGATGTGTCCTTTCTATAAGTCTAGAAGGGAGGTACCAAAGTAATCCAGGAGTGGATCACTGGACAGTGGTCAAGAACATCCTGAAGTACCTGAAAAGGACTAAGGATATGTTTCTCATTTATGGAGGTGACAAAGAGCTCGTCATAAATGGTTATGTCGATGCTAGCTTTGACACTTATCCAGATGACTCTAAGTCACAAACCATATACATATTTATATTGAATGGTGGAGCTGTCAGTTGGTGCAGTTCCAAGCAAAGAGTCGTGGTGGGATCTATGTGTGAAGCAGAGTACATAGCTACTTCGGAATCCAGATTGATGCGTCGTTCAATGAAAATCTTTTGTGACAATACTGGAGCAATTGCCTTGGCGAAGGAATCCAGATTTCACAAAAGAACGAAACACATCAAGAGATGCTTCAACTCCATCCGTGATCAAGTCAAGGAGGGAGACATAGAGATTTGCAAAATACATATGAATCAGAATGTGGCAGATCCATTGAGTAAGCCTGTTCCATGAGCAAAACATGATCAGCAATAAGACTCCATGGGTGTTAGAATCATTACAATGTAATCTAGATTATTGACTCTAGTGCAAGTGGGAGAATGAAGAAAATATGCCCTAGAGGCAATAATAAAGTTGTTATTTATATCTCCTTATATCATGATAAATGTTGTTTATTCATGCTAGAATTGTATTAACTGGAAACTTGATACATGTGCGGATACAAAGACAAAACACAGTGTCCCTAGTAAGCCTCTACTAGACTAGCTCGTTAATCAAAGATGGTTAAGTTCCCTAGCCATAGACATGTGTTTTCATTTGATGAACGGGATCACATCATTAGGAGAATGATGTGATGGACAAGACCCATTCGTTAGCATAGCATGTTGATCGTTAAGTTTTATTGCTATTGCTTTCTTCATGTCAAATACATAGTCCTTCGACTATGAGATTATGCAACTCCCGAATATCGGAGGAATACCTTATGTGACATCAAACGTCACAATGTAACTGGGTGATTATAAAGATGTTCTATAGGTATCTCTAAAGGTATTTGTTGGGTTGGCATAGATCGAGATTAGGATTTGTCACTCTGAGTATCGAAGAGGTATCTCTAGGCCCTCTCTGTAATGCACATCATAATAAGCCTTGCAAGCAAGGTGACTAATGAGTTAGTTACGGGATGATGCATTACGGAACGAGTAAAGAGACTTGTCGGTAACTAGATTGATGTAGGTATGAAGATACCGACGATCGGATCTCGGGCAAGTAATATACCGATGACAACGGGAGTAACGTATGTTGTCATCATGGTTTGACCAATAAAGAACTTCGTAGAATATGTAGGCACCAATATGAGCATCCAGGTTCCGCTGTTGGTTATTAACTAGAGAGTTGTCTCGGTCATGTCTACATAGTTCTCGAACCCGTAGGGTCCGCACGCTTAACGTTCGATGACGATTTGTATTATATGAGTTATGTGATTTGGTGACCGAATGTTGTTCTAAGTCCCGGATGAGATCACGGACATGACGAGGAGTCTCGAAATGCCCGAGAGGTAAATATTCATATATAGGACGATAGTATTCAGACACCGGAAGTGTTCCAGGGGTACCGGGTAAGTATCGGGTCACGGGAAGGGGTTCCGGCCAACCCCCGACAAGCTATATTGGTTTAATGGGCCTAGGGAGGGATGGACCAGCCCACAGGGGGCTGGTGCGCCCCTCCACCAGGTCGGCCATCCATAGGGAAGGGAAGGGAGGAGGGATAGCCCCTCTTTCCTTCCCCTTCTCAAGGGAGAAAGGAAATGGGGGCGCCACCTCCTCCTTCCTTCTCCTAGTGCCAAAACAAGGAAGGGGGCCAATTGGGGTGGGAGCCCAAGTAGAATTCGGCCTACTTGGGCGCCCCCCTGGCTGCCTCTTCCCCCCTCCTACCTATATATATGTGGGGAGGGGGCACCTAGAGGACACACAAACATCTGTTAGTCATGTGCGGCGCCTCCCTCCACAGTTTACGCCTCCGGTCATATTGCCGTAGTGCTTAGGCGAAGCCCTGCACGGATCACTTCACCATCACCGTCACCATGCTGTCATCCTGACGAAACACTCCCTCGACACTTTGCTGGATCAAGAGTTCGAGGGACGTCATCGAGCTGAACATGTGCATAACTTGGAGGTGTCGTACGTTTAGTACTTGATTGGTCAAAACGAGAAGAAGTTCGACTACATCAACGGCGTTGTCAAACGCTTCCGCTTTTGGTCTACGAGGGTACATAGACACACTCTCCCCTCTTGTTGATATGCATCTCCTAGATAGATCTTGCGGAGCGTAGGAATTTTTTTGAAATTGCATGCTTCGTTCCCCAACAGGAATCACAAACCTTAACACTAACATTCTTACTAAAGCATAATTACTCACCAACATGACTCACATATCACTATCATCATATCACAGAACTATTACAAGGAACCAAGTTTATTTTGTCCAGTGATCTTCATGGAAGTTTTTATTACATCCCTCTTGAATATCTATCACTTCGGGACTAGTTTCATATGTTTCTTTTGATAGCTCAAACAAATTTAAGTGAAGAACATGATCATAAAAAGAATTCATCTCTCAAAATAATGTAAGTTAAGCATGAGAGAATTTCTTCAAAAATTTATTAACTCTCAAAATATCTAAGTGAAGCATGAGAGCATTTCTTCAAAAATACTAAAGCACACCATGCTCAAAAATATATAAGTGAAGCACTAGAGCAATTCCATAGCTCAAACAATTTAAGTGAAGCATAAAGAGCAACTCTAACAAATCATAGCATAGTTTTGGCTCTCTCAAATAGGTGTGTCCAGCAAGG
The DNA here is from genome assembly GCF_002162155.2 of Triticum dicoccoides. Classification (NCBI taxonomy): domain Eukaryota; kingdom Viridiplantae; phylum Streptophyta; class Magnoliopsida; order Poales; family Poaceae; genus Triticum; species Triticum dicoccoides. Next base: position 441,439,054 of record NC_041382.1, read on the forward strand.
ATAGATGACACAAACTAAAAGGCACAATGAGCAAAGACTCATATAATACCAGACGCTCCAATCAAAACTCATGATATGTGACGAATAAAAATATAGCTCCAAGTAAAATACCGATGGTCGTTAGAAGAAAGAGGGGATGCCACTCAGGGGCATCCCCAAGCTTAGTTGCTTGTTCCTCCTTGGATATTAACTTGGGGTGCCATGGGGCATCCCCAAGCTTAGGCTCTTCTTACTCCTTTTTCCTTCATCCATAGTGATCTCACACAAAACTTAAAAATTTCAATCACACAATACTCAACAAAACCTTCGTGAGATCCGTTAGTATAACAAAGTAAATCACTTCTCTAAGTACTGTTGCGAACCCATTAATATTTTATTTCTACATTATATCTACTGTATTCCAACCTTACTATGGCTCATACCCCCCGATAAAGTCCATAGATTCATCAAAATAAGCACACAACACAAAGAAAATAGAACCTGTCAAAAACAAAATAGTCTGTAGCAATCTGAAAACTTCGAATACTTTTGTAACTCCAAAAATTCTGAAAAATTAGGAAGATGTAGGAAATTTGTATTTAAATCTTGTGTAAAAAAATCAGAATTCTATCACACTTCTATGATATATTAAAATTGTTTTACTGGGTGCAAAAGTTTCTGTTTTTTAATCAACTATCACCCAACATGATCTCCAAGGCTTTGCTTGGCCCAAACACTAACCAAAGCATAAAAACATAATCATAACAGAGTCTTAATTGTGCAAACACTCAAGAACAGAAAAAAGGAAAAAAATAAAATTTTATTTATTGGGTTGCCTCCCAGCAAGCGCTATCGTTTTACGCCCCTAGCTAGGCATAATGCAAAAGATCTATGTATTGTCATCTTATTTCTAGATCCATAGAATGCCCTCATGAATGATTCATATGGTGGCTTAATTCCTGTTCTAGGGAAGTGTTCCATACCCTTCCTTTGTGGAAATTGGAATTTAATATTGCCTTTTTTAATATCAATCACAACACCAATAGTACGTAAAAACGGTCTACCTAGTATAATTGGACAAGACGGATTGCAATCAGTATAAAGAACAATAAAATCTATGGGCACATAATTTCTATTTGCAAGAATAAGAACATCATTAATTCTCCCCAAAGGCTTTTTAATAGTAGAATCCTCCAAGTACAAATTTAAAGAACACTCTTCAATGTTGGTAAGACCAAGCACATCACATAAAGATTTTTGAAGTGTGAAAACACTAGCACCCAAGTCACATAAAGCAAAACAAACATAATTTTTAATCTTGACTTTGATAGTAGGTTCCCATTCATCATGCAATTTTCTAGGAATTGAAATCTCTAATTCCAACTTTTCTTCCAAAGCTTTCATCATGGCATCAACAATATGTTTAGTAAAAGCTTTATTTTGTTCATAAGCATGGGGTGAATTTATCATGGATTGCAACAAACAAATACAATCAATCTAAGAGGAATTAACATAATTAAAGTCTTTGTAATCCAAAAGAGTGGGCACATCACTAGTTAAATTTTTGACCTCTCCAAACCCGTTTTTATCAATTTTCTCAACAAGATTTTCACCCTCGGAATTATCGGGACGCCTTCTAGATAAAGTTGACTCTTCTTCAGCCCCTTTTTCATCAATCTTAATTTTACTATTATAAGAAGGATTACCGTAGGAATTACCATAGTTATTAGAGGAATTTCCAGGAGAAGGCCTAGGATTAAAATTACCTCTATAAGCATTGTTATTAAAATTGTTTCGCGAGATAAAATTCACATCTATGGCATCACTCTTTTTCTCAATCAAAGTAGACAAAGGAGCATCATTAAGATCAATAGGAGCCTTTTTATTCGCAACCAACTTCATAAGGGCATCAACTTTTTCACTCAAAGTAGAAATTTCTTCAATACCTCCTTACTAGTAGGTGCTCTTTCAGTATGCCATTGTGAATAATTAGCCTTAATATTATCAAGCAATTTAGTAGCTTCACCCAAAGTAATTTCCATAAAAGTACCACCGGCGGCGGAATCTAAAAGATTCCTAGAAACAAAATTCAATCCCGCATAAAAAATTTGTATGATCATCCAAAGATTTAAACCATGAGTAGGACACTTTCTTAGCATAAATTTTGTTCTTTCCCAAGATTGTGCAACATGTTCATGCTCAGGTTGCTTAAAATCCATGATTTGTGTCCTAAGGGAAATAATTTTCGCGGGCATAAAATACTTAGTAATAAAAGCATCTTTGCACTTATCCCAAGAATCGATACTATTGCGAGGCAAAGAAGAAAACCAAAATTTTTGCACGGTCTCTCAAAGAAAACGGAAATAATTTCAACTTCACAATATCATTGTCCACATCTTTTTTCTTTTGCATATCGCATAATTCTACGAATGTGTTAAGATGGGACGCGGAATACTCATTAGGAGTATAAGATTCAAAAAAGCGGCATAAATATCACAAGACTCCGCACTAGTGGCGAGAGGAGGAATTAGAGTGCTAACAAAATCATTATTATTGGTATTGGAAAATTCACACAACTTGGTATTTTCTTGAGACATCGCAACTTACGCAAACAAGAACACAAACTAAAATAGATCTGGCAAAAAAACGGCGAACAAAAAAGAGGGTGAATAAAACTGTCGTGGGAAACCACGACCACCTATGGGGCCATGAGCCCCTTTTGGTTCAACGGGGGGATGGGCATGTTGCACAAAGAGCGAAGAATCCTAACACAACATGACAGAGATCACACGGGTAGTTTTACCTAGGTTCGGGCCGATGTGAGGTGTAAAACCCTACTCCTGCTTTGGCTGATTGATGGTGGATAATGGTGGAGGATGCAATGCTCTTGCCCGGCAGGGTAGCCTCGGGGCAGGAGTAGCTGCGCGTGTATGAATATGCGAGGGTCTGAATCCTATCTACGGTTGCCATGGGCCACCTTCTATAGATAAAGGGGTCACCACAGTGACAAATTAGTCTTTTACACACTGATTAGATAGGAAACAGTGCTATCATACCTAACTCTGCAGGCGGACAGAGCGCATTAAATGTGCCGCTTGATACGTATCCAACATATCTATAATTTTTTATTGTTCCATGTTGTTATATTATCAATCTTGGATGTTTTATAATAATTTTATAGTCATTTTATATCATTTTTTGGTACTAACCTGTTGACATAGCGCCAAGTGCCAGTTGATGTCTTTTGCATGTTTTTTACATCGCAAGTAATCAATATCAAACGGAGTCCAAACGTAGCGAAACTTTTTTGTGGAGTTTTTTGGACCACAAGACAACCAATGGGCCGAAGAAACACCTCAGGGCTGCTCCAAGGTGAGCACAACCCACCAGGGTGCGCCTAGAGGCCCAGGCACGCCCTGGTGGGTTGTGCCCACCTCGGGTGCCCCCGGGACCGCCTCTTTACTCTACAAATACCCCAATATTCCAGAAACCCTACGGGAGTCGACGAAAATCAATTCCAACTGCAACAAAGTCCAGAACCACCAGATCCAATCTAGACACCATCATGGAGGGGTTCACAACTTCCATTGGTGCCTCTCCGATCATGGTGAGTAGTTCTTTGTAGACCTTCTGGTCTATAGTTAGTAGCTAGATGGCTTCTTCTCTCTCGTTTGATTCTCAATACAATGGTCTCTTGGATATCCATATGATGTAACTCTTCTTGCGGTGTGTTTGTTGGGATCGGATGAACTTTGAGTTTATGATCAGATCTATCTTTTTATCCATGAAAGTTATTTGAGTTTCTTTGATCTCTTATATGCATGATTTCTTATAGCCTCGTATTTCTTCTCTGATATTTGGGTTTTGTTTGGGCAACTTGATCTATTTATCTTGCAATGGGAAGAGGTGCTTTGTAGTGGGTTCGATCTTACGGTGCTTGATCCCAGTGACAGAAAGGGAACCGACACGTATGTATCGTTGCTATTAAGGATAAAACGATGGGGTCTATTTCTACATAAATAGATCTTGTCTACATCATGTCATCGTTCTTATTGCATTACTCTGTTTCTCCATGAACTTAATACACTAGATGCATGCTGGACAGCGGTCGATGGGTGGAGTAATAGTAGTAGATGCAGGTAGGAGTCGGTCTACTAATCTTGGATGTGATGCCTATATAATGATCATTGCCTGGATATCGTCATGATTATTTGACGTTCTATCAATTGCCCAACATTTGTTTACCCACCGTTTGCTATTTTTCTCGAGAGAAGCCACTACTGAAACCTACGGCCCCCGGGTCTCTTTCTCATATTATTTTCCTTTGTGATATATTTTATTTGCCTTTTGTTCTCAGATCTATTAAACCCAAAAATACCTTGCTGCAATTTATTTTATTGGGTGTTCGATCTATAAATCTACTACAATTTATTCACGTCCGTTTGCCAATTTCTGGCATCGTTACCTGAAAGGGATCGACAACCCCTTTAATACGTCGGGTTGCGAGTATTTGTTATTTGTGTGCAGGTGTTGTTTACGTGTTGTTGCTTGGTTCTCCTACTGGTTCGATAACCTTGGTTTCATCACAGAGGGAAATACCTACCGTCGTTGTGCTGCATCATCCCTTCCTCTTTGGGGAAATATCGAAGTAGCTTCAAGCTGCATTAAAAGGAATTTCTGGCACCGTTGTCGGGGAAGATCTTCAACATATATCAGGTTCCTAATCACAAATCTCATCTCCTCACAATTTACGTTATTTTCCATTTGCCTCTCGTTTTCCTCTCCCCCACTTCACAAAAATTTGCCATTTTATTCGCCCTCTTTTTCATTCGCCGTTTTCTCGTCAGATATATCCTTTGCTTGCAACCGTGAGTGATTTTGGTATGGCACCAACAGATGATGGCCTAACTCCTAAGATTGGACGTACGGGCAGTTCGGATGCTAAAACTTTTATCTTGGGGCAAGGGAATGTTATGGGAAAGGAACTTATCCAAGAATTTTTCAATTGTGTGGGAAACCTAAGTCTTGATGATGCTCCTATACTTAGAACTACTAGATCTTATGCGGATGCTATTTCAGCACTAGTTCTGAAACTTGAAAGTAAATTTATCCGTACCCATCCCGCTTTGCAAAGATTGTTTTTTGAGCTCCCCGTTATATAGAATCCTAAGGCTAATTAGTTGGCCACTCTTGTTCTTATGAATGAGTTTGACTATATCATACGGGAAGCTAGGGAAATCTTTGATTTTTATGGTATGAATCGTGAAAAGCCCATAATAGATGAAATTCTTTACAATTGTGATTATGCATTAAGACATTTTCTCGCGGATAATAAAATCTTTGATGATAATCATAAAAAGGAAGTCCCCATTCTTGATGTAATTCAACAAGTTTTTAATAATGTTAATCAACATTTCTCTTGGATTGTTGCCGGAAATCAACGCGGTTATGATAATGGGCAACTTAATAGTGCTAAGGTTTCTATGGATAATATGTTTTATGTTGATTTTACAAAACCCTATGATGAAAACACCTCTAGGGAAATTAATAAGAAGGATGACAAAAGTTAGATCCTTACTTTATACCTAGCTATGGGCGTAAAACTATAGCGCTTGTTGGGAGGCAACCCAATGAATACAATTTATTTTGCTTTTTGCTTCCTGTTCTTGAGTGTTAGCACAATTATGCTACTGTTATGATTGTATTTTTTGTGTGTTTTAATTAGTGTTTGTGCCAAGTAAAGCCTTTAGGATCTTCTTGGGTGATAGTTGTTTGATCTTGCTGAAAAACATAAACTTTTACGCTCATGAAAACAATTCTCTTTTTTAACCAGAGAGCGATAAAATACAAATTCTTTTTGCAGAAGATTAATATACAAATTTCCTAGGCCGTCCTAATTTCTCATAGTTTTTGGATTACAGAAGTATTATAAATATCCAGATTGCTATAGACTATTATGTTTTTGACAGATTCTGTTTTCTTTGCGTTGTGTGCTTGTTTTGATGATTCTATAGTTTTCTTTGATGATTTTTTGCCATAGAAAAGTTGGAATACAGTATATATAATTCAAGAAAAAAATATGAATTGGTTTGCTACATCACTTATAGTAGTGATTTGCTTTCTTATACTAATGGATCTCACAAAGGTTTTGTTGAGTTTTGTGTGATTGAAGTTTTCATGTTTTGGGTTCTCTTACAAGGGATGAAGGAATAAGTTGTAAGAAGAGCCTAAGCTTGGGGACGCCCCGGCATCCCAAGCTGTTATCCAAAGAGAGCAAGCAACTAAGCTTGGGGATGCCCTGGGTGGCATCCCCTCTTTCCTAACGACCAACGATATTTTACTCGAAGCTATATTTTTATTCGTCACATACTATGTGTTTTGCTTGGAGCGTCTTGTATGATATGAGTCTTTGCTTGTTTTATTTTTTGTTTTAATCTTGATCCCTTGCTGGACACACCTATTTGAGAGAGCCAATATTATGCCATGACTTGTTAGAATTGCTCTCTATGCTTCACTTAAATTTTTATAAGTTATGGATTTTCTCTAGTGCTTCACTTATATCTTTTTGAGCATGGTGTGCTTTAGTATTTTTGAAGAAATGCTCTCTTGTCTCACTTAGATTTATTTGAGAGTTAGTTAAATTTTGAAGAAATTCTCTCTTGCTTCACTTAAATTAATTTGAGAGAAAGAAATATTATGCTCATGATCCTCACTTATATTTGTTTGAGCTTATCAAAAGCAACACATGAAAATTAGTCCCAAAGTGATAGATATCCAAGAAGGATATAATAAAAACTTTCATGAAGATCATTGGACAAAATAAACTTGATTCTTAGTAATAGTTTTGAGATATGACGATATGATATGTGAGTCATGTTGATGAGTAATTATGTTTTAGTAAGAATATTGGTGTTAAGGTTTGTGATTCCCTATGCAAGCACGAAAGTCAATAGTCATGCAATGAAATTATATCCTACTTGTGGTGCATTATTCGGTCTTAATTATGCTTAGTGCTCGTTTATGAGATTATTCATTTCTTGGTTGGTCGCTTCTCAATCTTAAGATAGCCTTCATTTTGCACTAAGTATGATCACTACTTGTGCATCCAAAATCCTATAAAATAGTTTTGCCACATGAGTCCACTATACCTACCTATATGTGGTATTCTTTTGTTGTTCTAAGCAAATTTGTATGTGCCATCTCTAATATTTAAAATAAAATTATCTTTTGTGTGCTCGTACCGCTCGCGAGGCAGTAAGTGGTGGCTAATATTTTCCATGCTAGATGTGTTATTCTCATGACGAGTATTTATTCACTTGTCATTGCACGAGAGTAAGGCAAAGGTATTAGGGATGTCCTGAAATGAAAAATGAATTTACTTTATGTTGTCAAATAATAAATTCCTTGGAAAGTGTTGGTATGGAAGGCACCCGTGGATACGATTAGCCATGGAAAGTGAAAGTATGGTGGAAAAAGGAATAAACTTTAATTTCTGTTTGGGAACCACCTACGATATATCTAGCATGGAAAGTGTCGGGAACTCTAAGTCGTTTTTGTTGGTGGGAAAAGTATGCCTCTCAAAATGTTTTTATCTCTCAATTTTCGCTTTGAGGTCTGGCACCTCTACAAAGCCCTACTCCCTCTGCGAAGGGCCTTTCTTTTTTACTTGATGCAATTTTTATTTTTGAATTTGAGTCTCCATCTTCTCTTATAAAAGCACCAACTAGGAGGCACTATGATCATACTTGAGCATTGGGTGTAGTTAATATGTGAGTGTGTTTCATGAATGGATCAATGATTGAGCATGATGGGCTAGGGATAGCTTATTTTAGCGTTGATATTTTGAAAGACATGGTTGCTTGATATGCTTGAGTATTTAAGTTATCATGTCAAAACTAGACTATTGCTTTGAACAATATAATAGTCGAAATGTCCATGCTATAAAGAAAAGAATATGAGATGACATGTTAGGTAGCATTCCACATCAAAAATTCTGTTTTTATCATTTACCTACTCAAGGACGAGCAGGAATTAAGCTTGGGGATGCTGATAAGTCTCCAACGTATCTATTATTTTTGATTGTTCCATGCTGTTATATTATCAATTTTGGATGTTTTATAATCATTTTTATAGTCTTCTTATATCATTTTTTGGTACTAACCTATTGACACAGTGCCAATTGCGAGTTGCTTATTTTCCCATGTTTTTTACATCGCAGGTAATCAATATCAAACGGAGTCCAAACACAGCGAAACTTTTTGTGGATTTTTTGGGACCAAAAGATAGCCAATGGGCCAAAGAAGCACCCTGGTGGGTTGCGCACCCACCAGTCCGAGGGGAGCGCAACCCACCAAGGTACACCCTGGTGGGTTGTGCCCACCTCGGGTGCCCCCCGGACTGCCTCTTGACTCTATAAATACCCCAATATTCAAGAAACCCTAGGGGAGTCGACGAAAATCAATTCCAGCCACCGCAGAGTCTAGAACCACCAGATCCAATCTAGACACCATCATAGAGGGGTTCACCACTTCCATCGGTCCCTCTGTGATAACCCACAAGTATAGGGGATCGCAACAATTTTCGAGGGTAGCGTATTCAACCCAAATTTATTGATTCGACACAAGGGGAGCCAAAGAATATTCTCAAGTATTAGCAGTTGAGTTGTCAATTCAACCATACCTGGAAACTTAATATCTGCAGCAAGGTATTTGGTAGCAAAGTAATATGATGGTAGTGGTAACGGTGGTAAAAGTAACGGTAGCAAAAGTAGTATTTTTGGTGTTTTGTAGTGATTGTAACAATAGCAACGGAAAAGTAAATAAGCGAAGAACAATATATGGAAAGCTCGTAGGCATTGGATCGGTGATGGAGAATTATGCCGGATGCGGTTCATCATGTAACAGTCATAACATAGGGTGACACAGAACTAGCTCCAATTCATCAATGTAATGTAGGCATGTATTCCAAATATAATCATACGTTCTTATGGAAAAGAACCTGCATGACATCTTTTGTCCTACCCTCCCGTGGCAGCGGGGTCCTATTGGAAACTAAGGGATATTAAGGCCTCCTTTTAATAGAGTACCGGACCAAAGCATTAACACATAGTGAATACATGAACCCCTCAAACTACGATCATCACCGGGAGTGGTCCCGATTATTGTCACTTCGGGTTTGCCAGATCATAACACATAGTAGGTGACTATAGACTTGTAAGATACGATCAAGAACTCTCATATATTTATGAAAACATAATAGGTTCAGATATTAAATCATGGCACTCGGGCCCTAATGACAAGCATTAAGCATAGCAAAGTCATAGCAACGTCTATCTTAGAACATAGTGGATACTAGGGATCAAAGCCTAACAAAACTAACTCGATTACATGATAAATCTCATCCAACCCATCACCGTCCAGCAAGCCTACGATGGAATTACTCACGCACGATGGTGAGCATCATGAAATTGGTGATGGAGGAAGGTTGATGATGACGATGGCAACGGATTCCCCTCTCCGGAGCCCCGAACGGACTCCAGATCAGCCCTCCCGATAGAGTTTAGGGCTTGGCGGTGGCTCCGTATCGTAAAACGTGATGAATCCTTCTCTCTCTTTTTCTCCCTGAAAGTGAATATATGGAGTCAAGGTTGAGGGCGGTGGAGCGTTAGAGGGCCCACGAGGCAGGGGGCGCCCCCACCCTCGTGGACAGGTGGAGGCCCCCCTGACGTGGATTCTTCTTCTACTATTTTTTATATATTTCAAAATAATTCTCCGTTGATTTTCAGGTCATTCCGAGAACTTTTATTTCTACACAGAAATAACACCATGGCAATTCTACTGAAAACAACGTCAGTCCGGGTTAGTTCCATTCAAATCATGCAAGTTAGAGTCCAAAACAAGGGCAAAAGTGTTTGGAAAAGTAGATACGACGGAGACGTATCAACTCCCCCAAGCTTAAACCTTTGCTTGTCCTTAAGCAATTCAGTTGATAAACTGAAAGTTATAAAGAAAAACTTTTACAAACTATGTTTGCTCTTGTTGTTGTAAATATGTAAAGCCGGCATTCAAGTTTTTAGCAAAGATTATGAACTAACCATATTCACAATAACATTTAGGTCTCATGTTTACTCATATCAATGGCATAATCAACTAGCGAGCAATAATAATAAATCTCGGATGACAACACTTTCTCAAAACAATCATGATATGATATAACAAGATGGTATCTCGCTAGCCCTTTCTGAGACCACAAAACATAAATGCAGAGCACCTTTAAAGATCAAGGACTGAGTAGACATTGTAATTCATGGTAAAAGAGATCTATTCAAGTCATACTCAATATAAACTAACAGTAATGAATGCAAATGACAGCGGTGCTCTCCAACTGGTGCTTTTTAATAAGAAGATGATGACTCAACATAAAAGTAAATGGATAGGCCCTTCGCAAAGGGAAGCGGGGATTTGTAGAGGTGCCAGAGCTTGGTTTTTAAATAGACATGAATAATATTTTGAGTGGTATACTTTCATTGTCAACATAACAACCGAGAGATCTCGATATCTTCCATGCTACACACATTATAGGCGGTTCCCAAACAGAATGGTAAAGTTTATACTCCCCCTCCACCAACAAGCATCAATCCATGGCTTGCTCGAAACAACGAGTGCCTCCAACTAACAACAATCCTGGGGGAGTTTTGTTTGCAGTTATTTTGATTTTAGTTGCATAAAGCATGGGACTGAGCATCCCGGTGACCAGCCATGTTCTCGTGAGTGAGGAGCGGAGTCCACTCCTCTTGAGAATAACCCGCCTAGCATGGAAGATACAGACAACCCTAGTTGATACATGAGCTATTCGAGCATACAAAATAGAATGTTTATTGAAGGTTTAGAGTTTAGCACATACAAATTTACTTGGAACAGCAGGTAGATACCGTATATAGGTAGGTATGGTGGACTCATGTGGAACAACTTTGGGGTTTATGGAATTGGATGCATAAGCAGTATTCCCGCTTAGTACAAGTGAAGGCTAGAAAAAGACTGGGAAGCGACCAGCTAGAGAGCGACAATAGTCATGAACATGCATTAAAATTAATCAACACCGAATGCAAGCATGAGTAGGATATAATTCACCATGAACATAAATATTGCAGAGGCTATGTTGATTTTGTTTCAACTACATGCGTGAGCATGTGCCAAGTCAAGCCACTCGAATCGTTCAAAAGAGGATACCACCCTATCATACCACATCACAACCATTTTAATAGCATGTTGGCATGCAAGGTAAACCATTATAAGCTCCTAGCTAATTAAGCATGGCATAAGCAACTACAATCTCCATTTGTCATTGCAAACATGTTTATTCATAATAGGTTGAATTAGGAACGATGAACTAATCATATTTACAAAAATAAGAGAGGTCGAGTTCATTCCAGCTTTTCTCATCTCAATAAGTTCATCATATAATCATCATTATTGCCTTTCACTTGCATGGCCGAATAGTGTGGAAAATAATAATAGTACATGTGCATTGGACTAAGCTGGAATCTACAAGCATTCAATTCAAGAGAGAAGACAAGGTAATATGGGCTCTTTGTTAGATCAACAATAATGCATAGGAGAGCCACTCAACATTTTAATCAAGGTCTTCTCCTCTCAACCCCCAAAGAACAAGAAAGAAATAAAACTATTTACACGGGAAGGCTCCCAACAAGCAAAAGAAGAACGAGAAATCTTTTTGGTTTTCTTTTTAATTATTACTACTACAAAATTAAAAGTTAACTAACTAAAAGCTACAACTATTTTTTTGTTTTTTATTAAGGTTTATTAAACACACAAGAAGGAAGCATAAAAAGGAAAATAAACTAGCATGGATGATACAATGAAAAAGTATGAGTACCGACTAGCATGAGTGTGTGAACATGAATGTAATGTCGGTGAGAAATACGTACTCCCCCAAGCTTAGGATTTTGGCCTAAGTTGGTCTATGGCCACGACTGGCCTAACAGATATCCAAAGTAATAGTTGGGGTCGTACTGAGAAGAATCCCCTTGGTGCCACTGGTTGGCGATCTCTTCCGGATTCCACTGATAAACAGACTGCCGGTGAGGATCAAATTGTGGTTCCGGCTCTGGCTCTGTAGCTGGTGTGGGGTTTCGGTAGGCGTGGATGGCCTCCGGCAGAACAAGGTACTTGCCTGCAGATAAGTCAAACAAGGAAGGAGCAATCAAAGTAATAGTCTCAGGGTGATTTTTATGAAATATCAGCTTATACTTAAGCATCTTTTCGTTATTCTTAATGATAAAATCATGTGCTACCATACTCTTATAGTCTAGAAAAACAGGAGGTAGCAACTTCTCTTCCTTCTCATAATGCCTAATAGGTATGTTAAAGTGTGCAGCGAGGCGCGAGGCGAAGATGCCTCCAAGGACGGGGCCCTTAGTACGGTTAAGATGTAACCGCTTTGCAACAATAGCGCTCATACTAAATGTGTCATCACGGAACAAGGCATGTCACAAAATAACAATATCAGGGGCACTAAGGTTGCCATAGTTTCCGCGACCAATTAAGCATCTACTAGCAAATATTGCGAAGTAACGTAAAACAGGAAAATGTATGCTAGTAATTCTTGCATTGGAAACTTTCCTCGTTTCCCCTACAGCAATTGTATCAATAAACCCTTCCACATCATCATGATGTGGTTCCTCTATGCTGCCCTCGAAAGGGATCAAACAAACCCGACAAAAATCAAGAAGTGACATCTCCTTATGCTCATCATATAAATAAAATTCCACCGTAGGTGGTGAGCTCCTAGCATGGAAATGAAAGTTTTGCACAAAGATATTGGTGAGTAAGAGATAATGTTCGCGTTGGTCGTGGAGGAAGGCGGTGAGGCCTGCATTCTCAGCCAATTCATTGAAATCATCATAAATCCCGGCTGCTCTCAAGAAATCATCACAAGGCCATTCACACAGCCGGACCTCTGTAGTACAAGGGAGATTATACTTGGGCTTCTTGTTCTCTTCACTTTGTTTATCCTTCGAGCTTCGGCTCGATGAGCCCCTCAAAAATCTCTTCATCTTTTCCTGAAAATTTCTGAAATTGTTAGTAACTTCAAAATAAAAGTGAACCAAACTCAACAAAATTGATAGCAACTACTCCTACAAGTGCCTAGAGACAATATCATGCATCAAAACTACTTTTGGCCACATAAATTTGACATGCAAGCTCAAGAACAGGGTCACCTAAGCAGCAAAAATATGCAATGAATAAAGCACTAGAGCAAAAACTAATTGGACCATTGGAGGAGTCACATACCAAAGAACAATCCCCCAAAGCAGTTTTGTGAATGGAGCTTTGAGCTAGGAGATCGAAAATGGCAGCAAGATGATCTTGGACTCGGGTTTGAGATGTCTAGTAATGTTTTGGGGAGGCAGAAAGAGTGTGTGGTAGCTGGAATAAGTGGAGGGGAGCCACCGTGGGCACGCGAGGCAGGGGGCCATGCCCAGGGGCGGGCGTGCCCTGGACCCTTGTGGCCAGGTGCTTGCTCCCCCTGCTGTGTTCTCAATGCCAGATATTCTCAAATATTCTAGAAAAAATCATATTTAATTTTTAGGGCATACGGAGAACTTTTATTTCTGGGGTATTTTTTATTGCATGGATAATTTAGAAAATAGACAGAAATTACTATTTTTGCTTTATTTAATATAAATAACAGAAAGTAAAAAGAGGGTAAAGAGAGTTGTGTTATCTAAATTCATCCATCTCATGCTCATCAAAAGGAATCCACTAACAAGGTTGATCAGGTCTTGTTAACAAACTCATTCCGAATAACATGGAACCGGAGAATTTTTGAATAACACTAGGTTACCTCAACGGGGATATGCATGTCCCCGACAATAAGAATATCATATTTCTTCTTGACAGTAGGAAGCGGAAATTCAAAACCTCTAATAGTAATTGTTGAAATTTTTCTAATAGAATTGATACTGTGGACTTGAGGTTGTTTCCTCGGAAAGTGTACTGTATGCTCATTAGCATTAACATGAAAAGTGACATTGCCTTTGGTGCAGTCAATAACAGCCCCTGCAGTATTCAAAAAGGGTCTTCCAAGAATAATAGACATACTATCGTCCTCGGGAATATCAAGAATAACAAAGTCCGTTAAAATAGTAACGTTTGCAACCACAACAGGCACATCCTCACAAATACCGACAGGTATAGCAGTTGATTTATCAGCCATTTGCCAGGATATTTCAGTAGGTGTCAACTTATTCAAATCAAGTCTACGATATAAAGAGAGAGGCATAACACTAACACCGGCTCCAAGATCACATGAAGCAGTTTTAACATAGTTTCTTTTAATGGAGCATGGTATAGTTGGTACGCCTGGATCTCCAAGTTTCTTTGGTATTCCACCCTTAAAAGTATAAGTAGCAAGCACGGTGGAAATTTCAGCTTCCGGTATCTTTCTCTTATTTGTAACAATTTCCTTCATATATTTAGCATAAGGATTCATTTTAAGCATATCAGTCAAACGCATACGCAAAAAGATAGGTCTAATCATTTCAGCAAAGCGCTCAAATCCTCACCATCCTTTTTCTTGGATGGTTTAGGAGGAATAGGCATGGGTTTCTAAACCCATGGTTCTCTTTCCTTGCCGTGCTTCCTAGCAACAAAGTCTCTCTTATCAGAACGTTGATTCTTTGATTGTGGGTTATCAAGATCAACAGCAGGTTCAATTTCTACATCATTATTATTGCTAGATTGAGCATGAACATGAACATCATCATTAACATTATCACTAGGTTCATGCTCATTACCAGATTGTGTTTCAGCATCAGAAATAGAAATATCATTGGGATTCTCAGGTGTGTCATCAACAGGTTCACTAGAGGCATGCAAAGTCCTATCATTTTTCTTTTTCTGCCTCTTAGAAGGACTAGGTGCATCAATATTATTTCTCTGAGAATCTTGCTCGATTCTCTTAGGATGGCCCTCAGGATACAAAGGTTCCCGAGTCATTTTACCAGTTCTAGTAGCCACTCTAACAACAAAATCATTATTTTTACTATTCAATTCATTGACAAAATCATTCTGAGCTTTAAGTACTTGTTCTACTTGAGTGGTAACCATAGAAGCATGTTTGCAAATGAGTTTTAGTTCACCTTTAACATTAGCCATATAATCACTCAAGTGTTCAATCATGTAAGCATTATGTTTCAATTGTCTATGAACATAAGCATTAAAATATTCTTGCTTAACCAAAAAGTTATCAAATTCATCCAAACATTGGCTAGGAAAATTAGTAGGAGGGATTTCTGCTTTATCATATCTATAGAGAGAAATTACCTTTACTACCTGTATCGGGTTATCAAGACCATGTATTTCTTCAACATGCGGTAAATTAAGACCATGCATTTCTTCAATAGGAGGTAAATTCTTAACATCTTCAGCTTTAATACCTTTTTCTTTCATAGATTTCTTTGCCTCTTGCATATCTTCAGGACTGAGAAATAGAATACCCCTTTTCTTCAGAGTTGGCTCAGGAATTGGTTCAGGAATTGGATCAAGGATTAGATCAGGAAGTGTCCAATTATTTTCATTAGTCAACATATTATTCAATAGAATTTCAGCTTCATCTGGTGTTCTTTCCCTGAAAACACAACCAGCACAACTATCCAGGTGGTCTCTGGAAGCATCGGTTAGTCCATTACAAAAGATATCAAGTATTTTATTTTTCTTAAGAGGATGATCAGGCAAAGCATTAAGTAATTGGAGAAGCTTCCCCCAAGCTTGTGGGAGACTCTCTCTTCAATTTGCACAAAATTATATATTTCCCTTAAAGGAGCTTGTTTCTTATGAGTAGGGAAATATTTAGCAGAGAAGTAATAAATCATATCCTGGGGACTACGCACACAAACAGGATCAAGAGAATTAAACCATATCTTAGCATGACCCTTTGATGAGAACGGAAATATCTTAAGGATATAATAGTAGCGAGTTTTCTCATCATTAGTGAACAGGGTGGCTATATCATTTAATTTAGTAAGATGTGCCACAACAGTTTCAGATTCATAGCCATAGAAAGGATCAGATTCAACAAAAGTAATTATATCAGGGTCGACAGAGAATTCATAATCCTTATCAATAACAAAGATAGGTGAAGTAGCATAAGCAGGATCATATTTCATTCCAGCATTCAGACTTTTTTGTTTCAGCTTAGCTAATAATTACTTAAGATCACTCCTATCATTGCAAGCAAGAAAATCTCTAGCAGTTTCTTCATCCATAACATAGCCCTCAGGCACAACAGGTAATTCATATCTAGGGGAGAATCTTCATCATCACTTTCATCAATATTACCAGTTTCAATAATTTCATTCTCTCTAGCCCTAGCAAGTTCTTCATCGAGAAATTTACCAAGCGGCACAGTAGTATCAAGCATAGAAGTAGTTTCAACATAAGTATCATGCATAGCAGAAGTGACAACATCAATAACATGCGACATACCAGAATTAATAGCAGAAGCAGGTTTAGGTGTCGCAAGCTTACTCAAAACAGAAGGTGAATCAAGTGCAGCGCTAGATGGCAGTTCCTTACCTCCCCTCGTAGTTGAGGGATAAATCTTGGTTCTTGGATCATTCAAGTTCTTCATAATGATAAGCAGGTATAAATCCCAAGTGACTCAAAGAATAGAGCTATGCTCCTCGACAACGGCACCAGAAAATAGTCTTGATAACCCACAAGTATAGGGGATCGCAACAGTTTTCGAGGGTAGAGTATTCAACCCAAATTTATTGACTCGACACAAGGGGAGACAAAGAATATTCTCAAGTATTAGCATCTGAGTTGTCAATTCAACCACACCTGGAAACTTAATATCTGCAGCAAGGTATTTAGTAGCAAAGTAATATGATAGTAGTGGTAACGGTGGTAAAAGCAACGGTAGCAAAAGTAGTATTTTTGGTGTTTTGTAGTGATTGTAACAATAGCAACGGAAAAGTAAATAAGCGAAGAACAATATATGGAAAGCTCGTAGGCATTGGATCGGTGATGGAGAATTATGCCGGATGCGGTTCATCATGTAACAGTCATAACATAGGGTGACACAGAACTAGCTCCAATTCATCGATGTAATGTAGGCATGTATTCCGAATATAGTCATACATGCTTATGGAAAAGAACTTGCATGACATCTTTTGTCCTACCCTCCTGTGGCAGCGGGGTCCTATTGGAAACTAAGGGATATTAAGGCCTCCTTTTAATAGAGTATCGGACCAAAGCATTAACACATAGTGAATACATGAACTCCTCAAACTACGGTCATCACCGGGAGTGGTCTCGATTATTGTCACTCCGGGTTTGCCTGATCATAACACATAGTAGGTGACTATAGACTTGCAAGATAGGATCAAGAACTCTCATATATTTATGAAAACATAATAGGTTCAGATCTAAAATGATGGCACTCGGGCCCTAGTGACAAGCATTAAGCATAGCAAAGTCATAGCAACATCAATCTCAAAACATAGTGGATACTAGGGATCAAACCCTAAAAAAACTAACTCGATTACATGATAAATCTCATCCAACTCATCACCGTCCAGCAAGCCTACGATGGAATTACTCAAGCACGGCGGTGAGCATCATGAAATTGGTGATGGAGGAAGGTTGATGATGACAATGGTGACGGATTCCCCTCTCCGGAGCCCCGAACGGACTCCACGTCAGCCCTCCCGAGAGAGTTTAGGGCTTGGCGGCGGCTCCGTATCGTAAAACGCGATGAATCCTTCTCTCTCGTTTTTTCTTCCCGAAAGTGAATACATGGAGTCAAGGTTGAGGCCGGTGGAGCGTTAGGGGGCCCACAAGGCAGGGGTGGCGCGCCCAGGGGGTAGGGCACGCCCCCCACCCTCGTGGGCAGGTGGAGGCCCCCCTGACGTGGATTCTTCTTCCAGTATTTTTTATATATTCCAAAATAATTCTCCGTTGATTTTCAGGTCAATCCAAGAACTTTTATTTCTGCAAAAAAATAACACCATGGCAATTCTGCTGATAACAGCGTTAGTTCGGGTTAGTTCCATTCAAATCATGCAAGTTTGAGTCCAAAACAAGGGCAAAAGTGTTTGGAAAAGTAGATATGACGGAGACGTATCACTCTCCGGCGGTGCGTGAGTAGTTCTTTATAGACCTTCGGGTCCGTAGTTAGTACCTAGATGGCTTCCTCTCTCTTGTTTGATTCTCAATACAATTGTCTCTTATAGATCCATATGATGTAACTCTTTTGCGGTGTGTTTGTTGGTAACCGATGAACTTTGAGTTTATGATCATATTTATCTGTTTTATCCATGAAAGTTATTTGAGTATCTTTGATCTCTTATATGCATGATTGCTTAATGCCTTATATTTCTTCTCCAATATTTGGCTTTTGTTTGGCCAACTTGATCTATTTATCTTGCAATGGGAAGAGGTGCTTTGTAGTGGGTTCGATCTTACGGTGCTTTATCCCAGTGACAGAAGGGGAACCGACACGTATGTATCATTGCTACTAAGGATAAAATGACGGGGTCTATTTCTACATAAATAGATCTTGTCTACATCATATCATCATTCTTATTGCATTACTATGTTTCTCCGTGAACTTAATACACGAGATGCATGCTGGATAGCGGTCGATGTGTGGAGTAATAGTAGTAGATGCGGGTAGGAGTCGGTCTACTAATCTTGGACGTGATGCCTATATAATGATCATTGTCTGGATATCGTCGTGATTATTTGATGTTCTATCAATGGCCCAACAATAATTTGTTTACCCACCGTTTGCTATTTTTCTCGAGAGAAGCCACTAGTGAAACCTACGGCCCCCGGGTCTCTTTCTCATATTATTTGCCTTTGCGATCTATTTTATTTGCCTTTTATTCTCAGATCTATTAAACCCAATATACAAAAATACCTTGCTGCAATTTATTTTATTTAGCGTTCGATCTATCAATCCACTACAATTTATTCATGCTTGTTCGCTAATTTCTAGCGTGGTTACCTGAAAGGGATCGACAACCCCTTTAATACGTCAGGTTGTGAGTATTTGTTATTTGTGTGTAGGTGTCGTTTATGCGTTGTTGATTGGTTCTCCTACTGGTTCGATAACCTTGGTTTCATCACCGAGGGAAATACCTACCGTTGTTGTCATGCATCATCCCTTCCTCTTTGGGGAAATACCGACGTAGCTTCAAGCCGCATCACCGCTTAGTGTCACATCACAGTGTGCCCGGTAAGCCTTGCCAGGCTTGTTTTGCAGCATCGGGAAGCGGAGACGCCCACGTCCGATCATCCGCCATGCGTCAACCGAGGCCGCAGGCTTTTTGGGGCCCGCGGCGCTCCGTACTTGGCCCTTGGCTTCGCTACGAAGCCAAGCCCAAGCGCTCCTTGGGCCCGGGGGCTACTGTCGGCGTTCTGGGAACGGGGGTCCCCAGACTTGCCTGCCTGCGGCCCACGGCGTGACAGAGCCAGCAGGCCGTACGATCCATCTTCACCAACAAAGCATCCAAGACCCTCGCGAGGGTCCAAGCCTCGTGAGGCGGACCATGCAAGACCTCCTCTAGAGTGGCCTAGCCAGGCAGACTCGCAAGGAGCGGAGCTATCAAGGCGGGGAAAAGCTCACGAGACCCTCGTGACGTGAGCCATGACGCACGACACCAGGCGGGCGCCAGCGCGCGCAGCGTCCTTGTTTCCTCTTTGGTTCAAAGGAGGCTAGCGCAGGCGAAGAGTACCGAGGCATCAGGCAAAGGTTGCTATATTGGTGCAACGAGACCAAGACCAGGAGGACGGCAAGATGGAGGTCATTGTGGAGCCCAAGACGGCGTCACCACCAGAGCTTTTGGCAGGCGAAGACCACTTTTGTCAGGATAGCTTGTACTAGCTGCCCCCCTTCAAATTAGCCCGCCATTGTTGGCTCCCTTCCCGCTCGATATTTGGGAAGAGGATCAGGGCCTATATAAGTAGAGCTAGCCACCATAGTAGGGGGAGAGGAGATCTCATCTCACCTTAGCTCGATCCAACCTGATCGAGAGCCTACACCCAAGAACACCTCAACCTTAGGAGGCGGTTCTTTCCTTGTATTGTTCATCATCAGCCCTAGAGGCAATCCACCAACACCACATTGGAGTAGGGTATTACACCAAAACGGTGGCCCGAACCAGTATAAACCTCGTGTCTTTCTATGTTGCGACTTCGTCGAGTTCGTCCGCGAGATCTTAGCGAGCTAGGGGTGTAGATTGGTAGGAAGGAAAGACTTCGCGCGCACCCCAGTGTTTGAACCTTAAGGGTTTGCCGAAACCCCACATCCGACATTTGGCGCGCCGGGTAGGGGTGCGCCGGAGCTCCTCCTCCACCGGCCAGCTCATTGATGCTGCTCAGCCACGATGTCCGGCGACTCAAGGGCCGGATCCGACCGCTGGGCAGCCTGGCCAGCCCGGGCAGCGCCGCCTGCCCATGAAGGTCTCGACCCCGCACTCCAGGCAGCACGGGCATCGCCAAACTCCGCTGGGCGCGGGCAGCACGGCCAGGTGTCGTCCACCCTCACCCCACGGCAGGTACGGGCCGCCACAAGAGCGGCAAGCCATGCCGCAGCAACGGCACCGCACTCACGGCGGGAACAAGCAAACATGCGGGCAGCGCTCACCGTGGCAAGGAAGCTGCTGCAATGCAGGCTGATGGAAAGCTGTCGGGACACACTGCTAGGCCGCGCGGCGAACCTCACCACATCTGCGCGCCATCAACTACGCCCGGGGCTTCATCAACATCAGCACAGCCGGCGGCGTAGGGGGCTTCGACTCCCCCATGCCACCCACGGCGGGCACGGGCGCAAGCGTCGCCCCCCATGGTCCCAGCCGGATGCTGTATAGTCATCCACAGGGCGCCACCATGGGTCGAGCAACATGGAGAGTGGGGAACCACGGCGAGGTGTTCGGGGTGACGACCCCGGAAGCCTACGTGCCCCGCATGATGGACCAAGGGTACGCACCAGAGGACGACCTTGGCTCATTCATTGGAGAAGATTGGGGAGAGGGGGCGCTAGGAGTCGAAGCCTTCCAAGAACCAACGGAGAACCACAACGATTGCACCGACAACGGCAACTACAGGGTACCACTAATCTCTCAAGAACATGATTATGCTAACCATGGGCTGCAGATGAATCAGGTTGCAGCGTCGATCGACGACCCTGGCATGGCGGCACTCGTTCCAGCAAGGGAGACACACTGGGGGCCGCCGGGAGGGAGCCAGGAGCAAGGCCCCTCCCCAAGGCACGCGAAAGCAGGGGACACCCGGAGGTAGGCCGTCTATCGGGGTGGCTTCAACAAGCCTTCCCCCGGCAGAGGACCCGTGGTCGCCGAGGGAACCGCTGGTGTCCCCTTTCCCTCTTTTGTGTCGTCCTGGTGACCGGTCAGCTCAAAGGAGGTCGAGGGTGGCGCAAGGCGGGGCCCTCGACTGGCGATATGAAGCAAGGTCAGTACCTGTGAAGAAGGCGCAGTGCATGTGAAGCTCGCCGCACGTGACACTCTCACGTAATAATGAGTTGGGGCTGTACACGCCCCGGAGTCTCAGGAGTGCCGGCCTCAGGCCCTGGGGCTCCCTCCCACGCCTAGTGGCAGCACTTAGCTCCGCCCTGGTGAGAACACTTGAAGACTTGAAGATTAGACTAGGTGCCGGACGCGGCCTTTTGCTTTGGATCTCTCTTTCTGTGGCTTTGCTTTCTGGATCTGGACTTAAGTTGAAGCTGAATTTTTATCGATGCGTGCGGGGGTGCCTTTTCTTGTTCAAGCCGTTTCTTGCCTTCTGGATCTTGTTTGGTTTGGGACTCATGTCCATCGCCTTTCCCTCGCAAAGCTCCTCGCGGGCCGGACCGCGCAAAGCGCACACTTGTCAAGCACGCGCTAGCACTGCGCCTGGTGCTCACCTCTTACGGGGCCCCCTCAAATGGGGCGATAAGCTCCGCATGATTCTCAGGAACTCGTCGCCTCATGACCCAGCCCTAAGCTGGCGCTGACTAAGGTAAACCACGTCGAGGAGCTCACCCCCATCTTCATAAGCTCACGAGGACGCATACCCACATCGCATAGGAAAGTAAAAATTGCAATTTGCTTATACGAGGGGCTCCCCCTCTCAAAATGCTCTTACAAAGTCTTCCAAGGGCCATGCCCGAGTTTTGCGTGCAGGCTGAAACAACAGGCGAAGATGGGATCAGCCAGAGATATCACTCGCTACATCACCCGCGGACGCGTCACTCGCGTCGTCGTCATCTTCGTCGGAATCGCCGCCACCGTCCGCGACGCCCCCATCACCCACGTCACCTTCATCTGCGATGACCACCACCGCGTCATCCTCCGAGGTGAAGGCCCTGACCAAGGCGTCGACATGGTCCTCTACCCAACATGCCAGGTCACCTCGGACGGCCGTGGGTACGGGAGCAATGGCGGCGTCGATGTCAAAGTTGGGGTTGGCATTCAGAAGGTGGCTGAAGACACGGGAGAAGGCGCGCTGAAGCAGGCCACGACCCCTCTCCTCCACAAGCTGCCGAGCTCTGGCAGATTGAGCCTCTAGGCGCGTCACCACCTCGGTGAAGAAGATCAGGTGGCTGGCGTAGTCGTTCGAGTGAGGGGCCGGGGCGTTCTTGTCGCTGATATAACCTAGGGCGGTGTTGGCCTTGTTCCAAAGGTCTTGAAGCATAGGAGCATGCTCGCGCTCCATCGTTCGGCGTTGAAGCACTTCCTCCCTATTTTGCCATGCGACGACCTCGATGTTGTCAACTTGTTTCCGGAGGGAAAGTAGCTCGGCGTGAGCGGAGGCCAAGTCCGCCTATGTCGTAACCAGGGCGGCGGCTGTGGCCTCCACACGCCTCTCGGCCTCGTCCAACCTGGGCCTGAGGGTGGTGGTCCTGCCCGTACCCTCCTAACCGGCGAACTTCAGCTTCGAGTCATACCTACCCTCCAGATCTGCGCGAACCTCGGCCACCCGGTGGTTGATCTCCTCCTCGACTCCGGCTTCGCGGGCCCCGACGGCATCTTCTGCTTGGGCGACTTGACTCTCCCTCGTCTCCAGTCGCTCGAGCTCGAGGCTGCGCTCCACGGCTTCCAGGGCCAGCGTCTCCTCGTGCTGCCGGACCTCCTCTTCCTCCACAGGCATCCCCCTCAGCGATGCAAAAGCGGCCCTGTCCGCCTCCACCTGCTGCTCAAGGGACGCGCTCCAGGCCTGGAGCCCCCACGCGCACTCCTCCGCAGCCTCGCGGCGGCAATCGGCCTCGCGAGCTTCTTCCAAAGCTCACGAGCGGGCCTCATTGGCAATCTTGAGGGACGGCTCGGCCTTCACGTTCTCGAGGTCACGCTGATAGCGACCAAGGTTGATGGCCACTCGCAGCTTGCGCTGCTCCTCCACCAACCGAAGACCTTCAGCCTCAAGAGGCGAGTCGACACCAACAAGCTCTTCACCGAGGCGGCTCATTGCGCCCATCGCCTCCTGGAAGAGCTCGTGACAGACTATGTCGCGCCCACGCTCGAGCTCAAACGCTCGACCCACCTCGTCCTCCCCCTCGGGGGCTGCGGGTGGAGCATCAAGTGGCGCGCCACCTCCCGGTTGGGAGCTGGGGGCTGGCACCATGCCTGACGTCAGCCCATCCTCGCGAGGAGCCCAAGCTGATCGAGGCTCGCCGCTTGAAGAGGAACTGAAGACCGAGGTCAGCCAGCGACTGCTCATGAGCAGAGGAGGAGTCTTGGGCATGCTCGCCGAGCTCCACACCAGACCATGGGCGAGGGGCGGCCAAACCACGGACTCAACACGTCCCGAAGGCGGGGACGCTCCTCTGACCGACCCTGCTCCAGGGGCGGTAAGCAGGCCGGGAATGCTCAATGCCGACGGGGGAGTTGATGAAGGAGGAGGCCGCCCCTCGGAAGACGCAACAGCTTCAGCAGAAGGAGCCCTGGAGGACAGTCGTCAGGATAAGAAGACCACACGCAGAAAGCCATGACGACAACATACTTACACGTCAATAGCGATGTACTTCCGTCGCTTCAACGACCCGAAGATGTTGCTGCCGCTGGGGGATCCCTTCCTCTTGCGGAGCTCCTCGAAGTCCACACAAAGGCGACCGAAGCGCTGGACGTGACGGCTGGTGCGCGGCGGAGCCAAAGAAGACCCAAGAGGTATGGCCTCAGGGGAGCCCGACTGAGACGCATAGCCCAGCTCCTTCCCACTACGACCTCCCGAGGCTCATGGATCCTCAGCCTCGGGAGCCGCATGCCGCATCTCCTCGGCAACCGACGCCTCAGGAGGGGGGTTGCAAGCCCCCGAGGATGACGCCTCTGGATCACTACCCATCATGTTCTCCTCAGCACCTGAGCCGCCGGCCTCCGTCGCAGCTCGCTCCCCGCACCGTCACTTGGGGCGAGCCCGGCACTGGTGGCGAAGAAGGGGACCACGATGACGGGGTTCTCACTAGGCCCCACCAAGCCGACTGGGCACAGCCCCCATTCATCAAAGGAAGGCATGTTCGCGGCAAATGTGGCTTTGTTCTCGCAGCGGTACAACATGCAGCTGTTCCTGGGCATCTCGTCTGGCAGAGGGACACCTAATAGGACGGTAAGCACTATCTGCCGTGCAGCAAGAGGAAGCCCCTCCTCCTGAAACCTCATGTTGTCCTGTCTGCTGAGCAAGTCCCACATCGGGCAAGAGTGGCGCTGGAGAGGAGCTACTCGATGCCTGACGAACTCCCTCACCACCATGGGCATAGTCACGCCAAGGTCCTTCAACCACCCCGGCCTAGCCCAGACGGGGGCAAGGCAGGGGCTCATGAGCTTCTGACGACCCTAGCCGGGGTTTCGAATAGCAGGCCCCACCGGAGCTTGGAGCAGAGGGTTGAGCACGCCTGCGTCAACAAACACCCATCGCGTATGGAACTCGCTCGTGGATGAAGGGAGCTCGAAGTCGATCCTCGCGCCTGCCGTTGCAGCCATGGCCTGGAAACCCATGCACCCTGAGTTCTGCCGGGGACCGGTGAGATGCAACGAGAAGAAGTGGCGGAGGAGTGCCACAAAGGGGGCGATGCCCACCATGGCCTCGCACACGAAGGCGAAGACAGCAAGAAGGGTCACAGCCTGAGGATCGAGATGGAGCATGTGGATATGATAGTGCTCGAGCACCGCATTGAAGAAGGCGGAGAAGGGTGGAAGCAGGCCAACCCAAAGGGCATCAATGAAGATCAGAACCTCGGTAACTGCCGGAGCCATGCTGGTGCGAGACGCGGGCCAAGCCGGCGTCTCTCCCCACTCGTTGAAACTGGAGGCAAGCATGGGGCGCACCTTGTCCATGGCCTCGTCGTTGAGCAACCGAGGTCGGCCGAGCGCCGGCTCGAAGGATGGAGGTGCAGTTGGCGAGGACGGAGGTTTCTTCCCCTTTTTGGCTTGTTTCGGCGCCATGGCGGTGAAGCGGGCGGAGCACAAGTCGGATTGAGAAGGCGGAGCAGGGCGCCGAGGCAGCAGGGAGATTGGAAGAGCCGGGAGTGGCGGAAGAAGAATAACTGTATAAGAAGTGGGGCCGCATAGCCAGGCGGATTCAAAGGCAGCGCCAGGAAGCGGAGACGCCCACGTCCAATCATCCGCCACGCGTCAACTGAGGCCGCATGCTTTTTGGGGCCCGTGGCTCTCCATACTTTGCCCTTGGCTTCGCTACGAAGCCAAGCCCGAGCGCTCCTTGGGCCCTGGGGCTACTGTCAGCGTTCTGGGAACGGGGGTCCCTAGACTTGCCTGCCTGCGGCCCACGGCGTGACCAAGCCTGCAGGCCGTACGGCCCATCTTCACCAACAAAGCATCCAAGACCCTCGCGAGGGTCCAAGACTCGTGAGGCGGACGATGCAAGACCTCCTCTGGAGTGGCCTAGCCAGGCAGGATCACTAGGAGCGGAGATATCAAGGCGGGGCAAACCTCACGAGACCCTCCTGACGTGAGCCATGACACACAACACCAGGCGGGCGCCAGCGTGCACAGCGTCCTTGTTTCCTCTTTGGTGCAAAGGAGGCCAGCGCAGGCGAAGAATACCGAGGCATCAGGCAAAGGTTGCTATATTGGTGCAACGAGACCAAGACCAGGAGGACGGCAAGACGGAGGTCATCGTGGAGCCCAAGACAGCGTCACCACCAGAGCTTTTGGGAGGCGAAGACCACTTTTGTCAAGATAGCTTGTACTAGTTGTCCCCCTTCAAATTAGCCCGCCATTGTTGGCTCCCTTCCCGCTCGATATTTGGGAAGAGGACCAGGGCCTATATAAGTAGAGCTAGCCACCATAGTAGGGGGAGAGGAGATCTCATCTCACCTTAGCTCGATCCAACCCGATCGAGAGCCTAGACCCAAGAACACCTCAACCTCAGGAGGCTGTTCTTCCCTTGTACTGCTCATGATCAGCCCTAGATGCAATCCACCACCACCACACTGGAGTAGGGTATTACACCACAACGGTGGCCCGAACTAGTATAAACCTCGTGTCTTTCTGTGTTGCGAGTTCGTCGAGTTCGTCCGCGAGATCTTAGCAAGCTAGGGCGTAGATTGGTAGGAAGGAAAGACTTCGCGCGCACCCCAATGTGTGAACCTTAAGGGTTTGCTGGAACCCCACATCCGACAGCTTGCTTGATACCTCTCAAGACGGGTGTCATTTGGAGGTGTTTTCCGTAGGAAGTGGCTGCCATGTGGTAGGAAGCAGCCACTTAGTCACTTGGGGGCCTGACACCGCACCGATCGATGACTTGTGATACGTCCATTTTGCATCATGCTTTTATATCGATATTTATTGCATTATGGACTATTATTTCACTTTATGTCACAATACTTATGGCTATTCTCTCTTATTTTACAAGGTTTACATAAAGAGGGAGAATGCCGGCAGCTGGAATTCTGGGCTGGAAAAGGAGCAAATATTAGAGACCTATTCTGCGCAACTCCAAAAGTCCTGAAACTCCACGGAACGTCTTAAAATAAATAAAGAAAAATCCTCGCAAAAGATGAAGGCCAGGGGGCCCACACCCTTCTCACGAGGGTGGGCCCCCCCTAGGGCGCGCCCCTACCTCGTGGGCCCCCTGGTGGCTCTCCGATGCCCATCTTCTCCTATATGAGGTCTTTCGATGAGAAAAAAATAGGGAGGAACTTTTCGGGACGAGACTCCGCCGCCACGAGGCGGAACCTTGGCGGATCCAATCTAGAGCTCCGGCAGAGCTGTTCTGTCGGGGATACTTCCCTCCTGGAGGGGGAAATCATCACCATTGTCATCACCAACGCTCCTCTCATCAGGAGAGGGCAATCTCCATCAACATCTTCACCAGCACCATCTCATCTCCAAACCCTAGTTCATCTCTTGTATCCAATTCTTGTCTCAAAGTCCGGGATTGGTGCTAGTAGGTTGCTAGTAGTGTTGATTACTCCTTGTAGTTGATGCTAGTTGGTTTAATTGGTGGAAGATTATATGTTCAGATCCTATATGCATATTATTACCCCTCTGATTATGAACATGAATATGCTTTGTGAGTAATTACGTTCGTTCCTGAGGACAAGGGAGAAGTCTTTCTATGAGTAGTCATGTGAATTTGGTATTCGTTTGATATTTTGATAAGATGTATGTTGTCTAGCCTCTAGTGGTGTTATGTGAACGTCAACTACATAACACTTCACCATTATTTGGGCCTAGAGGAAGGCATTGGGAAGTAATAAGTAGATGATGGGTTGCTAGAGTGACAGAAGCTTAAACCCTAGTTTATGCGTTGCTTCGTAAGGGGCTGATTTGGATCCATATGTTTCATGCTATGGTTAGGTTTACCTTAATACTTTTGTTGTAGTTGCGGATGCTTGCAATAGAGGTTAATCATAAGTGGGATGCTTGTTCAAGTAAGAACAGCACCCAAGCACCGGTCCACCCACATATCAAATTATCAAAGTATCGAATGCGAATCATATGAACGTGATGAAAACTAGCTTGACGATATTCCCATGTGTCCTCGGGAGCTCTTTTCCTATTATAAGAGTTTGTCCCGGCTTGTCCTTTGCTACAAAAGGATTGGGCCACCTTGCTGCACTTTATTTACTTTTGTTACTAGTTGCTCGTTACAATTTATCCTATCACAAAACTATCTGTTACCACTTATTTCAGTACTTGCAGAGAATACCTTGCTGAAAACCGCTTATCATTTCCTTCTACTCCTCGTTGGGTTCGACACTCTTACTTATTGAAAGGACTATGATAGATCCCCTATACTTGTGGGTCATCAAGACTCTTTTCTGGCGCTGTTGCCGGGGAGTGTAGCGCCTTTGGTAAGTGGAATTTGGTAAGGAAAAATTTATATAGTGTGCTGAAATTTATTGTCACTTGTTACTATGGAAAGTAATTCTCTGAGGGGCTTGTTCGGGGTATCTTCACCCCGTCCAGTAGAGTAAAGAGTTTCTCCTCAACCTACTGAACCTATGGAAAATGAAACTCCTTTTGAATTTCCTTCGGGTATGATGGAAAGACTGCTAGCTGACCCTTTTATAGGAGATGGAACAAAGCATCCTGATGAGCACTTAATATATGTGGATGAAGTTTGTGGATTATTTAAGCTTGCAGGTATACCCGATGATGTTGCTAAGAAGAAGACCTTCCCTTTATCTTCGAAGGGAGACACATTGGTATGGTATAGGCAATGTGATGATATGAGATCATGGGACTATAAAAGATTGAAGCTAGAATTTCATCAAAAATATTACCCTATGCATCTTGTTCATCGTGATCGCAATTATATATATATATATATATAATTTATGGCCTCGCGAAGGAGAAAGCATCACTCAAGCTTGGGGGAGGCTTAAATCAATCTTATATTCATGCCCCAATCATGAGCTCCAGAGAGAAATAATTATGCAAAGTTTTTATGCTCGGCTTTCTGAAAACAATCGCAACATGCTCGATACTTCTTGTGCTGGCTCTTTTACGATGAAGACTATTGAATTCAGATGGAATTTATTGGATAGAATTAAACACAACTCTGAAGATTGGGACCTCGACGAAGGTAAGGAGTCAGGTATGACACCTAAGTTTGATTGTGTTAAATCTTTTATGGATACCGATATTTTCCGTAAGTTTAGCACTAAATATGGACTTGACTCTGAGATAGTAGCTTCTTTCTGTGAATCTTTTGCTGCTTATGTTGACCTCCCCAAGGAGAAGTGGTTTAAATATCATCCTCCCATAGAAGTAAAAGTAGCTGCACCTATTAAAGTTAAAGAAAAGACTGTCACTTATAATGATCCTATTGTTCCTACTTCTTATATTGAGAAACCACCTTTCCCTGTTAGAGTAAAGGATCATGCTAAAGCTTCAACTATTGTTCATAAAACCAATATTAGAACTTATATACCTCCTGAGCAAGTTAAAGTAGAACCTAATATTGCTATTGTTAAAGATCTCTTGTCTGATAATATTGATGGACATGTTATTCAGTTCGAAGGTGAAACTGCTAGAATTGCTAAACCTTGTCCTAAAGATAAACATAGACCTGTGGTAGGCGTGCCTATTATTTCTGTTAAAATAGGAGATCATTGTTATCATGGCTTATGTGATATGGGTGCTAGTGCTAGTGTTATACCTCATGACTTATACAAAGAAATTAAGAATGAAATTGCACCTGTTGAGTTAGAAGATATTGATGTCACAGTTAAATTTGCTAATAGAGATACTATTGCACCAATTGGAATTGTTAGAGATGTTGAAGTCTTGTGTGGGAAAACTAAATATCCTGCTGATTTTCTTGTTCTTACTTCCCCACAAGATAGCTTTTGTCCCATCTACCTATGGTAGGCCCTTCTTGAACACTGTCAATGCTACCATAGTCTGCACTAAGAATATTGTTACTGTTGGCTTGTATGATATGGCTCATGAGTTCAATTTCTCTAAATTTAGTAAACAACATCGTGAGGAAGAATTACCTAGTGAGGATGAAATTATTGGTCTTGCTTCTATTGCCGTACCTCCTAGTGATCCTTTTGTAACACCCAAGATGTAATTTACCTAATATGTACTCCAACTCTTGCCGTTTCCGGCACTAAGTTATTTTATTTCCTCGGGTTCGGGTTTTTATCTCCGTGTGTTGTTGTCGTTGTCATGCATCTCATATCATGTCAGCATGTGCATTGCATTTGCATACGTGTTCGCCTCATGCATCCGAGCATTTTCCCCGTTGTCCGTTTTGTCCGGCGCTCCTATCTCCTCCGGTGGTCTTTTCTACCTTCCTTTCGTGTGTGGGGGTTAAACATTTCTGGAATGGACCGAGACTTGCCAAGCAGCCTTGGTTTACTACCGGTAGCCTGCCTGTCAAGTTTCGTACCATTTGGACTTCGTTTGATGCTCCAACGGTTAACTGAGGGACTGAGAAGGCCTCGTGTGTGTTGCAGCCCAACACCCCTCCATTTTGGCCCAAAACCCACCAAAACCCTCTCCATCATTTAGAGCGTTCGATCATGATCGCGTGGCCGAAAACCACACCTCATTTGGA
>NC_041382.1:441469892-441474397 GCF_002162155.2 Triticum dicoccoides
GGGTCGCTCCCGCCGCCGGCCGCTCGGCCCGGGGAGGGCCCCCGAGGCCCATCGCCTCCCGCCGCCGCCCGGGGGTCGTCTCCCTCCTCGATGCCCGGCGCCAGTCGCCGCTCCGCCGCCCGCCGGCAAGCCGCGCCGGCCTCCGCCCGCTCCGGCCACCGCGTCCATCACTGCCCTGCCGCCATAGGTGGTTGGCTAGCCTCGCCGACCGCCGCTCCTCGACGCCCGCGCCGCCCGGACCTCGCCGATCCCCGAGTCCGGCGACCCCGACCCCTCTCCGACGAACTCCAGCTGCCTCCCTCGCGAACTCCGGTGATCGACGAACTCCGGCGAGCGCATCGGTTCCCGTGCACGATCTGGATCTAGATCTGGGAATTTTCTCTCGGTCGACTTTCTCCCGAAACCCTAGATAAATTGCATTTTTCATCATGCTATATCTCCGCATCCGTAGCTCCGTTTTGGGCGTGTAGCATATCAAATGTTCGTCTAAGAGAGCACATCATTTCATCTCATTGCATCATTTTCATTTGAGTTCATATTGATGCCCGAAATGCTGTTGGAAGAGAGCTATTTGAGTTAATTGTCAGATCTGTTGCACCAAATAGCTATTTGTCATTTTTGCCATGATTAATGTGTGCATGATATGCTCGTGAGCTCTTCATGAGTTTTGTTATATGCTTTGCCATATTTACATAGGTGCTATCAATGTATTTTTGTGATGTGTGTGGTGACTAGCACAGGCTTGCAAAGTGGTGCATTCGTTAATGTTGATTTCAGGGACTTAGTAATTTCATTAAGTCCTTGATTTGTCTTTATCAATATGCCATATGTTCATGTGGTTTCCTAGTGATCCGTTCCTCTTTTGAGGATGATCAGTCAGGATGATTTGTTAATCTTGTGGTGCCCTATCCATCTATGTCTTTATTTGCAATTATGGATTACCCTAGCTTGAGTCAATCGAGCTCTACTTTTGCTATTTCGTGAATCTGGGCAGATTGTCTACTTGTTAGCAATTTTGCCGAGGATGTTGTTGTTGATCCGTGCATGCTATGTTGTTATTCTTGCCATGTCTAGCTTATATAATATGTATTCTTGATGGGTGTATGCTTAGATTGTCATGCCTTGCTCTGTAGTGAGTGCATCGAGCTCGTAAACATGCCTACTTGTTAACAGATTTGCATGCTCCAGTTTTTCACTAAGTCTGTGATCTGTTTATGTTTTTGCCATGTTCACATGCTTCCAATTGTATTTTCTGATCCCTTTTGGCTCAAGGTCACTAAGGGACTTTTGTTGAGATCTTTGAGTAGCTCCATTCCATGCCTTGCATTGCCAGGTTAAGTTCCTCTATCATATAGTTTGCTTGCTTCGAAGTGTGCTACCTGATCTGAAATTCCAGGCTTGTGCTAATTTCACTAAGTCTGAAACCTGTTTATCAATTGCACTTTTGCCATGCTTGTTTGAACCTGTTAATGGATGAATTGGCCGTAGCTCAGTGTTCATCTTTTGTAAAGCATTATGAGTGGATACCTGCCATGTATTTTGTTGCCATGTTTGAGTGAAGTAGCATATTTATCTTGATGCATTTAGATGACTACTTGCTGTTTGTCGCAGACCGGTGCCATATTTGAATTGCTTGCCATTTTCAAACCGGTGCCATATTTGAATTGCTTGCCATTTTCAAACTGTGCAACCGATTCCGGTGATCTTTATATCGATTTCAACCGAAATCACCTCACCTTTCCAGTGGCAGACTTGGATTTCCAAGTTGAGGCCAGGTTCAATCATGCCTTGTCAAATCTTGCATATGCATCACATACCGCATCCCGCATAGCATACCATGTTTGCATCATGTTGTTTGAGCTTTGCACGTGGTTGATTGTGTCCTTTTTGCTTGTTTGTCTTGTTTGGGTAGAGCCGGGAGACGAGTTCTCTAACGAGGAGCCCGTTGAGTTTGCTTTCGAGGATCCAGTCAACTCTGACAACTTTGCAGGCAAGATGATCATACCCTCGAAATCACTTCTATCTTTGCTTTGCTAGATGCTCACTCTTTTGCTATGCCTATGCTATGATGCCTACCACTTGCTTATCATGCCTCCCAAATTTCCATGTCAAACCTCTAACCCACCATGTCCTAGCAAACCGTTGTTTGGCTATGTTACCGCTTTGCTCAGCCCCTCTTATAGCGTTGCTAGTTGCAGGTGAAGAATGGAGATTGTTCCTTGTTGGAACATTATTTTCTTGTTGGGATATCACTATATTATCTTGTTATCTTAATGCATCTATATACTTGGTAAAGGGTGGAAGGCTCGGCCTTTTGCCTAGGGTTTTTTCCACTCTTGCCGCCCTAGTTTCCGTCATATTGGTGTTATGTTCCCGGATTTTGCGTTCCTTACGCGGTTGGGTAATAATGGGAACCCCTTGACAGTTCACCTTGAATAAAACTCTTCCAGCAATGCCCAACCTTGGTTTTACCATTTTCCACCTAGCCCCTTTTTCCCTTGGGTTTCTGGAGCCCGAGGGTCATCTTATTTAAACCCCCCCGGGCCAGTGCTCCTCTGAGTGTTGGTCCGAACTGGGCAGCCTGCGGGGCCACCTCGGGAAACTCGAGGGTTGGTTTTACTCGTAGCATGACCTATCTGAGTGTGCCCTGATAACAAGATATGTGCAGCTCCTGTCGGGATTTGTCGGCACATTCGGGCGGTGTTGCTGGACTTGTTTTGTCTTTGTCGGAGTTGTCTTGTAGAACCGGGATGCCGAGTCTGATCGGAATGTCTCGAGAGAAGGTTTATCCTTCGTTGACCGTGAGAGCTCGTCATGGGCTAAGTTTGGACTCCCCTGCAGGGATTTGAACTTTCGAAAGCTGTGCCCGCGGTTATGGGCATATGGGAATTTGTTAATGTCCCGTTGTAGATAACTTGAACCTTAACTTAATTAAAATGAATCAACTGCGTGTGTTACCGTGATGGTCTCTTCTCGGTGGAGTCTGGGAAGTGAACACAGTGTTGGAGTAATGTTTGCCATAGGGTGTTCTCTAGTTCTTCGTTCGTGCTTTGCCTTCTCTTCTCGCTCCCTTATGCGAACATGTTAGCCACCATATATGCTAGTCGCTTGCTGCAGCTCCACATATTACCTTGCCTTACCTATAAGCTTTAATAGTCTTGATCGCGAGGGTGCGAGATTGCTGAGTCCCCGTGGCTCACAGATTACTTGCAAAACTAGATGCAGGGCCTGATGACTCCGTTCTAGATGATGCACTTGAGCTCAAGTGGGAGTTCGACGAAGACTCACGCCTTTACTATGTGTCTTTCCCTGATGATCAGTAGTGGTGCCCAGTTGGGGCGATCGGGACCGTGGTGCATGTTGGGTTGATCTTTTATTTTGGTACCATAGTTGGACCATGAGTGATTGGATGATGTAATGCTATTTATGTACTTTGTGTGACATGGCGAGTGTAAGCCAACTATGTACCTTTCCGCTTATTATGTATTACATGGGATATTGTGAAGATTACCTTACTTGCGACATTGCTTTCAATGCGGTTATGCCTCTAAGTCGTGCTTCGACACGTAGGAGATATAGCCGCATCGAGGGCGTTACAAGTTGGTAATCAGAGCCTTCCCCGACCTTAGGAGCCCCCACTGCTTGATCAAATTAGCTGCCATTGTTGAGTCTAGAAAAATGTTTTGAGTCATTTAGGAATTATATATCGGAGAGTTTAGGAATTCTTTTGTCACATCCCTAGTTCTGGTATGACCTAGACTAGCTAGTCATTTGTGCATCATGCTAAATTCCATTTAAATTTGAAATGAGGATTGGTGGAACCCTCAGAATCATTTTTTGAAATAACCCCAAATAAAAATTGCTCCAAAAAAGTCCAAGAAAATGTTCATGTTGCCCTCTGAAAATATTGGACAGAGATAAAAATCAAACCAATATTTTTAGGAGCTCATGGATATTTAATTTTGGCCATTTGGATTAATCCGATAAATATTTGCATTGGAAATATATTAGTTATATATATTAATATATGTCCAAAAATTATGCCACCTGTTGGGGAGCTCTGGAATAATGCCACTAGTTCCTACAAAAATGGGCATAAGGAAATAAATTGATTTAGTATTATTACTAAATCAAAACATATGTCAGAATATTAGAAAAGAGACAAAAAGAGGAGAAACTTACCTGGGCCTCCTCCCTGTGCAGCCCAGCAGCAGCCAGCGCCGGCCCAGCCCACTGGCCCCTCCTCTGTCGTCTTCGTCCTCGACAGGAGGATGGGCGCGTGCCCGACGCACGCGCGCTCCGCCGCGCCACCTCCTCCCTCCCTGCCTGCCTGTCCTTCCCCCCCTCCTCGTCTGGACGCCTCTGGAGAGACCACGCGTCACCCCGACCCCTCTCACTCTCCCCCCCCCGTGCTCCTCCTCTCCTCCTGCTCTCTCCCTCGCACACCCGAGCGCCATCACCGCCGCCGCTCGCCGTTGCCGCGGCCATCGGCCTCCCCTCGCCCT
>NC_041382.1:441474806-441503679 GCF_002162155.2 Triticum dicoccoides
GCTCTGTAGCTAGCCCCGCCATCGAAGCCGAGCTCCGGCTGCCGCCGCGAGCTTTGCTCCGGCGAGCTCCGGCCTCCCCAGCTCCTCCCACCTGCCCCACCAGATGCGCGAGAGCCTGGGCTACACCCCGGTGCTCTCCGACGCCGCCCCCGTGGCCTGTATCACGGACGCCGCCGCGTCCAAAGGTCGCCGCCGATGACCTCGCCGGCCTGACGGGTGGGCCCCGTCGGCCAGGTGATCAGCTTAGTGCTAATCACCGTTAACTAACCCCCCCCCTGACACTGACAGTGGGCCCCAGCGCCACTAACTTTTAATTAGGATTAAACTAACCTCTGTTAAACCCCCCTGTCACTGACGTGTGGACCCCACACGTCAGGTTTGACCTGGACAGCCACAGTTGACTCGCTGAC
This sequence comes from Triticum dicoccoides, assembly GCF_002162155.2. Taxonomy (NCBI): domain Eukaryota; kingdom Viridiplantae; phylum Streptophyta; class Magnoliopsida; order Poales; family Poaceae; genus Triticum; species Triticum dicoccoides. The sequence continues at coordinate 441,475,217 of NC_041382.1, forward strand.
GTCACAGTGACGCAGTGCTGACGCAATTATTTATTTTCCGGAATTAAAATAAATCAGGAAATTCCAGAAAATGATTTAAACTTCAAAAAATCATAGAAATTCAACCGTAGCTCAGATTGAAATAATTTATATATGAAAAATTATCAGAAAAATGCAATCTTTCCATCTATACTAGTCTCATGCATGACAAACCAACTTATACATGATGTATATTGGAAAACACATTATGGCATATATAAGAGCCTACTTTGGAAGTGCATTTGAGCTTTTGGGTTCAAATGGATTTCAAACCAAATGAATACTAGTTGCATTAGCTCAAACAACATCACATCTTCATGCCATGTTCATGCATCATATTGTTGCATATGCTTGCGTCTTGATTGCCGGCACCGTTCCTTCTCGATAGGTCCTGCTCCGGAGCCGTTCCAGAGTACCTGTCTGTGAAGCAGTGCCTCCTCTGTTGATCTACCAGGCAAGCAAACCCCCTTGTTCATTCTGATACAATCCTACTCTCTCGCTCCTGCTCTCAGTTATTGCATTAGGACAACAACGATTCATCTGATACTTTGTGATGTGGTAGTTGAACCCATTCCTCTGCATGACCTGTCATTGCCACAGTAAATAGTTGAAACCCACTAGCATGTGTAGGAGTTGATTGAGCCATGTTGTGTTCCTACCATGCTATGCCTTCTATTGCCTAGAGTTGTGTCAGGTCTGGTTCATTGGGAATGAATTGGAGTGTTACGATATGTTCTGATGCTGAGAGTGAAGTGTGTGAACACGATTTGGTAAAGGTAGCGGTGAGAGGCCATGTAGGAGTACATGGTAGGTTGTCTCACTAGAACCGTCCTTAAGCACTGAGTTCTATGTATGTTGTCCAATGACTCAATACTACCACACATTGGGTTCCGGTAACTCGACCCCTCTCGACTTATTAACCAACTTGATCTCTGTCCAGGAGTCGCAATTAGTTTCTGGTGTTTGTAGGTAGTGCTATTTTTCTACGAAGTGGCACCCGGCAGGGTGGGCTTGGGACAGACTAGGCACACGTGGCCTGGTGTACCGAGTGGCACCCGGATGGTGGGCTCGGGAACCCTGCACACATCGTTTGGGGCCGTGAGCGACACCCCGGCCGGATCTCCTTGCGGATGGAACCCGAATAGGCGATAAACCTGGACTAGAGTCTTGTGTGGTTAGTCAGGTCGTGGCCGACACCCTCGCCAGGCTTCCGCTTGAAGGTTGCAGAGATACATGACGTGTACATGGCGGTAAGTGGCGAGGGCGTGTGTGAAGAAGTACACCCCTGCAGGGTTAACATGATCTATTCGAATAGCCGGGTCCGCGGTTATGGACTTCTTGGATGCTTACATGGTACATAGACAACTTGAAGTGGATACCATAAAATGCTCAAGACAAGTGTGAGTGCTATGGATGGCCTTCTCGTAGGGAGACGGGAATGAATCCATAATAGTGTATTGTGTGGTGATTAGTGGACTCGTGTGCGCCATATCACCTCAAGAGTTTCTGGTAGTCGTAGAACAGGATAGCCACAGAGTCAAAGCTGGCTTGCTGCAACTAACCCCACATTACCCTCTTGATACAAATGCATGTATGATAGGATCTGATGTAAGTCTTGCTGAGTACCTTTGTACTCATGTTGCTTTATTTATGTTTTTGCAGCGGAGACTTCGGTCTTAATAGTGTTCTCGTGGACTTCGACGAGTAGTTTGTACCTCAGCTACGATCTTGATCGGATGTTGTAGATAGTCAGGCTTTCAGCCTTTTTCATTTATAGATGTCTGTACTCAGACATGTAATGCTTCCGTTTGTTGCTTGATTGCTCTGAATGTTGGGTCATGTGACCCCTGTTTGTAATAAATGCTATGATGGCTCTTCTGAGCCTTTATCTATATGAGTTGTTGAGTTATGATGTGATGCCATGTTGTACAGCACATACTTGCATGTTATGCGTACGTGTAATGTGTATTGCTATGTGTGGGATCTGACTATCTAGTTGTTTATCCTTAGTAGTCTCTCTTACCGGGAAATGTCTCCTAGTGCTTCCACTAAGCCCTGGTAGCTTGCTACTGCTCCGGAACACTTAGGCTGGCCGGCATGTGTCCTTCGTCGATCCTGTGTCTGTCCCTTCGGGGAAATGTCACGCGATGAATACCGAGTCCTGTTAGCCCGCTACAGCCCGGTTCACCGGAGTCCTGTTAGCCCAGTGCTACAGCCTGGATTCACTCGCTGATGACCGACACGTTTGATGCTGGGTCATGGATGCCTGTCCCTGTAAGTTAGTGCCACTTTGGGTTTACGACTAGCCATGTCAGCCCGGGCTCCTTATCATATGGATGCTAGCGACACTGTCATATACGTGTGCCAAAAGGCGCAAACGGTCCCGGGCAAAGGTAAGGCGACACCCGTGGGGATACCATGCGTGAGGCCGCAAAGTGATATGAGGTGCTACATGCTAGATCGATGTGGCATTGAGTCGGGGTCCTGACAGCCTTGGTATCAGAGCCTGACTGCCTGTAGGATTACCAAGCCAAACTGGTCGAAGTTGAGTCTAGAAATTCTTTAGTTATGTAAGGGAATTGATTGTGGGTTGGAACGTAAGGCTCTTTTTACTTCTTATACCTCATGGCCTTCTGATCTGAGTCATCCTATCTTTTCTATGGGGTTAAGGAACTAGGCATTCTCTTCCGTCTATCAGGATCACGTGTTACTACTCCGTAGTCCCATAGGATTGGTTGATCAGAGTCTTACCCTACTTTCGAGTACTTACGGTGTAGCCTGTTTAGTTTGATCTCAGAACCTTGAGTGATGATGTTGAGCATGTACTACCCCATTTTAGCAGGATGTCTCATTCTAAGCATTTTACTGCCGTTATGCTGCCGGATTTGCCCTTGGAGTTCGAGAGTTACTAATTTCCTTATCCTACATTCTATAACCTATAGATGTTGCTGACTCCGTCCCTGGTTTCGTTTCTCAGGATGTCATCAGCTAAGCGAAGTTCTATTGTTCGTAGCCAGAACCATGGAGATGGTAGGGATGAGGATCCTCCCGACCCGCCTTCGTTGACAGAGTTCATGTTAGAAATGGAGAGGAACAAGCGTGAGTCTAACCGTTTGTTGGCACGTATCGAGGAGAACACCGCACATCAGTCCAATAAGTCTGCGACCATTCATGACTTCATTCGCTTGCACCCACCTACCTTTCATCATTCCATCGAGCCACTCGATGCAGATGACTGGCTCCGTAGCATCACTCATAAGCTGCGTTCCGCGAGCGTAGCTGAAGATGACAAGGTCACTTATGCCACATACCACCTGGAAGGTCCTACTAGTCTTTGGTGGCAGAACTATGAGGCTATTCTTCCAGCTGGCCAGAATCCTACCTGGAGAGATTTCACTGAGGCTTTTCGCGAGCATCACATTCCTGAAGCCCTCATCGATCGCAAGAGAGAAGAGTTCTGTAGTTTCACCTAGAGTAAGATGGCTGTTGATGCTTATAGTAGAGAGTTTGAGAACCTCGCCCGTTATGCCACAGAAGAGGTGTCCACGGACGCCAAGAAGCAGGCAGGTTCCGGAAGGGTCTCAATCCCAAGTTGCGTCGTGATCTCCACCTACATCATTGTGATACATTCCAAGCCCTTGTGAACAAGGCCATTAATGCAGAGATAGCTCAGCTCACTTACGAGGAGTCTCGTAAGCACACCCGTGATTTGGGATCTTCCTCTGGCTCTAGTTCTCAGAAGCGCCGGATTTGGGTTCCAAACTCCGCTCTTCCTTTCGGATATGCACCGAGACCATCTTATGTGGTGCCTCACCCAGCTCAGTCGTATGTTTCACCCAGGCCTACTGGTAGACCGCTTGTCAGTGCGGGTCCACGTCCAACCTCAGGGACTTGCTTCACATGCGGGAAGCCAGGACACTATGCACGTGACTGCTCTCAAACTAGTTATGCTCCACCCCAGCCCGAGAAGACTGTTGGCTGTGTTAAGCCATCACGCAAGATGATCAGTGTCAAGTCAGCCCCCTCTGAACGTGGACGTGTGCATCACGTCTCAGCTAAAGACGCTCATGATGATCCGGATGTCGTTCTTGGTACACTCCTTGTCAATTGTCACCCAGCATCAGTTCTATTCGATACTGGAGCATCTCACTCCTTCATTTCTGAAGGCTATGCTCGTTTGCACGACATATCATTTTGTGATATGCCAACTCCGCTTGAAAGCCAAACCCCAGGGTCTAGATGGCAGACCACCAGAATTAGCCATGGTAATGAAATCCTTGTTGACAGACTTGTATTCCTTGCATCACTTGTAGCCCTCAAGTCCTCAGATATTAACATCATCTTGGGTATGGACTGGATGACAGCTCATCATGCCAAGATTGATTGTTACACAAGATCTGTTCAGCTTACACACCCATCTGGCAAGATAGTCACTGTCTCCACTAGAGTTGCAAAGCGTCAGCTCTATTCTCTTAATGCAAGCCCTCTTCCAGACCTTGAAGATATCTCGGTAGTCCGTGACTTTCCGGATGTCTTTCCAGAGGAACTGCCAGGTGTTCCACCTGACAGAGATGTAGAGTTCGTCATAGATCTTATCCCAGGAACAGCTCCAATCTCTAGGAGACCTTACAAGATGGCACCCTTAGAACTAGCCGAGCTTAAGAAACAACTTGATGAGTCCTTGCAAAAGGGTTTCATCCATCCTAGTTCTTCTCCTTGGGCTTGCCCCATCCTCTTCGTCAAGAAGAAGGATGGTACGGACCGGATGGTTGTAGATTATCGTCCCGTTAATTTGGTCACGATAAAGAACAAATATCCGCTCCCCAGGATCAACGATCTGTATGATCAGCTCGCTGGATCCTCAGTCTTCTCCAAGATGGATTTAAGGTTAGGCTACCACCAAATCAAAATCAGAAACGGGGACATTCCCAAGACAGCCTTTGTTACTCGTTATGGTCAGTATGAGTACACCGTCATGTCCTTTGGTCTAACCAACGCTCCAGCTACATTCTCCCGCTTGATGAACTCGATCTTCATGGAGTACTTAGATAAGTTCGTCGTGTTTTACCTCGATGATATTCTTATTTACTCAAAGAATGAAGAAGAGCATGCCGAACATCTTAGACTTGTGTTAGAAAAACTCAGAGAGCACGGCCTTTATGCCAAGTTCTCCAAGTGTGAATTTTGGTTGCCAGAAGTGACCTACCTAGGCCACGTAATTTCTGATAAGGGCATTGCTGTCAATCCCGAGAGAGTCAAGGCCGTTCTCGATTGGACTCCACCTGAGACCGTTAAACAAGTTAGGAGCTTCCTTGGTCTAGCCAGCTATTGTCGCCGCTTTGTTGAAAACTTCTCCAAAGTAGCCAAACCCCTCACGGAACTTCTCGAGAAGGATAAAAAGTTTGAGTGGTCCCCACAGTGTGAGTACAGTTTTCAAGAACTGAAAAGACGCCTGACTTCTGCTCCCATACTTGTGCCACCGGATTTCACAAAGGACTTTGTTATCTATTGTGACGCCTCACGACAGGGACTAGGTTGCATTCTTATGCAGGATCGTCATGTGATTGCCTATGCATCTCGACAGTTGCATCCACATGAGGATAATTATCCTACACATGATCTAGAGCTTGCAGCCGTAGTCTATGCACTCAAGACCTGGCGACATTACCTTCTCGGTAAACGCTGCGAGATCTACACCGATCACCAGAGTCTCAAGTATATCTTCACCCAACCGGATCTGAATCTTAGGCAAAGACGTTGGTTGGAGTTGATCACAGATTATGATCTAGGGATTACCTACACCCCAGGCAAAGCCAATGTCATGGCTAATGCTCTAAGCCGTAAATCCTATTGCAACAATCTCATGTTGCAGTAAGGCCAACCACTTCTCCATGAGGAATTTTGTAAGCTTAACCTTCACATGGCTCCTCATGGATTCCTTTCTACCTTGGTGGCGAAACCTACCCTTGAGGATCAGATCATCTCTGACCAGAAGTTTGATAGGGGTGTTATCCGCATTAAGAGAAACATTAAGAAGGGAGTTGGTGGATGTTTCTCTATGGATGATCGAGGTGTTGTCTTCTTTGTGAATCGCTTGGTGGTTCCCAAGAGTCAACATCTTCGACAATTGATTCTTAAGGAGGCGCATGAATCTCCTCTCACTATTCATCCCGGTAGTACTAAGATGTATCAGGATCTACGCCAGAGGTTCTGGTGGACTAGGATGAAGAGAGAAATTGCTGAGTTCATTGCTAAATGTGACGTTTGTCGTCGCGTTAAGGTAGAGCATCAAAGACCTGCTGGCACCCTTCAGCCTTTAGCTATTCCTGAATGGAAATGGGATAAAGTTGGTATGGACTTCATCACCGGCTTTCCCAGGACCAAAAGTGGGAATAATGCTATCTTCGTAGTCATTGATCGTCTCTCCAAAGTGGCGCACTTCCTACCTGTTCGAGAGAGTATCACTGCTAGTCAGCTCGCTGACTTATATATTTCTCGAATAGTATCACTCAATGGTGTTCCACTAGAGATCAATTCAGACCGTGGTAGTCTTTTCACTTCTCATTTCTGGGAGAGTTTCCAAACTGCCATGGGAACCCATCTTTCCTTCAGTACCGCTTTCCACCCTCAGTCGAGTGGTCAGGTGGAACGGGTCAATCAAATTCTCGAAGACATGCTCAGAGCTTGCGTTATCTCATTGGTATGGATTGGGAGAAATGTCTTCCTTTCGCCGAGTTTGCTTATAACAATAGCTATCAATCCAGTCTCAAGAAAGCTCCTTTTGAAGTTCTCTATGGACGAAGATGTCGAACACCTTTGAACTGGTCAGAAACCGGTGAAAGACAATTCTTTGGACCGGACATGATCCAGGAGGCAGAAGAGCAAGTTCGCATCATTCGTGAGAATTTGAAAACAACCCAATCTCGTCAAAAGAGCCAGTATGACCGTCGTCATAAGGAAGTGGCTTATGAAATTGGCGACAAGGCTTACCTTCGGGTTACTCCTTTGAAGGGTACCCATCGTTTCGGTATCAAGGGCAAGTTGGCTCCTCGTTACATTGGTCCCTTTCGCATTCTCGCTAAACGAGGAGAGGTTGCCTACCAGTTGGAACTACCCCCACATCTTTCTCGAGTTCATGATGTCTTCCACGTCTCTCAACTCAGGCGTTGCTTCTCGGATCCTATCCGCGGAGTGGACCACGAAAAATTTGATCTTCAAGATAACCTCACATACCGAGAGTACCCGGTTCGCATTCTTGATCAAGAAGAGCGTGTTACCCGACGTCAGAACATCAAGTTTCTCAAAGTTCAGTGGTCTCATCATTTCGAGAGAGAAGCTACTTGGGAGCGAGAAGATCGTCTTCGACTTGAGTACCCCGCTTTCTTTCCGTCGACCCCTGAATCTCGGGATGAGATTCTTTCAAGTGGGGGCGAGTTGTCACATCCCTAGTTCTGGTATAACCTAGACTAGCTAGTCATTTGTGCATCATGCTAATTTCCATTTAAATTTGAAATGAGGATTGGTGGAACCCTCAGAATCATTTTTTGAAATAACCCCAAATAAAAATTGCTCCAAAAAGGTCCAAGAAAATGTTCATGTTGCCCTCTGAAAATATTGGACAGAGATAAAAATCAAACCAATATTTTTAGGAGCTCATGGATATTTAATTTTGGCCATTTGGATTAATCCGATAAATATTTGCATTGGAAATATATTAGTTATATATATTAATATATGTCCAAAAATTATGCCACCTGTTGGGGAGCTCTGGAATAATGCCACTAGTTCCTACAAAAATGGGCATAAGGAAATAAATTGATTTAGTATTATTACTAAATCAAAACATATGTCAGAATATTAGAAAACAGACAAAAAGAGGAGAAACTTACCTGGGCCTCCTCCCTGTGCAGCCCAGCAGCAGCCAGCGCCGGCCCAGCCCACTGGCCCCTCCTCTGTCGTCTTCGTCCTTGACAGGAGGATGGGCGCGTGCCCGACGCGCGCGCGCTCCGCCGCGCCACCTCCTCCCTCCCTGCCTGCCTGTCCTTCCCCCCCTCCTCGTCTGGACGCCTCTGGAGACGCCACGTGCCGCCCCGACCCCTCTCACTCTTCCCCCCCGTGCTCCTCCTCTCCCCCTGCTCTCTCCCTCGCACACCCGAGCGCCATCACCGCCGCCGCTCGCCGTTGCCGCGGCCACCGGCCTCCCCTCGCCCTCCACCCGAGCCTAGAATCTCCGCCTCGTCGTCCGCATCGTCCTCGACGAGCCAAGTGACCAGGGACGTGCTCCATCGCCGACACCGTCGTCTTCTACATCTCCGGCCGCCGTAGATCTCCACCGCCCGCACGTCGCCGTCCGACATCCCCGAGCTCTCCGACGACGTCCTCGAGCCCGCCGTGAACCCCCGCTTCGGTTCCCCCTTCCCCCTTGCCTCCCCGTGCTCTGTAGCTAGCCCCGCCATCGAAGCCGAGCTCCGGCCGCCGCCGCGAGCTTTGCTCCGGCGAGCTCCGGCCTCCCCGGCTCCTCCCACCTGCCCCACCAGATGCGCGAGAGCCCGGGCTACGCCCCGGTGCTCTCCGACGCCGCCCCCGTGGCCTGTATCACGGACGCCACCGCGTCCAGAGGTCGCCGCCGATGACCTCGCCAGCCTCACGGGTGGGCCCCGTCGGCCAGGTGATTAGCTTAGTGCTAATCACCGTTAACTAACCCCCCCTGACACTGACAGTGGGCCCCAGTGCCACTAACTTTTAATTAGGATTAAACTAACCTCTGTTAAACCCCCCTATCACTGACGTGTGGACCCCACACGTCAGGTTTGACCTGGACAGCCACAGTTGACTCGCTGACGTCACAGTGACGCAGTGCTGACGCAATTATTTATTTTCTGGAATTAAAATAAATCAGGAAATTCCAGAAAATGATTTAAACTTCAAAAAATCATAGAAATTCAACCGTAGCTCAGATTGAAATAATTTATATATGAAAAATTATCAGAAAAATGCAATCTTTCCATCTGTACTAGTCTCATGCATGACAAACCAACTTATACATGCTGTATATGGGAAAACACATTATGGCATATATAAGAGCCTACTTTGGAAGTGCATTTGAGCTTTTGGGTTCAAATGGGTTTCAAACCAAATGAATACTAGTTGCATTAGCTCAAACAACATCACATCTTCATGCCATGTTCATGCATCATATTGTTGCATATGCTTGCGTCTTGATTGCCGGCACCGTTCCTTCTCGATAGGTCCTGCTCCGGAGCCGTTCCAGAGTACCTGTCTGTGAAGCAGTGCCTCCTCTGTTGATCTACCAGGCAAGCAAACCCCCTTGTTCATTCCGATACAATCCTACTCTCTCGCTCCTGCTCTCAGTTATTGCATTAGGACAACAACGATTCATCTACTACTTTGTGCTGCGGTAGTTGAACCCATTCCTCTGCATGACCTGTCATTGCCACAGTAAATAGTTGAAACCCACTAGCATGTGTAGGAGTTGATTGAGCCATGTTGTGTTCCTACCATGCTATGCCTGCTATTGCCTAGAGTTGTGTCAGGTCTGGTTCATTGGGAATGAATTGGAGTGTTACGATATGTTCTGATGCTGAGAGTGAAGTGTGTGAACACGATTTGGTAAAGGTAGCGGTGAGAGGCCATGTAGGAGTACATGGTGGGTTGTCTCACTGGAACCGTCCTTAAGCACTGAGTTCTATGTATGTTGTCCAATGACTCGATACGACCACACATTGGGTTCCGGTAACTCGACCCCTCTCGACATATTAACCAACTTGATCTCTGTCCAGGAGTCGCAATTAGTTTCTGGTGTTTGTAGGTAGTGCTATTTTCTACGAAGTGGCACCCGGCAGGGTGCGCTTGGGACAGACTAGGCACACGTGGCCTGGTGTACCGAGTGGCACCCGGATGGTGGGCTCGAGAACCCTGCACACATCATTTGGGGCCGTGAGCGACACCCCGGCCGGATCTCCTTGCGGATGGAACCCGAATAGGCGATAAACCTGGACTAGAGTCTTGTGTGGTTAGTCAGGTCGTGGCCGACACCCTCGCCAGGCTTCCGCTTGAAGGTTGCAGAGATACATGACGTGTACATGGAGGTAAGTGGCGAGGGCGTGTGTGAAGAAGTACACCCCTGCAGGGTTAACATGATCTATTCGAATAGCCGGGTCCGCGGTTATGGACTTCTTGGATGCTTACATGGTACATAGACAACTTGAAGTGGATACCATAAAATGCTCAAGACAAGTGTGAGTGCTATGGATGGCCTTCTCGTAGGGAGACGGGAATGAATCCATAGTAGTGTATTGTGTGGTGATTAGTGGACTCGTGTGCGCTATATCACCTCAAGAGTTTCTGGTAGTCATAGAACAGGATAGCCACAGAGTCAAAGCTGGCTTGCTGCAACTAACCCCACATTACCCTCTTGATACAAATGCATGTATGATAGGATCTGATGTAAGTCTTGCTGAGTACCTTTGTATTCATGTTGCTTTATTTATGTTTTTGCAGCGGAGACTTCGGTCTTAATAGTGTTCTCGTGGACTTCGACGAGTAGTTTGTACCTCAGCTACGATCTTGATCGGATGTTGTAGATAGTCAGGCTTTCAGCCTTTTTCATTTATAGATGTCTGTACTCAGACATGTAATGCTTCCGTTTGTTGCTTGATTGCTCTGAATGTTGGGTCATGTGACCCCTGTTTGTAATAAATGCTATGATGGCTCTTCTGAGCCTTTATCTATATGAGTTGTTGAGTTATGCTGTGATGCCATGTTGTACAGCACATACTTGCATGTTATGCGTACGTGTAATGTGTATTGCTCTGTGTGGGATCTGACTATCTAGTTGTTTATCCTTAGTAGTCTCTCTTACCGGGAAATGTCTCCTAGTGCTTCCACTAAGCCCTGGTAGCTTGCTACTGCTCCGGAACACTTAGGCTGGCCGGCATGTGTCCTTCTTAGATCCTGTGTCTGTCCCTTCGGGGAAATGTCACGCGATGAATACCGGAGTCCTGTTAGCCCGCTACAGCCCGGTTCACCGGAGTCCTGTTAGCCCAGTGCTACAGCCTGGATTCACTCGCTGATGACCGACACGTTCGATGCTGGGTCATGGATGCATGTCCCTGTAAGTTAGTGCCACTTTGGGTTTATGACTAGCCATGTCAGCCCGGGCTCCTTATCATATGGATGCTAGCGACACTGTCATATACGTGTGCCAAAAGGCGCAAACGGTCCCGGGCAAAGGTAAGGCGACACTCGTGGGGATACCGTGCGTGAGGCCACAAAGTGATATGAGGTGCTACATGCTAGATCGATGTGGCATTGAGTCAGGATCCTGACATCTTTTTACTCCCCAGTTCCTTCATCGCTCTGGTAAGGCATCCTGACGTAGAGTTTTGACTCTTCTCTTCTCTGATTTCACTAAAAAAATTTAGGATCACGCGGGTATCTTGGAATCGTTCCGATGGATTTGTGACGAGAACATTGTTCTTGGTGCCTGCTGTCATTTAGGGGTTGTGGCAGTTCCCGGGGAGTTGAGCTCCGAGGTGTTGTCGTCACAATTTTATCGTAGCAGTTCTGGAATACCTGAGTTTAGTTCACCGACATTGATGTCGGAGTAATGGGCTGCGGGTAGGCCAACCCGAGCCCCAGAACCTTTCAAGACATCGGGGCAGGCTGCGCCCCTCAAGACCCCAGGACGAAGAGCCGCCTTCTGAGGAATCGACGGCAAGACGACCGACTGACCACCCACGGCCGAGTCCCAGGGACGACTTCAGGGAAAGCCGACTCCTGACTAGCGACTTCCAGAGAAGTCGGTTTGGGGAGTCGGCCTGCGACTCCAACAAACCCCACGACCTCATCAAAGGGGACGGGGCAGGGGCGTGGCTACAGCGAAGCCCACCCCCGCCCCTTACCAAGGGCAGGCATGGCCACAGCACGCCGTACCCCGGAAGATCTCCGTGCGGCGTGGCACTGTTGCCATGCCGGCCCTGACATCAGCACCGCATGGCCGAATCCTGCACCCACGATGGCTCGTCTGTAAGGCCTAGGGACAGCAGGCCCCACCAGTCAGTGAGACCTCAGGAGACGACAGAAGAACCACCAGTCGGACCCGTCGGGAGTCGGCCCGGGGAGTCGGCCGAGCCCTCCCCCGGGGCCCACGCGCCATTAATCAAGAAGTGATGGGGAGTGGCGACAGTGATCGCCCGCCGGGCGGCGGGGCTGTTGCCACGACCTCATGATCAAGCCCGTGTCATCAGAAGCACGGCTACAGTAATCAGCAGCCGGCAAGACCCGCCCGCGGCGGATGCGGCCTGTCAGCTCCGTACCAGGCCAGTCGGCGGTGCCCACCAATCGGCGGGCCCCAGCGGTCGGCAGAGAAGATGGAGGCCAGAGGCACTGACGGCTGGGCCCGTGTATAGCCGGATTGCCATTGTACCCCTGGGGGGTAGGCCTATATAAACCCCGAGGGCACCCATGCAAAGGGTTGGAACCCATTAGCTCTAGGCCAGATCATATAGAAGGGAGAGAGATAGCCTTGCCCTCTCCTACCTCCAAGAAACAGCTCAAGGAGCAACCGTGTAAACCCTTTGCCATAGTGATCATGCGGAGACCCCGTAGAGCAGCAGTAGGGGTATTATCTCCTTGGAGAGCCCTGAAGCTGGGTAAGATTCGCCGGCGTGCATGTCTTCGCCTCATCTCGTTTCCAGGCACCGGCGATGTTCTACTCGCCCCCACCATGATAAGCCATCCTTTGGCATATGTCGCACCAAACCCCCGACAATCGAAAATCTCTTTTATGCAGTTGTTGGTGAGATAACCTCGACGCCACCCAGTACTAGGGCGGGAGTTCGGGAGTATTGCCATAACTCGTATAACGAATGCTTTTTGAAGGTTGAGGTAGACGATTTCTGAAGTTTTTTCTCGGTTATGTGTTGAAGGATGGATACAGCTGGATGTAGGATTTTCTAGATTTGGGTGAGATATTATGCTTCCCCTGTATCCCCAACAACTGATTGCATAACCGGAAAGGTTCGGGAGTTTCATAGGTGGGAATTCTTGTAGCTCTAGTTCTTCTTCCACGGAAATTTGGTTTGAGATTGAGTGATCTTTACCGAGTATTCGTTCTTGCTCCGTACCTTGTTGATTTATTCCTCTACCTAAATTCTAAGTGGCTTCTCAATTTATGGATATGTGACCATTCCAATTGGAATGCATTCGTTCATTTTGTTCGGATGTGAAGACTATATGTTGCAATTTCATCCCGTTGGATTCAGCTTCAATATTTGTCAATCAATGTGCTAATGGATGTCAACCTCTTCAGGATGGCTCCTCCAACGCGCATGACTCCGAATCCTGATCCGCCACCACCACCTCCTCCTCCAGAGGCATGGCAAGCTGTGATGGCCGCTACCAATGCAAACACGCAGTTGATCATGCAAATTCTTCAAGAGCGCAACCAAGCGAACCAAGGCAACCAAGGCAACAATCAGTATCACTTTGCTACACTCAACCAGTTCCTTGCTAACCAGCCAAAGACCTTCAGCAATTGTGTTGAGGCAATTGATGCTGACGATTGGCTCGTGGACTTATGCAAGCATTTCGAGTGCAGTAACGTCAGGCCTGAGGACTTTGTCAAGTTCGCTTCCTTCCAACTCAAAGACCAAGCTGCAGAATGGTTCCAGCAGTACAAAGATTCCAGAGGAGGCCATGTGATTACCTGGGATGAATTCTGTCAAGACTTCAAAGCTCATCATATTCCTCAGAGCGTGGTTGAAAGCAAGCATGAGGAATTCCGCAGCCTGAAGCAAGGCTCTATGTTTGTCTATGACTACAACAAGTTGTTTCAGAAGCTCGCCCGCTTTGCTAAGCAGGACGTCCCTGACGAGAAGAGCATGATATACCAGTTCAGGGGTGGTCTCAGAGAAGAAATCTAGCTAGCTCTTGTTCTCTTTGAGCCCTTGAGGTACGATGAGTTCTACAACATGGCATTGAAGCAAGAGGCTGCTCAACTGAAGTGTGATGCTTCCAAGAAGCGAGTCAGAGATGCTACTTCTTCTTCCTCTACTCAAGTGGCTAAGCAGCAGATGTATTGGCTTCCTCCTCCTCCGTTCCGTCGGCCATATCAGAAGAGCAAAGGTGGCAGTGGATCTTCCCACCCACCCAACCCTGGCTTTCAGAACAAGACTTCGTCTCAAGCTTCAAGATTGAGTGCTCCGTATCACCGTCCGCTTTCAGAGGTCACATGCAACAAGTGCCAACAGAAGGGTCACTATGCCAACAAATGCTTCAATCAAAGGCGTCTCCCTCCTCCTCCTCCTGTGAGATCGGCAAGTACAGCTGTGGTCAAGCATAACCCCAAGCACGCCAAGGTCAACTTGATGAATGCAGGTCATGCAGAGGACTCGCCAGATGTCATCATGGGTAATCTTCCTGTTAACGATGTTCCTGCAAAAGTACTTTTTGATACTGGTGCATCGCATTGTTTCATGTCAAAGCCATTTTTTTCCAAGCATGAATTCGTTTCTTCTCATTTGGGCAAACAAATGGATATCGTTTCTTCTGGCAAACGTTTGAGTGCAAGTTTGGAGGTTCCAGATGTTACTATCACCTTGGGCGACTACAAGTTCCTTTCTTCTCCAATGGTCCTTGGTAACTCGGATATTGATCTTATTCTCGGAATGGATTGGCTTTCTAAGCACAAGGCTCACCTTGATTGTGCAGCCAGGCAGATTCAATTGACTCATTCATCTGAGGATGTAATTGTCTTTGCCGCTCGTGATGATACAATCCGTCTGTTTTCTCTCAATGAGAAGGGTGAACTGGATGCCATCTCGCAAATCCCAGTTGTTTGCAAATATCAAGACGTCTTTCCAGAAGAGCTTCCAGGAATGCCTCCGCACCGGCCAGTTGAATTCGTCATCGATCTTGAGCCTGGCACAGAACCGGTTTGCAAGCGTCCTTACAAGCTCGGACCTGAAGAGTTGAAGGAGCTGAAGAAGCAACTCGATATTCAAGAGCGAATGGGTCTCATCCGACCTAGTTCTTCTCCGTGGGGTTGTGGAGTACTTTTTGTGAAGAAGAAGGATGGAACGGACCGACTTTGTGTTGACTACCGTCCATTGAACAAGAAGACTATCAAGAACAAGTACCCACTTCCCAACATCAATGAGCTATTCGAACAACTCAAAGGTGCCCAAGTATTCTCCAAGCTTGATCTCCGTATGGGTTATCATCAGATTCGAATCCGTGAGCAAGATATTCCCAAGACGGCTTTCAGAACAAGCTATGGTTCATATGAATACACTATCATATCTTTTGGCCTCGTCAACGCTCCTCCGACTTTCTCTCGCATGATGAACTTCATCTTCAACGACTACACAAATGACTTTGTTTTGGTCTATCTCGACGATATTCTGGTCTTTTCAAAGAACAAGGAAGATCATGCCAAGCACTTGCGTTTGGTGCTCGATAAGCTCAGGGAACATCAGTTCTACGCCAAGTTCTCAAAGTGCGAGTTTTGGCTCGATGAGGTTCTTTATCTTGGGCATATCATCTCTGCCAAGGGCATTGCGGTGAATCCTGAGAAGGTGTCTGCAATTGTCAATTGGGAACCACCTCAGAACGTGAAGCAACTCTGTAGCGTCCTCGGTCTCGCGAGCTACTACCGAAGCTTCGTTGAGAACTTTTCAAAGATCGCGAAGCCTCTTTCAAACCTTCTCCAGAAGCACGTCAAGTACGTTTGGTCTCCGAAATGTGACATCGCTTTTAACACTTTGAAAGAGAAATTGGTCACTGCTCCAGTTCTGACTCCTCCTGATGAATCTAAACCATTCGAGGTCTTCTGTGATGCCTCTCTTCAAGGTCTTGGTGAAGTGTTGATGCAAGAGAAGAAAGTTGTGGCTTATACCTCTCGCCAGTTGAAGCCCAACGAGAAGAGCTACCCCACTCATGACCTCGAGTTGGCGGCACTTGTGCATGCTCTTTTGACTTGGAGACATCTCTTACTGGGAAGAAAAGTGGACATCTTCACTAACCACAAGAGTCTCAAGTACATCTTCACTCAGCCTAATCTCAACCTCGGACAGACTCGGTGGGTCGAAATGATTCAAGAGTATAATCCAAGTATCGAGTATACTCCAGGCAAGGCCAATGTGATTGATGACGCTTTGAGCAGGAAGGCTTACTGCAACAGTCTGATTCTCAAGCCTTACCAACCCGAGCTTTGTGAAGCTTCCCGCAAACTCAATCTGCAAGTTGTTCCTCAAGGTTTCCTCGCCAACCTTCAAGTCTCTCCTACCTTAGAAGACCAGATTCGCCAGGCTCAGCTTCTTGATGCTATGGTGAAGAAGGTGAAGATTGGGATTGCCAAGAGCCAACCCAAGTACAAGTGCTACCACCTTGATGAGAAGGATACTCTCTTCTTCGAGGATCGTATTGTTGTGCCCAAAGGTGACCTTCGCAAAGTGATCATGAACGAGGCTCACAATTCACTCCTCTCCATCCACCCTGGGAGTACGAAGATGTATCAGGACCTCAAGAAGGCTTATTGGTGGACTCGAATGAAGCGAGAGATTGCTCAGTTCGTGAATGAGTGTGATGTCTGCAGAAGAGTGAAGGCAGAACACCAAAGGCCAGCTGGTCTCCTCCAACCTCTTGCCATTCCAGAATGGAAGTTTGACCACATTGAGATGGACTTCATGACTGGATTTCCAAAGTCCAAGCGCGGCAATGATGCTATATTCGTTGTCATCGACAAACTCACTAAAGTGGCTCACTTTCTGCCTATCAAAGAGTCAATCACTGCAGCTCAATTGGTGGAGCTGTATACCTCTCAGATTGTCTCGCTGCACGGCATTCCACAGGTGATCTCTTCAGACCGTGGCAACATCTTTACCTCCAAGTTTTGGGACTCTTTTCAGAAGGCCATGGGCACCAACATCCGCTTCAGCACAGCTTTCCATCCTCAAACTAGCGGTCAAGTCGAGCGTGTCAATCAAATTCTTGAAGATATGCTCAGGGCTTGTGTGATCTCTTTCGGCATGAAGTGGGAAGATTGTCTTCCATATGCCGAATTCTCCTACAACAACAGTTTTCAAGCAAGTTCGGGCAAGGCCCCATTTGAGATTCTGTATGGCAGGAAGTGTCGTACTCCACTCAACTGGTCAGAAACGGGTGAACGTCAACTTCTTGGAAATGACTTAATCACAGAGGCAGAGGAGATGTGTAAAGTCATTCGAGATAACCTCAAAGCAGCGCAATCGCGCCAGAAGAGCTACTATGATAGTAAGCACCGTGATTTGTCTTTCGAGATCGGAGATCATGTTTACCTCCGCGTCTCTCCAATGAAAGGTACTCGTCGCTTCGGTATCAAAGGGAAGATTGCCCCGAGATATGTGGGTCCTTTCAAGATCGTCAGCAAGAGAGGCGATATCGCCTATCAACTCGAGCTTCCTTCAAACTTTGCAAATGTGCATGATGTGTTCCATGTCTCTTAGCTCCGCAAGTGCTTCAAGACTCTTGACCGCATCGTCAACTTCGAAGACATTGATCTCCAAGAAGATCTCTCTTATCGTGAGCACCCCGTTGCTATTCTTGAAGAGACTGAACGCAAGACTCGCAATAAGTCAATCAAATTCCTCAAAGTCAAGTGGTCACACCATTCCGACCGTGAAGCCACCTGGAAACGCGAGGATCACCTCTGTTCTGAGTACCCGGCGTTCTTCTAGTCCTAGATCTCGGGACGAGATCCTTTCGTAGTGGTGGAGTGTTGTAACACCCAAGATGTAATTTACCTAATATGTAATCCAACTCTTGTCGTTTCCGGTGCTAAGTTATTTTATTTCCTCGGGTTCGGGTTTTTGTCTCCGTATGTTGTTCTCGTTGTCATGCATCTCATATCATGTCATCATGTGCATTGCATTTGCATACGTGTTCGTCTCATGCATCCGAGCATTTTCCCCGTTGTCTGTTTTGCATTCTGGCGCTCCTATCTCCTCCGGTGGTCTTTTTCTACCTTCCTTTCGTGTGTGGGGGTTAAACATTTCCGGATTGGACCGAGACTTGCCAAGCGGCCTTGGTTTACTACCGGTAGACCGCCTGTCAAGTTTCGTACCATTTGGACTTCGTTTGATGCTCCAACGGTTAACCAAGGGACCGAGAAGGCCTCGTGTGTGTTGCAGCCCAACACCCCTCCATTTTGGCCCAAAACCCTCTCCATCTTCTAGAGCATTCGATCACGATCACGTGGCCAAAAACCGCACCTCATTTGGACTCTCCTAGCTCCTCCTATGCCTATAAATAGCACCCCCTCCGAAATTCGCGGTTCGTCTCCCCCGAAACCCTAAAAATTCGCCCCGTCGTGCGCCAGACATGTCCGTACCTGGCCGGACGCCCCGCGCCGCCGCCCCGGTCCACTAGCCGTTCGCCACATGCCACCGCCGGGTCGCTCCCACCCCCGGCCCGCTCGGCCCGGGGAGGGCCCCCGAGGCCCATCGCCTCCCGCCGCCGCCCGGGGGTCGTCTCCCTCCTCGACGCCCGGCGCCAGTCGCCGCTCCGCCGCCTGCTGGCAAGCCGCGCCGGCCTCCGCCCGCTCCGGCCACCGGGGCCATCACCGCCCCGCAGCCGCAGGTGGTCGGCTTGCCTCGCCGACTGCCGCTCCTCAACACCTGCGCCGCCCGGACCTCGCCGGTCCCCGAGTCCGGCGACCCCGACCCCTCTCCGATGAACTCCGGCCGCCTCCCTCGCGAACTCTGGCGATCGACGAACTCCGGCGAGTGCATCGGTTCCCGTGCATGATCTGGATCTAGATCTGGGAATTTTCTCTTGGTTGACTTTCTCCCGAAACCCTAGATAAATTGCATTTTTCATCATGCTATATCTCCGCATCCGTAGCTCCGTTTTGGGCGTGTAGCATATCAAAATGTTCGTCTCAGAGAGCACATCATTTCATCTCATTGCATCATTTTCATTTGGGTTCATCTTGATGCCCGAAATGCTGTTGGAAGAGAGCTATTTGAGTTAATTTTCAGATCTGTTGCACCAAATAGCTATTTTTCATTTTTGCCATGATTAATGTGTGCATGATATGCTCCTGAGCTCTTCATGAGTTTTATTATATGCTTTGCCATCTTTACAGAGGTGCTATCCATGTATTATTTTTGATGTGTGTGGTGACTAGCACAAGCTTGCAAAGTGGTGCATTCGTTAATGCTGATTTCAGGGACTTAGTAATTTCACTAAGTCCTTGATTTGTCTTTATCAATATGCCATATGTTCATGTGGTTTGCTAGTGATCCGTGCCTCTTTTGAGGATGATCAGTAAGTATGATTTGTTAATCTTGTGGTGCTCTACCCATACATGTCTTTGTTTGCAATTATGGAGCACCCTAGCTTGAGTTAATCGAGCTCTATTTTTGCTATTTCGTGAATCTGGGCAGATTGTCTACTTGTTAGCGATTTTGCCGAGGATGTTGTTGTTGATCCGTGCATGCTATTTTGTTATTATTGCCATGTCTAGCTTATATAATATGTATTCTTGATGGGTGTATGCTTATATTGTCATGCATTGCTCTGTAGTGAGTGCATCGAGCTCGTAAACATGCCTACTTGTTAACAGATTTGCATGCTCCAGTTTTTCACAAAGTCTGTGATCTCTTTATGTTTTTGCCATGTTCACATGCTTCCAATTGTATTTTCTGATCCCTTTTCGCTCAAGGTCACTAAGAGACTTTTGTTAAGCTCTTTGAGTAGCTCCATGTCATGCCTTGCTTTGCCATGTTAAGTTCCTGTAGAATATAGTTTTCTCGCTTCGAAGTGTGCTACCTGATCTGAAATTCCAGGCTTGTGTTAATTTCACCAAGTCTGAAACCTGTTTATCAATTGCACTTTTTCCATGCTTGTTTGAACCTGTTAATGGATGAATTGGCCGTAGCTCATTGTTAATCTTTTGTCAAGCATTATGAGTGGATCCCTGCCATGTATTTTGTTGCCATGTTTGAGTGTTGTAGCATATTTATCTTGATGCATTTAGATGACTACTTGCTGTTTATCGCAGACCGGTGCCATATTTGAATTGCTTGGCATTTCCAAACCGTGCATCCGATTCCGGTGATCTTTATATCGATTTCAACCAAAATCACCTCACCTTTCCAGTGGCACACTTGGATTTCCAAGTTGAGGCCAGGTTCAATCATTCCTTGTCAAATCTTGCATATGCATCACATACTGCATCCCGCATAACATACCATGTTTGCATCATGTTGTTTGAGCTTTGCACGTGGTTGATTGTGTCCTTTTTGCTTGTTTGTCTTGTTTGGGTAGAGCCGGGAGACGAGTTCGCTAACGAGGAGCCCATTGAGTTTGCTTTCGAGGATCCAGTCAACTCTGACAACTTTGCAGGCAAGATGATCATACCCTTGAAATCACTTCTATCTTTGCTTTGCTAGATGCTCGCTCTTTTGCTATGCTTATGCTACGATGCCTACCACTTGCTTATCATGCCTCCCAAATTGCCATGTCAAACCTCTAACCCACCATGTCCTAGCAAACCGTTGTTTGGTTATGTTACCGCTTTGCTCAGCCCCTCTTATAGCGTTGCTAGTTGCAGGTGAAGATTGGAGATTGTTCCTTGTTGGAACATTATTTTCTTGTTGGGATATCACTATAGTATCTTGTTATCTTAATGCATCTATATACTTGGTAAAGGGTGGAAGGCTCGGCCTTTTGCCTAGTGTTTTGTTCCACTCTTGCCACCCTAGTTTCCGTCATATCGGTGTTATGTTCCCGGATTTTGCGTTCCTTACGCGGTTGGGTAATAATGGGAACCCCTTGACAGTTCGCCTTGAATAAAACTCTTCCAGCAATGCCCAACCTTGGTTTTACCATTTGCCACCTAGCCTCTTTTCCCCTTGGGTTCCCGGAGCCCGAGGGTCATCTTATTTAACCCCCCCTCCCCCGGGCCAGTGCTCCTCTGAGTGTTGGTCCGAACTGGGCAGCCTGCGGGGCTACCTCGGGGAAACTTGAGGGTTGGTTTTACTCGTAGCTTGACCTATCTGAGTGTGCCCTGAGAACAAGATATGTGCAGCTCTTATCAGGATTTGTCGGCACATTCGGGCGGTGTTGCTGGACTTGTTTTGTCTTTGTCGGAGTTGTCTTGTAGAACTGGGATGCCGAGTCTGATCGGAATGTCTCGGGAGAAGGTTTATCCTCCGTTGACCGTGAGCGCTTGTCATGGGCTAAGTTGGGACTCCCCTACAGGGATTTGAACTTTTGAAAGCCGTGCCCGCAGTTATGGGCAGATGGGAATTTGTTAATGTCTGGTTGTAGATAAATTGAACCTTAACTTAATTAAAATGAATCAACTGCGTGTGTTACTGTCAGGACCACGACTCAATGCCACATCGATCTAGCATGTAACACCTCATATCACTTTGCGGCCTCACGCACGGTATTCCCACGGGTGTCGCCTTACCTTTGCCCGGAACCGTTTGCGCCTTTTGGCACACGTATATGACAGTGTCGCTAGCATCCATATGATAAGGAGCCCGGGCTGACATGGCTAGTCGTAAACCCAAAGTGGCACAAACTTACAGGGACAGGCATCCATGACCCAGCATCGAACGTGTCGGTCATCAGCGAGTGAATCCAGGCTGTAGCACTGGGCTAGCAGGACTCCGGTGAACCGGGCTGTAGCGGGCTAACAGGACTCCGGTATTCATCGCGTGACATTTCCCCGAAGGGACAGACACAGGAACGAAGAAGGACACATGCCGGCCAGCCTAAGTGTTCCGGAGCAGTAGCAAGCTACCATGGCTCGGTGGAAACACTAGGAGACATTTCCCGGTAAGAGAGGCTACCAAGGATAACAACTAGGTTGTCAGATCCCACACATACCAAGCATTTCAATAACATACACACAATATGCTCGATATGTGCAAATACAACATGGCATCACAACATGACTCTACAACTCAAGTATTTTATTCATTAGGCTCCGAGGAGCGAGATATTACAAACATGGGTCTCATGACCCAACAATCAGAGCATACAAATCAAAGCACAAGCGGAAGCTATCATGTCTGAGTACAGACATCTATAACTGAAAAAGGCTGAGAAGCCTGACTATCTACCAAATCCTGTCGAGGCACAAGATCGTAGCTGAGGTAACAAGCTAAACGTCGAAGACCACGCGGAAATACTAGTGAGACTGAAGTCTCTCTGCAAAAACATAAAATAGGCAAACGTGAGTACAAATGTACCCAGCAAGACTTACATCAGAACTAACTACATATGCATCATTTTCAACAAAGGGATGGTGGGGTTTAACTGCAGCAAGCCAGCTTTGACTCGGTGGCTATCCTAAACTACGACTGCAAGCGACTCTTTTGAGGTGGCGCACACGAGTCCACATATTCACCATATCAATACACCACTATGGATCCGCTCCCGTCTCCCTACGAGAACGCCATCCATAGCACTCACGCTTATCTTGCGCATTTTAAAGTATCCACTTTCACTTGTCTATGAACTGATATAAGCAACCCAGAAGTCCTTTTCCGCGGACACGGCTATTCGAATAGATGATGTTAACCCTGCAGGGGTGTACTTCTTCATACATGTTTCCACCACTTAGCGTCTGCACACGACATGTGCTCAGCAGACTTCAAGCGAAAGCCGACGTGGGTGTAGACCACGACCTACCTAAACACTCAAGTCTCTAGTCCAGGTTTATCGCCTATTCGGGTTCCATCCATGAGGAGATCCGGCCGGAGTTTCGCTCACAGCCCCAAACGATGTGAACAGGGTTCCGTGACACCAAACGGGCGCCCGGTATACCCGGCCACGTGCCTACCGCATCACAGCCCACCCCTACGGTCAGCGCTGTCCACGGCCTCCAGCATACTACAAACACCAGAAACTACTTGCAACTCCTGGACAGAGGACAAGGGTGAATAAGAAGTCGAGCGGGGTCATATTTCAGGGCCCAATGTATGGTAGTAGCTGAATCATGGATCACAAACACAGAACTCAGTTCCTGAGGACGGCTTCAATGAGACAACCCACCATGTACTCCTACATGGCCTCTCACCACTACCTTTTACCAAATCGTGTTCACACACTTAGCTCACACACAGTAGGACATGTTCACACACCTCTGATTCATCCCCGATGAATCAGACCTGACTCAACTCTAAGCAGTAGCAGGCATGACAAACAAACATGAATGAGTAGGCACAACAGGGCTCAAACAACTCCTACTCATGCTAGTGGGTTTCATCTATTTACTGTGGCAATGACAGGTCATGCAAAGGATAAAGGGGTTCAGCTACCGCAGCAAGTAACAGATGAATCGTTGTTGTCCTAATGCAGTAAAAGAGAGCAGGAGCGAGAGAGTAGGATTGTATCGGAATGAACAAGGGGGTTTTGCTTGCCTGGCACTTCTGAAGATAACATTGAGTCTTCATCAGTGTCAACGATCACATCATCGGTATCATGTCTATAGAGAGGGGACAAATACCGGCAACACAGAAGGGAACACAATCAATGCAATGCACAATATGATGCATGATCATGACATGGCAAAATGAATGTGTTTTGAGCTAATGCAACTAGCAACAGATTAAATGAAGTTGGTTTGAATACAAGATTCAAATTTAAACTCCATATGTGATTATTCAAATGCCATTTAATTGATTTGTGCTAAACAGCAGCTATAAGTTGTTCTAACATGCATGAAAATGGTACAGATGGATTCCTTGAATTTTTCTGATAATTTTTCATATATAAATTATTTAATTTGGAGTTACGGTTAATTTTCTATGGTTTATTGAAGTTTTAGGCATTTTCTGTAATTTCCTGATTAATAATAAATCCAGAAATGAATTTACTGCGTCAGCATGACTTCATAGTGACGTCAGCAATTCAACGACGTTGTCCAGGTCAAATCTGACCTATGGGACCCACATGTCAGCTGCACAGTGATTTAACAGAATTTAATTGACTTAAGTAAATGGTTAGCTGGGTTAATTAAAGGGTAGGGCCCACCTGTCAGTGGCCCTAGGCCTGGGTTAGCGGGGTGGTTAGGCCCTAATGACCCGCCACGTCGGATTTGCCGGTGGTTGGACGACGGCGACGACCCAGAGCGGCGGTGGCTCGCCGGAGTTACGCCAGAGGCGACGGATCGACGCGCCAAGGGCACCAAGAGGTAGCCCGTGCCCGTGCGCATCTAAGGGGACCAACGGGAGGTGCGGGGGTGGCCGGGGTTCGCCGGAATGGAGCCCGAGGCGGCGCCGGAGTTCGGACCTCGGCGAAAACGGCGTTGTGGAGCACGACGAGTGAGGTAAAGCACTGCGCAGCCTCCTGGAGTCACCACGAGCTCGGTGAGATGCACGAGCGTGACCCGTTCGAGCTCAGGCCACGGCGGCGACATGGTCAGCGGCGGCCGGAGTTCGGCCGCGACGGGGCTATGGCCTAGAGCTCGCAAACGCGAGGGGAGAGAGAGGGGTTCTGCACGGAGGCTCACCGCGGAGCTGTAGGGAGGGTCAGTGGGCTCGGGGGCGCGCCGGAGTGGCCGAATTCGACGGAGACGGCACCGGGGCCGAAGCTCGGAGACGGCACGATGGCGGCTACTCGGGGCCCTTCCGGTCACGTGGCTCGGTGAGGGGGTTGGCGACGAGGTGCAGGAGCTCGGGAGCACGTCGGAGAGGGGAGGGGGTGGCCGTGGTCATGGCTACGGCGAGCGGCGCTCCCAGGTGCGTTCGGTGACGAGAGGGAGGGTGAACAGAGGAGAGATACAAGGGAGAGGGAGAGAGCGAAGGGGTCCAGGGGGGTCGGGGCGGCGCCGAGGAGATGACGCGCGGCGTCGCGGTGGCCAGGCGATGCAGACGAGCAGGGTGGTGGCGTGGCGAGCTCGGGCGCGCGCGCCGTGTCCCTCCTCTGCCTACTGGCGCGAGGAGGAAGGCGACAGGGAAGGGAGGCGGCGGTGGGCTGGGCCAGCGGGAGGAGCTGGGCCGGCTGGGCTGCACGGGTGAGGCCAGGTACTTCCTTCTCTCTCTCTCTTTTATTTCTATTTCAGTTCTGTTTTCTTTTTTTTTAATTCTTTTGCCACTGTTTTGAATTAAAATAATAATTCAAACAATGCCAAAGCTCCTCTGAATATTTTATATTGCTAGATGTACTTTTCCAAAAGCTTATAAAATATTTCAGGGGGTATTTGAAATTATATTCTAATTATATGAATATAATTCAAATTCAAATAGCTAATGAATTAAATCCAAAGTCCCAAAAATAAATCCTT
Organism: Triticum dicoccoides; assembly: GCF_002162155.2. Lineage (NCBI taxonomy): Eukaryota > Viridiplantae > Streptophyta > Magnoliopsida > Poales > Poaceae > Triticum > Triticum dicoccoides. The sequence goes on from NC_041382.1 coordinate 441,500,541, forward strand.
AAAAATGTTCAATATTTTGGTTGGGACCAGAACCCTTACCAAAAATTATCAAACATTTAAGAAGAGCCTTTTGGACCAATGAATGAGATTTCTAGGGTTTTTGCCCCTCTTTTATTTAGGGTTTTGAGGCTTCCAATATTCCTCAATTCAAGTTTCAAAAATATAGACATGATGCACACATGAAGCTAGCCTAGAGCAATGCCAGAAACTAGGGATGTGACAACTCACCCCCACTAAACAAGAATCTCGTCTCGAGATTCAAGCGTAGGGTAGGATGAAGGGGAAACGCAAACTAGTATAATCTTCACGATCCAGGGTGCATTTCAGATGAACGTTGATTTGAACACCATTATTGTCTTGAAGTCTTGCTCTGAGAAATCCTGTCAACATGACATGGAGGGAAGAAGGAGACTCTAGAAGGGTCGATCTTCTCGAAGATCGAACAACTCAGGATTAACTCACGGAATGAGACATAGCAACATCTCTCGAGCTGAGAGATGAAGCACACCTCTAGAGAAATGGAGTGGAACAGATGACGAAGGTTCACTAGGTAGACAACGATTCCACACCTAAGAAGGTGGTGAACGGTTGTCAACGTAGCGAGGAGTTGAGTTGCCATGATACCACGACGAAACATCCTGGAGGGGGGTGATTCGTAGATTATTATCTTAAGTGGCAAAAAGAATTACCTTTGATATAGAGATCGTTAAGACTCTCTATATCAGCCTAAGGCAAATCACAGCAATCGATTGGCGGGGTCGGTAGAATGGCATACTTGGACTTGGATGATGTGGATTACCTTGTTGAAGACAACGTAATGGATGAATTTGCTTATCACTGGAAATGGAAGAGACCCATGGTAGAATGGCACATTGGCGGTGCAAGCTAGGAACAAAATGCAAATGCTAGGAATGATTCTGGTAACTGGGGAAGAACCCAATAATAGGGAGTGAATTCACTGTTTGAAGAGGTCATAGCATTGCCGAGGAAACTGAGAGCAGACCCAGCTAGTGCCGATGATAAGACGTAGCGCTTGTGCGTGCTCTCAAGAACTTGAGCATTTCCACAATCATCAAGATTCCACCAATATCCGTGTCAAGGATTCTGGCAACACAACTTGCTACCATGATGAATGGTGATGGAGGATGCAGATGCAAAGGAAGATAACACCTTCTCAGATTTCACCCTTGACGGGGCCAAGGAAATAAAATCTGGATGATCGACCGAGAGACATTTAGCACTCCGCTCCTAATGTTCTCCTTGATGTGCTAGCATATCCCATTCATAGATATGGTTTGATATCTAAAACATCAAGTAAAAGGTCGGACTTCGGGAACACAAAAATCCATAGGGGCAACTAGGGGGTAAACCCTACGAAATCCCTATGGGGGGGGTGGCCAACTTCATCAATCAAGATATTATAATAACAGGTCTTCCGGCTGGGTGTGTTGGCCACGACATCCACTTTACCGGTTATCGCGCGACCAATATTATAATTCTTGGGAAATATTCCAACCATCATATCTGCCTGAGATTCAGATCTGGTTGGTGTCAGGATATTCCAGACTCATCGAGTCTAGGAAGAAAAACGGAAGTTTGCAACACAAATCGACGAGATGACGTTGCGGGATTCTCGGGAGATGAACTACGATAGCAAGCTCCAAAACATGAGCTGGTTCTGCTACAAACATGTGAACACGTTGTCCTAGACAAGCATACCCACATGGTAGTCTTACAATAAAACACTACCGAGTTCTGGTTGGGAACCATCAGCGAGGATATCGAAGTTCTTTCATAAGTCCGGATTAGCTCTTATGAAGATACTCCTTCTCCTTGAACAAATCAGTCAGTGGCTTGGTGTGCTAGGATATACATATGGAATGAGGATGATCAGTCTAACAGACCATAGAATTCTTCGCACGTGCATGACCGACTTGGGATGATTCCAAAGGAGCAAAAACAAACTTTCTCGAATTCACGACGGCAGCTTACATCAAAATGCACGTGAATCAAAGGAAGTCACTCCTTTCATCTAACAAGTACTTCATGAGCTAGCATGAAGAAAATGCTTTCAAAAGTTTCCAACACTAGCTTAATGTTCAACAAAATCATGGAGGAGATAAGGATGTTGTCAATGGGCTCAACAACAATCCATCCGGGTTTCCTTTTAAAAGGAATTCCATAGTTAAGTGAACACGGTGATAGCATTGGTCAGACCAAAGATGTAATGGTGTATGCTCGAGGGATCAACCACGAATAAGACAACATTACGAGCATCGTTGGTTCTGACTTGATTTGATGATAGCCCACACTCAATTCAAAGGATTGATAAGACAGTAGATCCAGCAACTGACCACAGGGACCAATCAATGAAGATATCATCTTTCTTCAACACACACTACACAAGAACATCCCTTTGGAACGAACTAAGTCAGGCAAGCTTTTATCTTCCAACTCTCCAAGTTGTTGTTCAGCTTAGCCAACTAGCTCAGGGGTATCTAACACCGATTCTTGGAGAGAAGGTGGTTCACAAGAAACCAACTTGATCACGAACTCAACATAGCGGTCAGGTGACAACCCGGTAACACCTCCAAGAAGATATTTGGAAAGTCACGAACCACCGGTATGTTACTAAGCTCGAGAACAATCTTGCTTTTGAGGGCAAGACGATATGATCGAATGAGTGAGGACTTGACAAGATCCTAACTCATCAATCGAAGGGTGCACCGAAATAAGGACTAGGTAGCACGATCAGTCTTAGAAGGATGATTCGAAAACCAACATACTAAGAATGAAATTATTATCCTTTAACTACCAAGCAACAGAGTTGCTAGCAGTATTGATTTCACACATCACAATTCATTTGTCGGTATTCCGGTTGCATCAACACGAGGGCCGAGGAATGAACAGTGATGGCAAGAAGTGTCACTGTACCAAGAGTTCATGGGATGGTGTGCAATTCCTATAACAATCTCGATATAAAATATGTAATACTCCAAGGTAGAGCAGAACCAAAAGCTGGATTGGCATTTGATCTGCGGAATACAACTACTTTGACCCAATCCTAGATATGGAAGAGGTACTGGAGTTTGTTTCTCCTAGTCATTCCGGAATAGAATGGCTTGACAGACCACAAGAG
>NC_041382.1:441506706-441507967 GCF_002162155.2 Triticum dicoccoides
GAGAGGGGACAAATACCGGCAACACAGAAGGGAACACAATCAATGCAATGCACAATATGATGCATGATCATGACATGGCAAAATGAATGTGTTTTGAGCTAATGCAACTAGCAACAGATTAAATGAAGTTGGTTTGAATACAAGATTCAAATTTAAACTCCATATGTGATTATTCAAATGCCATTTAATTGATTTGTGCTAAACAGCAGCTATAAGTTGTTCTAACATGCATGAAAATGGTACAGATGGATTCCTTGAATTTTTCTGATAATTTTTCATATATAAATTATTTAATTTGGAGTTACGGTTAATTTTCTATGGTTTATTGAAGTTTTAGGCATTTTCTGTAATTTCCTGATTAATAATAAATCCAGAAATGAATTTACTGCGTCAGCATGACTTCATAGTGACGTCAGCAAGTCAACGACGTTGTCCAGGTCAAATCTGACCTATGGGACCCACATGTCAGCTGCACAGTGATTTAACAGAATTTAATTGACTTAACTAAATGGTTAGCCGGGTTAATTAAAGGGTAGGGCCCACCTGTCAGTGGCCCTAGGCCTGGGTTAGCGGGGTGGTTAGGCCCTAATGACCCGCCACGTCGGATTTGCCGGTGGTTGGACGACGGCGACGACCCAGAGCGGCGGTGGCTCGCCGGAGTTACGCCAGAGGCGACGGATCGACGCGCCAAGGGCACCAAGAGGTAGCCCGTGCCCGTGCGCATCTAAGGGGACCAACGGGAGGTGCGGGGGTGGCCGGGGTTCGCCGGAATGGAGCCCGAGGCGGCGCCGGAGTTCGGACCTCGGCGAAAACGGCGTTGTGGAGCACGGCGAGTGAGGTAAAGCACTGCGCGGCCTCCTGGAGTCACCACGAGCTCGGTGAGATGCACGAGCGTGACCCGTTCGAGCTCAGGCCACGGCGGCGACATGGTCAGCGGCGGCCGGAGTTCGGCCGCGACGGGGCTATGGCCTAGAGCTCGCAAACGCGAGGGGAGAGAGAGGGGTTCTGCACGGAGGCTCACCGCGGAGCTGTAGGGAGGGTCAGTGGGCTCGGGGGCGCGCCGGAGTGGCCGAATTCGACGGAGACGGCACCGGGGCCGAAGCTCGGAGATGATGACGATGGCGGCTGCTCGGGGCCCTTCCGGTCACGTGGCTCGGTGAGGGGGTTGGCGACGAGGTGCAGGAGCTCGGGAGCACGTCGGAGAGGGGAGGGGGTGGCCGTGGTCATGGCTACGGCGAGCGGCGCTCCCAGGTGCGTTCGG
>NC_041382.1:441508205-441508668 GCF_002162155.2 Triticum dicoccoides
AAGGAACATATAACTTTCTGAGTTGTGGATGCATAGATTAGTATGTCGAACCAAGTTCAACATATTTCTTCCGGATAACCCATGCAGAAAGGTAGAACTGGCAGAGTCACGATTTATGAATGGAGAACTCCTCAAGAGTACTCTAATTGTGAATTTTTTTTTGATCCAAAAACATCTGCCATAAGTAGTTCATGGTATTTGGAAGAAGAAGATACCACGGACTTCAAGGACTATCGCAAAGGTTACTAATATCCTAAAGGCACTAGCAATTACTATCAACATGAAGTAGGTAGAGTGAATCTCGGGTTCAGAACGCAGGAGTAGAATACCTACTACTAAGTAGCATCACGGGATGCTTCCGAGAATAAAGGCCAGAATCTTCACACTAGGACACAAATCATGGCTAGACCACTAGATGATCCCCTAAGCACTTAGGGTCATAATAATAATTCCAACATATATG
>NC_041382.1:441508977-441523527 GCF_002162155.2 Triticum dicoccoides
GTCGGAGAGGGGAGGGGGTGGCCGTGGTCATGGCTACGGCGAGCGGCGCTCCCAGGTGCGTTCGGTGACGAGAGGGAGGGAGAACAGAGGAGAGATACAAGGGAGAGGGAGAGAGCGAGGGGGTCCAGGGGGGTCGGGGCGGCGCCGAGGAGATGACGCGCGGCGTCGCGGTGGCCAGGCGATGCAGACGAGCAGGGTGGTGGCGTGGCGAGCTCGGGCGCGCGCGCCGTGTCCCTCCTCTGCCTACTGGCGCGAGGAGGAAGGCGACAGGGAAGGGAGGCGGCGGTGGGCTGGGCTAGCGGGAGGAGCTGGGCCGGCTGGGCTGCACGGGTGAGGCCAGGTACTTCCTTCTCTCTCTCTCTTTTATTTCTATTTCAGTTCTGCTTTCTTTTTTTTTAATTCTTTTGCCACTGTTTTGAATTAAAATAATAATTCAAACAATGCCAAAGCTCCTCTGAATATTTTATATTGCTAGATGGACTTTTCCAAAAGCTTATAAAATATTTCAGGGGGTATTTGAAATTATATTCTAATTATATGAATATAATTCAAATTCAAATAGCTAATGAATTAAATCCAAAGTCCCAAAAATAAATCCTTAAAAATGTTCAATATTTTGGTTGGGACCAGAACCCTTACCAAAAAATATCAAACATTTAAGAAGAGCCTTTTGGAGCAATGAATGAGATTTCTAGGGTTTTTGCCCCTCTTTTATTTAGGGTTTTGAGGCTTCCAATATTCCTCAATTCAAGTTTCAAAAATATAGACATGATGCACACATGAAGCTAGCCTAGAGCAATGCCAGAAACTAGGGATGTGACAACTCACCCCCACTAAACAAGAATCTCGTCTCGAGATTCAAGCGTAGGGTAGGATGAAGGGGAAACGCAAACTAGTATAATCTTCACGATCCAGGGTGCATTTCAGATGAACGTTGATTTGAACACCATTATTGTCTTGAAGTCTTGCTCTGAGAAATCCTGTCAACATGACATGGAGGGAAGAAGGAGACTCTAGAAGGGTCGATCTTCTCGAAGATCGAACAACTCAGGATTAACTCACGGAATGAGACATAGCAACATCTCTCGAGCTGACAGATGAAGCACACCTCTAGAGAAATGGAGTGGAACAGATGACGAAGGTTCACTAGGTAGACAACGATTCCACACCTAAGAAGGTGGTGAACGGTTGTCAACGTAGCGAGGAGTTGAGTTGCCATGATACCACGACGAAACATCCTGGAGGGGGGTGATTCGTAGATTATTATCTTAAGTGGCAAAAAGAATTACCTTTGATATAGAGATCGTTAAGACTCTCTATATCAGCCTAAGGCAAATCACAGCAATCGATTGGCGGGGTCGGTAGAATGGCATACTTGGACTTGGATGATGTGGATTACCTTGTTGAAGATAACGTAATGGATGAATTTGCTTATCACTGGAAATGGAAGAGACCCATGGTAGAATGGCACATTGGCGGTGCAAGCTAGGAACAAAATGCAAATGCTAGGAATGATTCTGGTAACTGGGGAAGAACCCAATAATAGGGAGTGAATTCACTGTTTGAAGAGGTCATAGCATTGCCGAGGAAACTGAGAGCAGACCCAGCTAGTGCCGATGATAAGACGTAGCGCTTGTGCGTGCTCTCAAGAACTTGAGCATTTCCACAATCATCAAGATTCCACCAATATCCGTGTCAAGGATTCTGGCAACACAACTTGCTACCATGATGAATGGTGATGGAGGATGCAGATGCAAAGGAAGATAACACCTTCTCAGATTTCACCCTTGACGGGGCCAAGGAAATAAAATCTGGATGATCGACCGAGAGACATTTAGCACTCCGCTCCTAATGTTCTCCTTGATGTGCTAGCGTATCCCATTCATAGATATGGTTTGATATCTAAAACATCAAGTAAAAGGTCGGACTTCGGGAACACAAAAATCCATAGGGGCAACTAGGGGGTAAACCCTACGAAATCCCTATGGGGGGGGTGGCCAACTTCATCAATCAAGATATTATAATAACAGGTCTTCCGGCTGGGTGTGTTGGCCACGACATCCACTTTACCGGTTATCGCGCGACCAATATTATAATTCTTGGGAAATATTCCAACCATCATATCTGCCTGAGATTCAGATCTGGTTGGTGTCAGGATATTCCAGACTCATCGAGTCTAGGAAGAAAAACGGAAGTTTGCAACACAAATCGACGAGATGACGTTGCGGGATTCTCGGGAGATGAACTACGATAGCAAGCTCCAAAACATGAGCTGGTTCTGCTACAAACATGTGAACACGTTGTCCTAGACAAGCATACCCACATGGTAGTCTTACAATAAAACACTACCGAGTTCTGGTTGGGAACCATCAGCGAGGATATCGAAGTTCTTTCATAAGTCCGGATTAGCTCTTATGAAGATACTCCTTCTCCTTGAACAAATCAGTCAGTGGCTTGGTGTGCTAGGATATACATATGGAATGAGGATGATCAGTCTAACAGACCATAGAATTCTTCGCACGTGCATGACCGACTTGGGATGATTCCAAAGGAGCAAAAACAAACTTTCTCGAATTCACGACGGCAGCTTACATCAAAATGCACGTGAATCAAAGGAAGTCACTCCTTTCATCTAACAAGTACTTCATGAGCTAGCATGAAGAAAATGCTTTCAAAAGTTTCCAACACTAGCTTAATGTTCAACAAAATCATGGAGGAGATAAGGATGTTGTCAATGGGCTCAACAACAATCCATCCGGGTTTCCTTTTAAAAGGAATTCCATAGTTAAGTGAACACGGTGATAGCATTGGTCAGACCAAAGATGTAATGGTGTATGCTCGAGGGATCAACCACGAATAAGACAACATTACGAGCATCGTTGGTTCTGACTTGATTTGACGATAGCCCACACTCAATTCAAAGGATTGATAAGACAGTAGATCCAGCAACTGACCACAGGGACCAATCGATGAAGATATCATCTTTCTTCAACACACACTACACAAGAACATCCCTTTGGAACGAACTAAGTCAGGCAAGCTTTTATCTTCCAACTCTCCAAGTTGTTGTTCAGCTTAGCCAACTAGCTCAGGGGTATCTAACACCGATTCTTGGAGAGAAGGTGGTTCACAAGAAACCAACTTGATCACGAACTCAACATAGCGGTCAGGTGACAACCCGGTAACACCTCCAAGAAGATATTTGGAAAGTCACAAACCACCGGTATGTTACTAAGCTCGAGAACAATCTTGCTTTTGAGGGCAAGACGATATGATCGAATGAGTGAGGACTTGACAAGATCCTAACTCATCAATCGAAGGGTGCACCGAAATAAGGACTAGGTAGCACGATCAGTCTTAGAAGGATGATTCGAAAACCAACATACTAAGAATGAAATTATTATCCTTTAACTACCAAGCAACAGAGTTGCTAGCAGTATTGATTTCACACATCACAATTCATTTGTCGGTATTCCGGTTGCATCAACACGAGGGCCGAGGAATGAACAGTGATGGCAAGAAGTGTCACTGTACCAAGAGTTCATGGGATGGTGTGCAATTCCTATAACAATCTCGATATAAAATATGTAATACTCCAAGGTAGAGCAGAACCAAAAGCTGGATTGGCATTTGATCTGCGGAATACAACTACTTTGACCCAATCCTAGATATGGAAGAGGTACTGGAGTTTGTTTCTCCTAGTCATTCCGGAATAGAATGGCTTGACAGACCACAAGAGTCATAGGCATCGATGAACGAACGCACGCATACTCTTGACTATCAATTGATAGACGAGGGTCAGAATGCAACTAAAGAGAACAACTCAAAGGAACATATAACTTTCTGAGTTGTGGATGCATAGATTAGTATGTCGAACCAAGTTCAACATATTTCTTCCGGATAACCCATGCAGAAAGGTAGAACTGGCAGAGTCACGATTTATGAATGGAGAACTCCTCAAGAGTACTCTAATTGTGAATTTTTTTTTGATCCAAAAACATCTGCCATAAGTAGTTCATGGTATTTGGAAGAAGAAGATACCACGGACTTCAAGGACTATCGCAAAGGTTACTAATATCCTAAAGGCACTAGCAATTACTATCAACATGAAGTAGGTAGAGTGAATCTCGGGTTCAGAACGCAGGAGTAGAATACCTACTACTAAGTAGCATCACGGGATGCTTCCGAGAATAAAGGCCAGAATCTTCACACTAGGACACAAATCATGGCTAGACCACTAGATGATCCCCTAAGCACTTAGGGTCATAATAATAATTCCAACATATATGACGAGGCAATAATTACCTCAACACACCGATTAGTGTGGTTAATCTGGCCCATGGGAACATCGGAAACAGAAGGAAGGGATTTGCAAATGCATCGGACTATTTAGAAACCTGGGATGACTCAGACAGCATAACGGCTATAATTGCTCAAAAAGATTTGAGACAATCACAAAAATGGTGGCATAACCACTCAGAAGCACAATATCAAGGTTTCGAGATCAACAGTTAACATACGGAAGTAGTAGGAACTGAACTGAGACTTAAATCCAACAATCTTATAAGTCTACTGATTAGTAACACGTGATCCTAATAGAAAGAAGAGATAGCCTAGTTCTTAATCCCCGTAGGAAAGATAAGATGATTCAGATCAGAAGGGCATAAAGTATAAGGAGTAAAAAGAGCCTTACGTTCCATCCCACAATCAATTCCCTTATATAACTAAAGAATTTCTAGACTCAACTTCGACCAGTTTGGCTTGGTAAACCTACAGGCAGTCAAGCTCTGATACCAACGCCGTCAGGACCCCGACTCAATGCCACATCGATCTAGCATGTAACACCTCATATCACTTTGCGGCCTCACGCACGGTATTCCCACGGGTGTCGCCTTACCTTTGCCCGGAACCGTTTGCGCCTTTTGGCACACGTATATGACAGTGTCGCTAGCATCCATATGATAAGGAGCCCGGGCTGACATGGCTAGTCGTAAACCCAAAGTGGCACAAACTTACAGGGACAGGCATCCATGACCCAGCATCGAACGTGTCGGTCATCAGCGAGTGAATCCAGGCTGTAGCACTGGGCTAGCAGGACTCCGGTGAACCGGGCTGTAGCGGGCTAACAGGACTCCGGTATTCATCGCGTGACATTTCCCCGAAGGGACAGACACAGGAACGAAGAAGGACACATGCCGGCCAGCCTAAGTGTTCCGGAGCAGTAGCAAGCTACCATGGCTCGGTGGAAACACTAGGAGACATTTCCCGGTAAGAGAGGCTACCAAGGATAACAACTAGGTTGTCAGATCCCACACATACCAAGCATTTCAATAACATACACACAATATGCTCGATATGTGCAAATACAACATGGCATCACAACATGACTCTACAACTCAAGTATTTTATTCATTAGGCTCCGAGGAGCGAGATATTACAAACATGGGTCTCATGACCCAACAATCAGAGCATACAAATCAAAGCACAAGCGGAAGCTATCATGTCTGAGTACAGACATCTATAACTGAAAAAGGCTGAGAAGCCTGACTATCTACCAAATCCTGTCGAGGCACAAGATCGTAGCTGAGGTAACAAGCTAAACGTCGAAGACCACGCGGAAATACTAGTGAGACTGAAGTCTCTCTGCAAAAACATAAAATAGGCAAACGTGAGTACAAATGTACCCAGCAAGACTTACATCAGAACTAACTACATATGCATCATTTTCAACAAAGGGATGGTGGGGTTTAACTGCAGCAAGCCAGCTTTGACTCGGTGGCTATCCTAAACTACGACTGCAAGCGACTCTTTTGAGGTGGCGCACACGAGTCCACATATTCACCATATCAATACACCACTATGGATCCGCTCACGTCTCCCTACGAGAACGCCATCCATAGCACTCACGCTTATCTTGCGCATTTTAAAGTATCCACTTTCACTTGTCTATGAACTGATATAAGCAACCCAGAAGTCCTTTTCCGCGGACACGGCTATTCAAATAGATGATGTTAACCCTGCAGGGGTGTACTTCTTCATACATGTTTCCACCACTTAGCGTCTGCACACGACATGTGCTCGGCAGACTTCAAGCGAAAGCCGACGTGGGTGTAGACCACGACCTACCTAAACACTCAAGTCTCTAGTCCAGGTTTATCGCCTATTCGGGTTCCATCCATGAGGAGATCCGGCCGGAGTTTCGCTCACAGCCCCAAACGATGTGAACAGGGTTCCGTGACACCAAACGGGCGCCCGGTATACCCGGCCATGTGCCTACCGCATCACAGCCCACCCCTACGGTCAGCGCTGTCCACGGCCTCCAGCATACTACAAACACCAGAAACTACTTGCAACTCCTGGACAGAGGACAAGGGTGAATAAGAAGTCGAGCGGGGTCATATTTGAGGGCCCAATGTATGGTAGTAGCTGAATCATGGATCACAAACACAGAACTCAGTTCCTGAGGACGGCTTCAATGAGACAACCCACCATGTACTCCTACATGGCCTCTCACCGCTACCTTTTACCAAATCGTGTTCACACACTTAGCTCACACACAGTAGGACATGTTCACACACCTCTGATTCATCCCCGATGAATCAGACCTGACTCAACTCTAAGCAGTAGCAGGCATGACAAACAAACATGAATGAGTAGGCACAACAGGGCTCAAACAACTCCTACTCATGCTAGTGGGTTTCATCTATTTACTGTGGCAATGACAGGTCATGCAAAGGATAAAGGGGTTCAGCTACCGCAGCAAGTAACAGATGAATCGTTGTTGTCCTAATGCAGTAAAAGAGAGCAGGAGCGAGAGAGTAGGATTGTATCGGAATGAACAAGGGGGTTTTGCTTGCCTGGCACTTCTGAAGATAACATTGAGTCTTCATCAGTGTCAACGATCACATCATCGGTATCATGTCTATCGAGAGGGGACAAATACCGGCAACACAGAAGGGAACACAATCAATGCAATGCACAATATGATGCATGATCATGACATGGCAAAATGAATGTGTTTTGAGCTAATGCAACTAGCAACAGATTAAATGAAGTTGGTTTGAATACAAGATTCAAATTTAAACTCCATATGTGATTATTCAAATGCCATTTAATTGATTTGTGCTAAACAGCAGCTATAAGTTGTTCTAACATGCATGAAAATGGTACAGATGGATTCCTTGAATTTTTCTGATAATTTTTCATATATAAATTATTTAATTTGGAGTTACGGTTAATTTTCTATGGTTTATTGAAGTTTTAGGCATTTTCTGTAATTTCCTGATTAATAATAAATCCAGAAATGAATTTACTGCGTCAGCATGACTTCATAGTGACGTCAGCAAGTCAACGACGTTGTCCAGGTCAAATCTGACCTATGGGACCCACATGTCAGCTGCACAGTGATTTAACAGAATTTAATTGACTTAACTAAATGGTTAGCCGGGTTAATTAAAGGGTAGGGCCCACCTGTCAGTGGCCCTAGGCCTGGGTTAGCGGGGTGGTTAGGCCCTAATGACCCGCCACGTCGGATTTGCCGGTGGTTGGACGACGGCGACGACCCAGAGCGGCGGTGGCTCGCCGGAGTTACGCCAGAGGCGACGGATCGACGCGCCAAGGGCACCAAGAGGTAGCCCGTGCCCGTGCGCATCTAAGGGGACCAACGGGAGGTGCGGGGGTGGCCGGGGTTCGCCGGAATGGAGCCCGAGGCGGCGCCGGAGTTAGGACCTCGGCGAAAACGGCGTTGTGGAGCACGGCGAGTGAGGTAAAGCACTGCGCAGCCTCCTGGAGTCACCACGAGCTCGGTGAGATGCACGAGCGTGACCCGTTCGAGCTCAGGCCACGGCGGCGACATGGTCAGCGGCGGCCGGAGTTCGGCCGCGACGGGGCTATGGCCTAGAGCTCGCAAACGCGAGGGGAGAGAGGGGGGTTCTGCACGGAGGCTCACCGCGGAGCTGTAGGGAGGGTCAGTGGGCTCGGGGGCGCGCCGGAGTGGCCGAATTCGACGGAGACGGCACCGGGGCCGAAGCTCGGAGATGATGACGATGGCGGCTGCTCGGGGCCCTTCCGGGCACGTGGCTCGGTGAGGGGGTTGGCGACGAGGTGCAGGAGCTTGGGAGCACGTCGGAGAGGGGAGGGGTGGCCGTGGTCATGGCTACGGCGAGCGGCGCTCCCAGGTGCGTTCGGTGATGAGAGGGAGGGAGAACAGAGGAGAGATACAAGGGAGAGGGAGAGAGCGAGGGGGTCCAGGGGGGTCGGGGCGGCGCCGAGGAGATGACGCGCGGCGTCGCGGTGGCCAGGCGATGCAGATGAGCAGGGTGGTGGCGTGGCGAGCTCGGGCGCGCGCGCCGTGTCCCTCCTCTGCCTACTGGCGCGAGGAGGAAGGCGACAGGGAAGGGAGGCGGCGGTGGGCTGGGCCAGCGGGAGGAGCTGGGCCGGCTGGGCTGCACGGGTGAGGCCATGTACTTCCTTCTCTCTCTCTCTTTTATTTCTATTTCAGTTCTGTTTTCTTTTTTTTTTTAATTCTTTTGCCACTGTTTTGAATTAAAATAATAATTCAAACAATGCCAAAGCTCCTCTGAATATTTTATATTGCTAGATGGACTTTTCCAAAAGCTTATAAAATATTTCAGGGGGTATTTGAAATTATATTCTAATTATATGAATATAATTCAAATTCAAATAGCTAATGAATTAAATCCAAAGTCCCAAAAACAAATCCTTAAAAATGTTCAATATTTTGGTTGGGACCAGAACCCTTACCAAAAATTATCAAACATTTAAGAAGAGCCTTTTGGAGCAATGAATGAGATTTCTAGGGTTTTTGCCCCTCTTTTATTTAGGGTTTTGAGGCTTCCAATATTCCTCAATTCAAGTTTCAAAAATATAGACATGATGCACACATGAAGCTAGCCTAGAGCAATGCCAGAAACTAGGGATGTGACAGTTACCATGATGGTCTCTTCTCGGCGGAGTCCGGGAAGTGAACACGGTGTTGGAGTAATGTTTGCCGTAGGGTGTTCTCTAGTTCTTCGTTCACTCTTTGCCTTCTCTTCTCGCTCCCTTTTTCCAACAGGTTAGCCACCATATATGCTAGTCGCTTGCTGCAGCTCCACATATTACCTTGCCTTACCTATAAGCTTAAATAGTCTTGATCGCGAGGGTGCGAGATTGCTGAGTCCCCGTGGCTCATAGATTACTTCCAAAACCAGATGCAGGGCCTGATGACTCCGTTCCAGATGATGCGCTTGAGCTCAAGTGGGAGTTCGACAAAGACTCACGCCGTTACTATGTGTCTTTCCCTGATGATCAGTAGTGTTGCCCAGTTGGGGCGATCGGGACCGTGTCGCATGTTGGGTTGATCTTTTATTTTGGTACCGTAGTCGGACCATGAGTGATTGGATGATGTAATGCTATTTATGTACTTAGTGTGACATGGCGAGTGTAAGCCAACTATGTACCTTTCCCCTTATTATGTATTACATGGGATGTTGTGAAGATTACCTTACTTGCGACATTGCTTTCAATGCGGTTATGCCTCTAAGTCGTGCTTCAACGCATAGGAGATATAGCCGCATCGAGGGTGTTACACCTTTAGAGCACTATTTGCTAGACCATGAAAATGATATGTTCATGAATGAAAGAAGGGAAATAGATGAAGTATTCTTTAAACAGGAACCTATTTTGCATCATAACTTGCCTGTTGAAATTTTGGGGGATCCTCCTCCACCCAAGGGTGATCCCCCGTTTGAGCTTAAACCTCTGCCTGATAATCTTAAATATGCTTATCTTGATGAAAAGAAGATATATCCTGTTATTATTAGTCCTAACCTTTCAGAGCATGAAGAAGAAAGATTATTGAAAACTCTGAAGAAGCATCGTGCTGCTATTGGATATACTCTTGATGATCTTAAGGGCATTAGTACCACTCTATGTCAACATAAAATAAAATTTGGAAGCAAATGCCAAACCAGTTCATGATCCCCAATGATGTCTGAATCCTAAAATGAAAGAAGTGGTAAGAAAAGAAATACTCAAGCTTTTGGAGGCAGGTATAATTTATCCCGTTGCTGATAGTGAGTGGGTAAGTCATGTCCATTGTGTCCCTAAGAAGGGAGGTATTACTGTTGTTCATAATGATAAAGATGAATTGATTCCACAAAGAATTATCACAGGTTATAGGATGGTAATTGATTTCTGCAAATTAAATAAATCTACCAAGAAGGATCATTACCCCTTACCTTTTATTGATCAAATGCTAGAAAGATTATGCAAACACACACACTATTGCTTTCTAGATGGTTATTCTGATTTCTCTCAAATACCTGTGTCGGCTAAAGATCAATCAAAGACTATTTTTACATGCCCTTTTGGTACTTTTGCTTATAGACATATGCCTTTTGGTTTATGTAATGCACCTGCTACCTTTCAAAGATGCATGATGGCTATATTCTCTGACTTTTGTGAAAAGATTTGTGAGGTTTTCATGGACGACTTTTTCGTCTATGGTTCCTCTTTTGATGATTGCTTGAGCAATCTTGATCGAGTTTTGCAGAGATGTGAAGAAACTAATCTTGTCTTGAATTGGGAAAAGTGCCACTTTATGGTTAATGAAGGTATTGTCTTGGGGCACAAAGTTTCTAAAAGAGGTATTGAAGTTGATAAAGCCAAGGTTGATGCTATTGAAAAAATGCCATGTCCCAAGGACATCAAAGGTATATGAAGTTTCCTTGGTCATGCCGGTTTTTATAGGAGGTTCATTAAGGACTTCTCAAAAATTTCTCGGCCTCTGACTAATTTATTGCAAAAAGATATACCATTTGTCTTTGATGATGATTGTGTAGAAGCATTTGAAATACTTAAGAAAGCATTAGTCTCTGCACCTATTGTTCAGCCACCTGATTGGAATTTACCCTTTGAAATTATGTGTGATGCTAGTGATTATGCTGTAGGTGATGTTCTAGGTCAAAGAGTTGATAAGAAATTAAATGTTATTCATTATGCTAGTAAGACTCTAGACAATGCTCAAAGAAATTATGCTACTACTGAAAAAGAACTTTTAGCAGTTGTATTTGCTTGTGATAAGTTCAGACCTTATATTGTTGATTCTAAAGTAACTATTCACACTGATCATGCTGCTATTAAATACCTTATGGAAAAAAAAGATGCTAAACCTAGACTTATTAGATGGGTTCTCTTGCTACAAGAATTTGATTTGCATATTGTTGATAGGAAGGGAGCTGAGAACCCCATTGCAGACAACTTGTCTAGGTTAGAAAATATTCTTGATGACCCACTACCTATTAATGATGACTTTCCTGATGAACAATTAAATGTTATAAGTACTTCTCGTAGTACTCCATGGTATGCTAATTATGCTAATTATATTGTTGCTAAGTTTATACCACCTAGCTTCACATACCAGCAAAAGAAAAAGTTCTTCTATGACTTGAGACATTACTTTTGGGATGACCCACATCTTTATAAAGAAGGAGTAGATGGTGTTATTAGATGTTGTGTACCTGAGCATGAACAGGAATAGATCCTACGCAAGTTTCATTCCGAGTCTTATGGAGGACACCACGCTGGAGATAGAACTGCACATAAGGTACTGCAATCTGGTTTTTATTGGCCTACTCTCTTCAAGGATGCCCGTAAGTTTGTCTTGTCTTGTGATGAATGTCAAATAATTGGTAATATTAGTAGACGCCAAGAAATGCCTATGAATTATTCTCTTGTAATTGAACCATTTGATGTTTGCGGTTTTGATTATATGGGACCTTTTCCTGCCTCTAATGGATAGACACATATTTTAGTTGTTGTTGATTACGTTACTAAGTGGGTAGAAGCTATTCCAACCAGTAGTCCTGATCATAACACTTCTATTAAAATGCTTATGGAAGTTATTTTCCCAAGGTTTGGAGTCCCTAGATATTTAATGACTGATGGTGGTTCACACTTTATTCATGGTGCTTTCCGTAAAATGCTTGCTAAATATGATGTTAATCATAGAATTGCATCCCCTTATCACCCACAATCTAGTGGTCAAGTAGAGTTGAGCAATAGAGAGCTCAAATTAATTTTGCAAAAGACTTTTAATAGGTCTAGAAATAATTGGTCTAAGAAACTTGATGATGCATTATGGGCATATAGAACTGCATACAAAAATCCTATTGGTATGTCTCCGTATAAGATGGTTTATGGAAAAGCATGTCACTTACCTCTCGAACTAGAACATAAGGCATACTGGGCTATTAAAGAACTCAACTATGATTTTAAACTTGCCGGTGAGAAGAGGTTATTTGATATTAGCTCACTTGATGAATGGAGAACCCAAGCTTATGAAAATGCCAAGTTGTTTAAAGAAAAAATTAAAAGATGGCATGACAAAAGGATACAAAAGCGTGAGTTTAATGTAGGTGATTATGTATTGCTATACAACTCTCGTTTAAGATTTTTTGCAGGAAAACTTCTCTCTAAATGGGAAGGCCCCTACGTTATCGAGGAGGTCTATCGTTCCGGTGCCATAAAAATCAACAACTTCGAAGGCACAAACCCGAAGGTGGTAAACGGTCAAAGAATTAAGCATTATATCTTAGGTAATCCCATAAATGTTGAAACCAATATTATTGAAACCGTAACCCCGAAGGAATACAATAAGGGACACTTTCCGGAACATTTCAGACTCCGAAAAGGAATAGGCATATGGTACGGTAAGTAAACCGACTCCAAAACAATTTTTAAGGCAATATTTCTCCGGTTTGGAATATTTAGAAAAATAGAAAAATAAGTAGCAGTCCGGGAAGGACACAAAGGACATGAGGGCCTCACGAGGGTGGTGGGCGCGCCCTACCCCCTGGGCGTGCCCCCCTACCTCATGAGCGCCTCGTGTGCCTTCTGAACTCCATTTTCTTGCATGTTACGTATTTTGGTCGGTAAAAATTCATTATATATTCTCCCGGAGGTTTTGACTCCCGTATCACGCAAATTTCCTCTATTTTTGTTTTCGAGCTGTTGCTGCTGCAGATTAGAGCAAGATGTCTTCTCAAGAGTCAAGCGGGGAGAGCCGGGTATCTAATTCGGCACCGGAACCAGGGGCAAACAGTGACACTGACCACTTTGGGCCAGCAACGGAGGAAGAGATGGAGGCTGACTTGATGAAAGTAGATGCCATGGAGGATCAAGAAGTCACCTCTCGCCTCCGAGCTGGATTCACGATGGGGGAACTACAGAGCTCAGCTATCCCAAACTCGGTTATCCCTTCTAATGTTAGATTTCTTTCTTATGAAAATATGAAGAGGAGTGTCACTTGTTCTCCCGTAGCTATGCAACACGCTTGGGTGCAAGGAGCTTTAGCTGTCACAGGAAAGCTTCATAAGGAAATAATGTACCTCAAACAACAAGTTAATAAGCTCGAGGAGGAGAACCGCATCCTGAGGGAAATCATCGCCAAGAATATTACACCGACAACAAAGAAGGAGACATAATCACACAGGTTTGGGCACTCCCCTTGGCAACTGCCAAGCTTGGGGGAGGTGCCCCGGTATCGTATCACAATCACAACTCCTATCTTTACCATTTTTCTTAGTTCGATCCTATTAGTAGTATCTTGATCTAGTAGAATAAAGTTTATGGCATGATCTAGTTTTGAGTTTTGCTTTATGATCTCTCTATGTAATCGAGTCTGTGAGTTATATATAATAAAGATTAGTGTTGAGTCAAGGGCTTGATTATTTTGCCATGATCTTGGGTGAATAAAAGAAAGAAGAAAGGAATAAAAAGAAACAAAAAGTTCATATTGATCTTATTGAGAGTAATGACTTCACATAGAAAGAGTATGATGATTAAAAGTTGTTGGAAGTTGGCAGACATAGCTTTGGTCATTTTTGCAATTAATAAGAAGTAATAAGGAAAGAGAGGTCTTCACATATAAATATATTATCATTGACATCTTTTATGATTGGGAGCACTCATTAAAATGACATGCTAAAGAGTTGATGTTGGACAAGGAAGACAACGTAATGAGTTATGTATTTATTATATCTGAGATAAAGTATGTTGTCATGATTCCTCTAACTTGTTGAGCTTGCCTTTCCCCCTCATGCTAGCCAAATTCTCAACACCAAGTAGAAATACTACTTGTGCTTCCAAAATCCCTAAACCAGTTTTGCCATGAGAGTCCACCATATCTACCTATGGATTGAGTAAGATCCTTCAAGTAAGTTGTCATCGGTGCAAAGCAATGAAAATTGCTCTAAATATGTATGATTGATTGGTGTGGGAGAAACAAGCTTTATACGATCTTGTGATGTGGAAGTAATAAAAGCGATAGACTTCATAATAAAGATTCATATCACAAGTGGCAACATAAAGTGACGTTCTTTCGCATTGGGATTTTGTGCATCCAACCATAAAAGCGCATGTCAACCTCTGCTTCCATCTGCGAAGGGCCTATCCTTTATTATTATCTCCTACCTTATGCAAGAGTCATGGTGATCTTCACCTTTCCTTTTTCATTTTATCCTTTGGCGAGCTCAGCATGTTGGAAAG
>NC_041382.1:441524006-441546476 GCF_002162155.2 Triticum dicoccoides
ATCTAATTGGATGTAGGGGAACATGAACCATTATTGTTTACATTACCCTTGAGGTAAAAGGTTGTGGGGCAAAACTATAAGCCCCTATCTTTCTCTGTGTCCGATTAAAACTCTGTAACCACAAGTATCGCGTGAGTGTTAGC
The DNA here is from genome assembly GCF_002162155.2 of Triticum dicoccoides. Taxonomy (NCBI): domain Eukaryota; kingdom Viridiplantae; phylum Streptophyta; class Magnoliopsida; order Poales; family Poaceae; genus Triticum; species Triticum dicoccoides. Next base: position 441,524,150 of record NC_041382.1, read on the forward strand.
AATTATGGAGGACTAAATGATAGTTGAGTATGTGGACTTGCTTTTCAGCTCTAACATAGACTCTTTCTGATGTTATGATAAATTGCAATTGCTTCAATGACTGAGATTATAGTTTGTTGGAGCCCAATAAGGTTTATGATTTATACTTTTTGCATTGTGAATAGATCATCACTTGAACATAAGTAATCATATGACAAAATCTATATATGTTGCTGTTATAAGAATAATCATGATGCCTTCATGTCCGTATTTTATTTTTATCGACACCTCTACCTCTAAACATGAGGACATATTTATTGTTATCGGCTTTTCGCTTGAGGACAAGCGAGGTCTAAGCTTGGGGGAGTTGATACGTCCATTTTGCATCATGCTTTTATATCGATATTTATTGCATTATGGACTGTTATTTCACTTTATGTCACAATACTTATGGCTATTCTCTCTTATTTTACAAGGTTTACATAAAGAGGGAGAATCCCGGCAGCTGGAATTCTGGGCTGGAAAAGGAGCAAATATTATAGACCTATTCTGTGCAACTCCAAAAGTCCTGGAACTCCACGGAATGTCTCAAAATAAATAAAGAAAAATCCTCGCAAAAGATGAAGGCCAGGGGGCCCACACCCTTCTCACGAGGGTGCCCCCCCTAGGGCACGCCCTACCTTGTCGGCCCCCTGGTGGCTCTTCGATGCCCCTCTTCTCCTATATGAGGTCTTTTGATGAGAAAAAATAGGGAGGAACTTTCCGGGACGAGACTCCGCCGCCACGAGGCGGAACCTTGGCGGATCCAATCTAGAGTTCCGGCAGAGCTGTTCTGTCGGGGATACTTCCCTCCCGGTGGGGGAAATCATCACCATCGTCATCACCAACACTCCTCTCATTGGGAGAGGGCAGTCTCCACCAACATCTTCACCAGCACCATCTCATCTCCAAACCCTAGTTCATCTCTTGTATCCAATTCTTGTCTCAAAGTCCGGGATTGGTGCTAGTAGGTTGCTAGTAGTGTTGATTACTCCTTGTAGTTGATGCTAGTTGGTTTAATTGGTGGAAGATTATATGTTCAGATCCTATATGCATATTATTACCCCTCTGATTATGAACATGAATATGCTTTGTGAGTAATTACGTTCGTTCCTGAGGACAAGGGAGAAGTCTTGCTATGAGTAGTCATGTGAATTTGGTATTCGTTTGATATTTTGATAAGATGTATATTGTCTAGCCTCTAGTGGTGTTATGTGAACGTCGACTACATAACACTTCACCATTATTTGGGCCTAGAGGAAGGCATTGGGAAGTAATAAGTAGATGATGGGTTGCTAGAGTGACAGAAGCTTAAACCCTAGTTTATGCGTTGCTTCATAAGGGGCTGATTTGGATCCATATGTTTCGTGCTATGGCTAGGTTTACCTTAATACTTTTGTTGTAGTTGCGGATGCTTGCAATAGAGGTTAATCATAAGTGGGATGCTTGTTCAAGTAAGAACAGCACCCAAGCACTGGTCCACCCACATATCAAATTATCAAAGTATCAAACGTGAATCATATGAACGTGATGAAAACTAGCTTGACGATATTCCCATGTGTCCTCAGGAGCGCTTTTCGTATTATAAGAGTTTGTTTCGGCTTGTCCTTTGCTACAAAAGGATTGGGCCACCTTACTGCACTTTATTTACTTTTGTTACTAGTTGCTCGTTACAATTTATCCTATCACAAAACTATATGTTACCACTTATTTCAGTACTTGCAGAGAATACCTTGCTGAAAACCGCTTATCATTTCCTTCTACTCCTCGTTGGGTTCGACACTCTTACTTATCGAAAGGACTACGATAGATCCCCTATACTCGTGGGTCATCAACTTGCATCGTTGTGAGGTGGTGTGGTGGAGTAGTTCGCCTCCGCAAGCCCCGGCAGGCCTGCCGGGACAATCTGGAGGCTTGCTTCTGCGGTAACCCCAACCTCGCCAGGCTCGCCTACCCGGCAAGGGAGGTTTTTCCCTTGGTAGTATCTTGTCTCTCTAGCTTGACTTGGTCTTCCTGATCTGCACTTTGGTTCTTCAAAGGATTGATCCTTAGGGCTTGGTCTGATCTTGGGTGTTGTGAACTTTGTCCTTAGGCTTGTGCACAGTCTGGGCAACGGACGCAGGGTTTGTTGCACCGAAAGGAGCCCCGGGGCTTGGCCCGAACGCGCTACCGGGCTTCGTCGGTGTAGGCCTTAACCAGTACACATGCAGGAGTGTAGTGGTGGCCCCCCTTTTGAGATCTTCTTTTCTTCTTCATTGACCTGAGACCTGGTTAGTTTCCGGTTCCCCCACGCGTCGTGTAACGCCAATTGTAGTGGGGCATATAATGGGCCACGCTATGCGGAGTACCCACGTCCCATGTTCACGGGGCAGTAACTACCATCCCATTATTCTTCCCGCTTCAAGCTCCTCTGCCACATGTGTCGCATGCATCATGCAGGGTTGGCGGCGGATGCGGAGGGCACGGGAATAGGTGCCATGGCAGAAATCCAGGCACCATGGATTGGAGTAGAGAGTCGGCCTTGATTCTTCGAGGCGTTAATGGTGAGGAAGAGCAGGATTGGTCGAACGGAGCGACAACCTCCATGGAAAAATACGGCCCCTTCGCTTGTTTGCCTATAAAAGGGGACGCGGGGCGAGACGATTTCCTGCACCTCCTCCTCCCTCCATTCTTATCATAGACTTTGCTTATCATGGCGAGAGGTCGGGGATCTGGTGTTGCTCCAGCGACGATGATAACTTTTGCTCGACAGAACCTCCCTCGTCCCTCTGGGGATGCGAGAGCTGAGCCCATTTGTGAGAGGAGGTGCAAGGGGACGTGGTCGAGGTCATCACGGTGCACGAGGCTGAGGAGGACGGGGCGGCGCTCAACTGCGCTAGCGCTCGACGCTCCTCCCCTGATGGAAGGCCACATTGGGGACCAGCCCTTGGAGTTCGTCATCAGGCTGTACAAGCCTCCGCACGGTCGTCTCTGTCTCCCCACCCCATTTAAAAGGGCAATGGAGCTCGGGCAACCGCGAGCATTGAAACTGCACATACGGGTGGATGTAGATTTCCCTGCCCCTCATGTCATGTACTTCCATCGAGGCTGGAAGACTTTTGCCCACGCCCACAGCTTGTCGGAAGGGCACGTCCTCCATTTTAAGTTACTGGAGGCCGGTTTCCTTCCCGTCTAGGTTTTTGGGAGCTCGGGTGCTCGCTTAGGGTGCTGCGCGGAGAGCTCGACCAACGACGAAAGCTCCTCCTCGAGCGATAGTGACGAGGAGGACAGTGATGGCGATTGAGGGAGTCCTGGACTAGGGGGTCCTCGGCCGTCCGGCCTGTTAGCCATGGGCTGGACTAATGGGCTGTGAAGAACTAGAAGACCGAAGACTGCACCCGTGTCTGGATGGGACTCTCCTTGGCGTGGAAGGCAATCTTGGCGGCCAAATATGTAGATTCCTTTCTTTGTAACCGACTTTGTGTAACCCTGGATCCTCCCGGTGTCTATATAAACCGAAGGACTTAGTCCGGAGGAGGAGATATTCATTACCATAGCCATGCAAGCTAGACCTCTAGGGTTTAGCCATTACGATCTCGAGGTAGATCAACTCTTGTAATACTCATATTCATCAATATCAATCAAGCAGGACGTAGGGTATTACCTCCATAGAGAGGGCCCGAACCTGGGTAAACATCGTGTCCCCTGTCTCCTGTTACCATCTACCTTAGACGCACAGTTCGGGACCCCCTACCCACGATCCGCTAGTTTTGACACCGACATTGGTGCTTTCATTGAGAGTTCCACTGTGCCATCATCATGAGGTTCGATGGCTCCTTCAATCATCTACAATGATGCTGTCCAGGGGGGAGTCTTCCTCCCAGGACATATTTTTGTGTTCGGCGGCTTCGCACTACGGGTGAACTCGCTTGGCCATTTGGAGCAGATCGAAAGCTGCGCCCCTGGCCATCAGGTTAGATTTGGGGGCTTGAACTACGTCACAAACATTCGTGGACATTTGATCTTCGCCGGATTTGAGACCGCGGCGACCGCTCCTGGTTACCTCGATGAACATGACATAAAACTATCTTCGGACCGCATTCAGGAGATAGCTCCTGCAACAGCTATGACCTTGGATCTAGAGCATACAGCACCATCCAAGGATTGGAGGCTCAACCCAAGCACGGCGGCCACAGATTCCCCGGTGTTGGAGCCGCACGTGGACTTAACCTCACACGATATATGTGTCACTGGAACTCCGGACTCGTCTTCAGTCGTAAGTTCCGAACCATGTGAGCCCGCGGATGCCGAACTTGATCGTTTATCGATCTTCGAATTCAGCGCCGCATACATCTTCCAGCACTCTCCTTTGGGCAACGTGCTAAACTCATTAAAGAACCTATCCTTGGTGGGGGACTCACAACCAAACTATGTTCGATTCAGACTAGGGGCTGACGATGGAGAATTTTTCTTCCCACCCGCCACCCACTTTATAGCCACTGTCGAGGATTTAACCGACATGCTTGATTATGGCTCTGACGACATCGATGGTATGGACGACGATACCGGAGAAGAAGAGGCCTAGAACCCGCCGTTCACCGGACGCTGGACGACCACTTCCTCGTATGATGTATACATGGTGGATGCACCAAAGGAGAACAGCGGCGATGACAAGGATGACCCAATAGAGGATAAACCTTCCGAAATACAATCAAAGCGCCGGCGTCAGCGGTGCTGCTTTAAGTCATGCCGCGGTAGAGACGGAAACACCGGCACAGGAGAAAATAATACTCCAAAAGGTGCCGAAGACAACGAAGACCCCGTTGACGCAGCTACTGAACAAGATGAACGGGAAGATGGGTAGGTTAGCCCTGGAAGACAGGCCACACACAAAGACTTAGAGGGCGGCAATTATCTTCCGCTCTCTGGGGACGAGGCGAGCCTCGGCACTGAGGATTTCATTGTGCCTGAGGAACCTCTTGAGCAGGAGCGCTTCAAGCGCCAGCTCATAGCCACTGCAAGGAGCCTGAAAAAGAAGCAGCAACAGCTCCAAGCTGACCAAGATCTGCTCAATGATAAATGAACCAATGTCCTAGCAGCTGAAGAATACGTCCTCAAGCGCCCAACCAAAAGCTACCCGAAGCGCAAATTGCTACCTCAGTTCAACGATGAGGCGCCGGAATACATACCACCATCGCACAATGCGGCTGACCGACCACCACGTGGTCGGGACAAAACAGCAACTCAAGTCGAACACCAGCCCATCCTGCCTCATCACAAAGGCAAAGGTAAATTAGCCCACGACCATACATATGACCTTCGGCGGGACCTGGATAATAAAGCAGGACATACCAGATCGATCTATGGATCGCGAGGACGTGCCTCAACACGCGACGACGGCCATCTATTCGGACGTGACAATCTTAGTCGTGCGCGGGCTGAAAGCTGCAGATGGACTCAATCAGAGCTACGTCGCGATACAGCCCGATATAGAGGCGCCGCACACCCTCATTGCTTCACTGACGAAGTCATGGAACATGAATTCCCAGAAGGGTTCAAACCCGTGAATATAGAATCATACGATGGAACCACAGACTCCGCGGTATGGATTGAAGACTTCATTCTCCATATACATATGGGCCGCGGAGATGACCTCCACGCTATCAAATACCTCCCTCTAAAGCTTAAAGGACCAGCTCAGCACTGGTTAAACAGCTTGCCGAAAAACTCTATCAGCAGCTGGGAAGACTTGGAAGAAGCCTTCCTCGACAACTTCCAAGGTACATATGTCCGGCCACCAGATGCCGATGACTTAAGCCACATAATTCAACAACATGGAGAGTCAGCCAGGAAATTCTAGACTAGGTTCCTAACCAAAAAGAACCAGATTGTTTACTGTCTGAATGCCGAAGCCCTAGTGGCCTTTAAACATAGCATCCGCGACGAATGGCTCGCCCGCCACCTCGGCCAAGAAAAGCCAAAATCTATAGCAGCCCTTACGGCACTCATGACTCGCTTTTGCGCGGGTGAGGATAGTTGGCTAGCCCGTAGCAAAAACAATGCAAGCGACGCCGTCACCCCTGAAGTTAAAAATAACAAAGACAAGTCTTGACGCAACAGATACAAGCGACGAAACAACAATGACAACACCGAGGATACGACGGTCAACACCGGATTCAGTGGCTCTAAGTCCGGTCAGCGGAAGAGTTCGTTTTAAAAGAACAATTCGGGCCCATCTAGCCTGGACCGCATACTTGATCGTTCGTGCCAGATTCATGGCACCTAGACAAACCACCCAATCACACCAATAGAGATTGTTGGGTTTTTAAACAGGTTGGCAAGTTAAATTCCAAAAACAAGGATAAGGGATCACAAAGCGAGGACGATGACGAGGAGCCCCGACCGTCGAACACAGGGGGACAGAAGAAGTTTCCCCCTCGGGTCAAAATGGTGAACATGATATACGCTACCCACATCCCCAAGAGGGAGCGTAAGCGCGCACTCAGGGACGTCTACGCGATATAGCCAGTCGCCCCAAAATTTAATCCATGGTCGTCATGCTCGACCACTTTTGATCGCCGGGATCATCCAACCAGTATCCGTCATAGTGGTTCAGTCGCACTGGTCTTGGACCCAATAATTGAAGGGTTCCACCTGACGGGAGTCCTGATGGACGATGGCAGTAGCCTCAATTTGCTCTATCAGGATACAATGCGCAAAATGGGCATTAACCCATCACGGATCAAGCCCACAAAGGCTACCTTTAAAGGAGTCATACCCGGCGTAGAGGCCTGCTACCTCTTGAGCTTGCGTTGGATTTCCCCGAAGAGGAAGGGATGATGCAGCATAGTACCGTAAGTATTTCCCTCAGTTTTTGAGAACCAAGGTATCAATCCAGTAGGAGGACACGCTCAAGTCCCTCGTACTTGCACAAAACGATAGCTACTCGCAACCAACGCGATTAGGGGTTGTCAGCCCCTTCACGGTCATTTACGAGAGTGAGATCTGATAGATATAATATTTTTGGTATTTTTGGTATAAAGATGCAAAGTTAAAAGTAATAGGCAAAGTAAAAAAAAGCAAAACAAGATTAAAGTGATGGAGATTGATATTATGAGAATAGACCCGGGGGACATAGGTTTCACTAGTGGCTTCTCTCAAGAGCATAAATATTCTACGGTGGGTGAACAAATTACTGTTGAGCAATTGACAGAATTGAGCATAGTTATGAGAATATCTAGGCATGATCATGTATATAGGCATCATGTCCGTGACAAGTAGACCGAAACGATTCTGCATCTACTACTATTACTCCACTCATCGACCGCTATCCAGCATGCATCTAGAGTATTAAGTTAAAAACAGAGTAACGCCTTAAGCAAGATGACATGATGTAGAGAGATAAATTCATGCAATATGAAATAAACCCCATCTTGTTATCCTCGATGGCAACGATGCAATACGTGCCTTGCTGCCCCTTCTGTCACTGGGAAAGGACACCGCAAGATCGAACCCAAAGCTAAGCACTTCTCCCATGGCAAGAACTAACAATCTAGTTGGCCAAACCAAACGGATAATTCGAAGAGACTTGCAAAGATAACCAATCATACATAAAAGAATTCGGAGAAGATTCAAATATTATTCATAGATAGACTTGATCATAAACCCACAATTCATCGGTCTCAACAAACACACCGCAAAAAGAAGATTACATCGAATAGATCTCCACAAGAGAGGGGGAGAACTTTCTATTGAGATCCAAAAAGAGAGAAGAAGCCATCTAGCTACTAACTATGGACCCGAAGGTCTGAGGTAAACTACTCACACTTCATCGGAGAGGCTATGATGATGTAGAAGCCCTTCGTGATGACGGCCCTCTCCGGCGGAGCTCCGAAATAGGCCCCAAGATGGGATCTCGTGGATACAGAAAGTTGCGGCGGTGGAATTAGGTTTTTGGCTCTTGTTCTGATTGTTTGGGGGTACGTAGGTATATATAGGAGGAAGGAGTACGTCGGTGGAGCTCCAAGGGGCCCACGAGGCAGGGGGCGCGCCCCCCACTGTCGTGACCGCCTCTCTGATGCCTTGGCGTAGGGTCCAAGTCTCCTGGATCACGTTCGGTGAGAAAATCACGTTCCTGAAGGTTTCATTCCGTTTGGACTCCGTTTGATATTCCGTTTCTTCAAGACACTGAAATAGGCAAAAAAACAGCAATTCTGGGATGGGCCTCCGGTTAATAGGTTAGTCCCAAAAATAATATAAAAGTGGAAAATAAAGCCCAGTATAGTCCAAAACAGTAGATAATATAGCATGAGCAATCAAAAATTATAGATACATTGGAGACGTATCAGGCATCCCCAAGCTTAATTCCTGCTCGTCCTCGAGCAGGTAAATGATAAAAAGAGAATTTTTGATGCGGAGTGCTACTTGGCATAATTTCAATGCAAATATTCTTAATTGTGATATGAATATTCAGATTCGAAAGATTCGAGACAAAAGTTTATATTGACATAAAAATAATAATACTTCAAGCATACTAACAAAGCAATTATGTCTTCTCAAAATAACATGGCCAAAGAAAGTTATCCCTACAAAATCATATAGTCTGGCTATGCTCTATCTTCACCACACAAAGTATTTAAATCATGCACAACCCCGATGACAAGCCAAGCAATTGTTTCATACTCTAACTTCTTCAAAACTTTTTCAATCTTCACGCAATACATGAGCGTGAGCCATGGATATAGCACAATAGGTGGAATAGAATGGTGGTTGTGGAGAAGACAAAAAGGAGAAGATAGTCTCACATCAACTAGGCGTATCAACGGGTTACGGAGATGCCCATCAATAGATATCAATGTGAGTGAGTAGGGATTGCCATGCAACGGATGCACTAGAGCTATAAATGTATGAAAGCTCAATAAAAGAAACTAAGTGGGTGTGTATCCAACTTGCTTGCGCATGAAGACCTAGGGCATTTTGAGGAAGCCCATCATTGGAATATACAAGCCAAGTTCTATAATGTAAAATTCCCACTAGTATATGAAAGTGATAACATGAGAGACTCTCTACTATGAAGATCATGGTGCTACTTTGAAGCACAAGTGTGGTAAAAGGATAGTAACATTGTCCCTTCTCTCTTTTTCTCTCATTTTTTATATATATTTTTTTATTTGGGCTTTTTCTCTTTTTTTATGGCCTCTTTTCTTTCTCTTTTTTTTGGGCTTCTTTGGCCTCTTCTATTTATTTTTCGTCCAGAGTCTCATCCCGACTTGTGGGGGAATCATAGTCTCCATCATCCTTTCCTCACTGGGACAATGCTCTAATAATGATGATCATCACACTTTTATTTTTCTTACAACTCAACAATTACAACTCGATACTTAGAACAAGATATGACTCTATATGAATGCCTCCGGCGGTGTACCGGGATATGCAATATGACAATGATGGAGTGTGTCATAATAAACAGAACGGTGGAAAGTTGCATGGCAATATATCTCGGAATGGCTATGGAAATGCCATAATAGGTAGGTATAGTGGCTGTTTTGAGGAAGGTATATGGTAGGTGTATGATACCGGTGAAAAGTGCACGGTATTAGAGAGGCTAGCAAAGGTGGAAGGGTGAGAGTGCGTATAATCCATGGACTCAACATTAGTCATAAAGAACTCATATACTTATGGCAAAAATCTAGAAGTTATCAAAGCAAAGTATTACGCGCATGCTCCTAGGGGGATAGATTGGTAGGAAAAGACCATTGCTCGTCCCCGACCGCCACTCATAAGGAAGACAATCAATAAATAAATCATGCTCCGACTTCATCACATAACGGTTCACCATATGTGCATGCTACGGGAATCACAAACTTTAACACAAGTATTCTTTAAATTCACAACTACTCAACTGGCATGACTCTAATATTATCACCTCCATATCTCAAAACAATTATCATGCTTCAATCTTTTCTTAGTACTCAACACACTCAAAAGAAAGTTTCACAAATCTTGAATACCAACCATATTATTATTAAGTAAATTACCATGCTATTAAGAGACTCTCAAAATAATTTAAGTGAAGCATGAGAGATCACTAGTTTCTTTAAAACAAATCCACCACCGTGCTCTAAAAGATCTAAGTGAAGCACATAGAGCAAAATTACATAGCTCAAAAGATATAAGTGAAGCACATAGAGCAAAATTATAACGCTCAAAAGATATAAGTGAAGCACATAGAGAAAACTATAATGCTTAAAAGATATAAGTGAAGCACATAGAGTATTCTATCAAATTTTAATTCATGTATGGCTCTCTCAAAAGGTGTGTACAGCAAGGATGATTGTGGCATACTAAAACACAAAGACACAAATAATACAAGACGCTCCAAGCAAAGCACGTATCATGTTGGTGAATAAAAATATAGCTCCAAGTAAATTACCGATGGAAGTGGACGAAAGAGGGGATGCCTTCCGGGGCATCCCCAAGCTTTGACTTTTTGGTGTCCTTGGATTATCTTGGGGGTGCCATGGGCATACCCAAGCTTAGGCTCTTGCCACTCCTTGTTCCATAATCCATCACAAGAATTCACCCAAAACTTGAAAACTTCACAACACAAAACTTAAAGTAGAAAACTCGTGAGCTCCGTTAGCAAAAGAAAACAGAAGACCACTTCAACGTACTGTAATTAACTCATTCTTTATTTATATTGGTGTTAAACCTACTGTATTCCAACTTATCTATGGATTATAAACTATTTTACTAACCATAGATTCATCAAAATAAGCAAACAACACACGAAAAACAGAATCTGTCAAAAACAGAACAGTCTGTAGTAATCTGTAGCTAGCGCAAGATCTGGAACCCCAAAAATTCTAAAATAAATTTTTGGACGTGAGTAATTTATCTATTAATCATCTGAAAAAGGAATTAACTAAATATAACTCTTAAAATAAAAATGACAGCAGTTCTCGTGAGCGCTAAAGTTTCTGTTTTTTTACAGCAAGTTCGACAAGACTTTCCCCAAGTCTTCCCAACGGTTCTACTTGGCACAAACACTAATTAAACACAAAAAACACAACCAAAAAAGAGGCTAGATAATACATTTATTACTAAACAGGAGCAAAAAGCAAGGAATAAAAATAAAATTGGGTTGCCTCCCAACAAGCGATATCGTTTAACGCCCCTAGCTAGGCATAAAAGCGAGGATAGATCTAGGTATTACCATCTTTGGTAGGCAATCCATAAGTGGCTCTCATGATAGTTTCATATGGAAATTTTATTTTCTTTCTTGTAAAGTGTTCCATGCACTTTTTTAATGGAAATTTAAATCTAATATTCCCTTCCTTCATATCAATAATCACACTAACCGTTCTAAGGAAAGGTCTACCAAGAATAATAGGGCAAGAAGGATTGCAATCTATATCAAGAACAATGAAATCTTCGGGCACATAATTCCTATTTGAAACAATAAGAACATCATTAATCCTTCCCATAGGTTTCTCAATAGTAGAATCCGCAAGATGCAAGTTTAGAGAGCAATCATCAAAATTACGGAAATCTAGCAAATCACACAAAGTCTTGGGAATAGTAGAGGCACTAGCACCCAAATCACACAAAGCATAAAACTCATGATCTTTAATTTTAATTTTAATAGTTGGTTCCCACTCATCATAGAATTTTCTAGGTAGAAACTTTCAACTCAAGTTTTTCTTCATAAGATTGCATCAAGGCATCAACAATATGTTCAGTGAAGGCTTTATGTTGACTATAAGCATGTGGAGAATTTAGCACGGATTGCAACAAGGAAATACAATCAATTAAAGAGAAACTTTCATAATTAAATTCCTTGAAATCCAATATAGTGGGTTTAGCAACATCTAGATTTTTATTTCTTTCAATCCCACTTTCATCAATTTCATCATAAAGATCTAAATACTCCAAATTTTTAGAATGCGTTCTAGCTAAAGGAAGATCATATTCAGTTTCATCAAGATTCATATTGCAAAATAAAGATTTAATAGGGGACACATCAATAACTTTTAGATCTTCATCTTGATTTTCATAGGAATTGGAAGAACACGCTTTAATAAAGGCATCTTTGGAAGCACGCATCCTAGCGGTTCTTTCCTTGCACTCATCAATGGAAATTCTCATGGCTTTGAGAGACTCATTGATATCATGCTTAGGAGGAATAGATCTAAGCTTTAAAGAATCAACCTCAAGAGAAATTCTATCAACGTTCCTAGCCAAATCATCAACTTTAAGCAGTTTCTCTTCAAGCAAAGCATTAAAATTCTTTTGTGAATTCATAAACTCTTTAACACTATTCTCAAATTCAGAGGGCATCTTATTATAATTTCCATAAGAGTTGTTGTAGGAATTCCCATAATTATTATAAGGATCACTAGGATATGGCCTAGGATTAAAATTCCCTCTATAAGCATTGTTACCAAAATTATTCCTAACAACAAAATTCACATCCATAGATTCATTGTTATTCTCAATCAAAGTAGACAAAGGAATATCATTAGGATCAGAAGAAACACTCTTAGTAGCAAATAATTTCATAAGTTCATCCATCTTTCCACTCAAAACATTGATTTCTTCTATCGCATGCACTTTTTTATTAGAAGATCTTTCAGTATGCCATTGAGAATAATTAACCATAATATTATCTAGGAGTTTAGTAGCATATCCTAAAGTGATTTCCATAAAAGTGCCTCCCGCAGCTGAATCTAAAAGATTTCTAGAAGCAAAATTCAATCCGGCATAAAAAATTTGTATAATCATCTACAAATTCAAACCATGAGTAGGGCAATTACGTATCATTAATTTCATTCTCTCCCAAGCTTGTGCAACATGTTCATGATCAAGTTGCTTAAAATTCATAATATCGTTTCTAAGAGAGATGATCTTAGCGGGAGGGAAATACTTAGAGATAAAAGCATCTTTGCACTTGTTCCAAGAATCAATACTATTTTTAGGCAAAGACGAAAACCAAGCTTTAGCACGATCACTAAGCGAAAAAGGAAATAGCTTCAATTTAACGAGATCATTATCGAGATCTTTTTTCTTTTGCATATCACATAAATCAACGAAGCTATTCAGATGAGTAGCGGCATCTTCACTAGGAAGGCCGGCGAATTGATCTTTCATAACGAGATTCAACAAAGCAGCATTGATTCACAAGATTCAGTATTGGCAAGAGGAGCAATCAGAGTGCTAAGGAAATCATTATTATTGGTATTGGTGAAGTCACACAATTTGGTAGTATCTTGAGCCATCGCGACAAACAAGCAATCCAACACATGAGCAAACAAAAAGGCAAGCGGAAAAGAGAGGGAGGATAGAGAGAGAGGGCGAATAAAACAGCAAGGGTGAAGTGGGGGAGAGGAAAACGAGAGGAAAATGGAAAATAATGTAATGAAAGAGATATGGATTGTGATGGGTACTTGGTATGTTGACTTTTTACGTAGACTCCCCGGCAAAGGCGCCAGAAATCCTTCTTGCTACCTCTTGAGCTTGCGTTGGATTTCCCCGAAGAGGAAGGGATGATGCAGCAGAGTAGCGTAAGTATTTCCCTCAGTTTTTGAGAACCAAGGTATCAATCCAGTAGGCAGCCATGCTCAAGTCCCTCGTACCTATACAAAACGATAGCTACTCGCAACCAACGCGATTAGGGGTTGTCAATCCCTTCACGGTCACTTACGAGAGTGAGATCTGATAGATATAATATTTTTGGTATTTTTGGTATAAAGATGCAAAGTGAAAAGTAATAGGCAAAGTAAAAAAGAAAAACAAGATTAAAGTGATGGAGATTGATATTATGAGAATAGACCCGGGGGCCATAGGTTTCACTAGTGGCTTCTCTCAAGAGCATAAGTATTCTACGGTGGGTGAACAAATTACTGTTGAGCAATTGACAGAATTGAGCATAGTTATGAGAATATCTAGGCATGATCATGTATATAGGCATCATGTCCGTGACAAGTAGATCGAAACGATTTTGCATCTACTACTATCACTCCACTCATCGACCGCTATCCAGCATGCATCTAGAGTATTAAGTTAAAAACGGAGTAATGCCTTAAGCAAGATGACATGATGTAGAGAGATAAATTCATGCAATATGAAATAAACCCCATCTTGTTATCCTCGATGGCAATGATGCAATACGTGCCTTGCTGCCCCTTCTGTCACTGGGAAAGGACACCGCAAGATCGAACCCAAAGCTAAGCACTTCTCCCATGGCAAGAACTAACAATCTAGTTGGCCAAACCAAACAGATAATTCGAAGAGACTTGCAAAGATAACCAATCATAGATAAAAGAATTCAGAGAAGATTCAAATATTATTCATAGATAGACTTGATCATAAACCCACAATTCATCGGTCTCAACAAACACACTGCAAAAAGAAGATTACATTGAATAGATCTCCACAAGAGAGGGGGAGAACTTTCTATTGAGATCCAAAAAGAGAGAAGAAGCCATCTAGCTACTAACTATGGACCCGAAGGTCTGAGGTAAACTACTCACACTTCATCGGAGAGGCTATGATGATGTAGAAGCCCTCCGTGATGACGGCCCTCTCCGGCGGAGCTCCGGAACAGGCCCCAAGATGGGATCTCGTGGATATGGAAAGTTGTGGCGGTGGAATTAGGTTTTTGGCTCCTGTTCTGATAGTTTGGGGTACGTAGGTATATATAGGAGGAAGGAGTACGTCGGTGGAGCTCCGAGGCGCCCACGAGGCAGGGGGCGCACCCCCCACCCTCGTGACCGCTTCTCTGATGCCTTGGCGTAGGGTCCAAGTCTCCTGGATCACGTTCGGTGAGAAAATCACATTCCCGAAGGTTTCATTCCATTTGGACTCCGTTTGATATTCCGTTTCTTCGAAACACTGAAATAGGCAAAAAACAGCAATTCTGGGATGGGCCTCCGGTTAATAGGTTAGTCCCAAAAATAATATAAAAGTGGAAAATAAAGCCCAATATAGTCCAAAACAGTAGATAATATAGCATGGAGCAATCAAAAATTATAGATACGTTGCAGACATATCAAGGCCCGCTGTACGGGCTCAATCACACTAGAGGTTGTCTTCGGATCTTCGGACAACTTCCGAAGCGAGGAGTTAATCTTCGATATCTTCCCCTTTCTCAGTGGCTATCATGCGCTGCTCGGATGAACTGCATTTGCTCGATTCAACATAGTGCCACACTATGCTTATCTCAAACTCAAGATGCCCAGTCCACGTGGCGTCATAACAGTCAATGGAAATATGGAACGCTCCCTCCGTACAGAAGAGCACACAGCTGCCTTAGCAGCAGAAGTACAGAGCAGCCTTCTCAAGCAGAACCTTAATTCGGCTGCTGAGCCCACGGACACCGTCAAGAGGGTCCGAACTACCCTGCAGCAGGATAGCTTGACTCGTCAGGAGCTAGACTAGCAATTCGTCCTCCATCTCAGTCCTGGTCAAGTAGTGGCATTCGCACCGTGCGTACATAACTACGCACTCAAAATTCCATGGGCATCGACGGAGGCATAGCTAGCTTGTGATCCACAGTGCGGCTCAACCGACACCGGAAACACACATATTTTCACTTTTATTCGTTTCCTTTTCAGGCTTCAATCCCGTAGGCCCCATATGATGGCCTGATCATCAGTACTCTTGAAGGACAAACACACCAAGGCGGCAAGAAACATAGGCATATGGGGGACTTCTCTAGGTGGTTTCGTTAACGATCACTCTACATGTTATTCAGGACCCACGTGCATCTCTCCCTTGGTTAAGGCATTGTAACTAGCCTCCGGCTTATTGCATTACTTGTATAAACGTGCTTTAAGTCACCAATGAAATTATAAAAAGAACAGTTTGTGGCTCAAATTTTACGGCCCTAGCTTATCACTTGTTCTTCTTTTTCTTCCTGTTTTGTCTTTTCTTTTCTGGTAAATTTATCAGGTAGCACCCGTACACTTTGGTACGTTTGATGTTTGCCAGGGGCTTCATAGCACCCCACACTATGGCAACAAAAGTCCGAACACCTTTTATAAGTATAGTTCGGCACCCCGAATTTAGCATTATATGCATTGGCTCTGAATCATGCCTTTGGTCAATATTGGGTTGCCTGGCTCCTATGCTTGCTACCTTACGTTCCGCTATATTGGGTAAGGTAGTAAAGGGAGAACTATTGCGATTGTGCCTTGGTTTATCCAAAGGAGCACCTCAGTAGAGAAAGCCAAAAACTGATTGTCATGATGTGGCGAGACCGATCAGTTGTTCGGTGGTTGCAAATGGTTGGAGATTTATTCCACATTACACGAAGGATCGGTACTTCCCGATCAGATGCTTATAGCACTCTAGTTCGGATACTAGGGGTTGCGCCCATGTTTTTATTGTCAAACTCCTATGGCTAAGTGAGGGCGTTAAAGCCGCATAGTCTAGTTGCCTGGTTCGTTGCGCTAAACAACTCCTTCAAGGACCATATAATTGGATCAAGATTATTTAAATACCATCCCGAACACCCCCGTACTACCTACATGGGGGCAGAAGCCGATGACTGGCCAACCCTCAGATTTCATACAACACGGCGGCACAGGAGGTAAAATTTAAAAACATAAAAAGCATTATATTACAAACCCACTTTGTTTTATCATACAAGGTAGAAGGAACTTGAATACATTCATTCAAAGATCGTGTCTTTCGCACACTGATCCTCAACAATGCAGGACCCCTCCAAGACATCGCCAAAGTATCGCTCAGGTGTGCGGTGCTCCTTGCCCTCAGGCGGCCCCTCGGTCGCCAACTTGATGGCGTCCATCTTCGCCCACCAGACCTTGACATAGGAGAAGGCCAGACACGTGCCTTCGATGCAGACGGACCGCTTGATGACGTTCAGCCGAGGACAGGCATCCACCAGCCTCTTCATGAGGCTGAAGTAACTGCTGGGTATAGCTTCGGCTGGCCACAGCCGGATTATTAAATCCTTCATGGCCAGTTTGGACACCCTGTGCAGCTCGACCAGCTGTTTTAGCTGATCACTGAAGGGCACCGGATGTTCTGACGCAAGATATTGCGATCAGAACAGCTTCTCCCGTGGAGTTCCCTTCTTCGGCTCGGAAGAACTCTGCGGCGTCAGTCACACTGCATGGCAGATCAACAAAAGCCCCTAGAGAACTCCGAATCCGGGTCCGTAAAAGATATTTCCTCTTCAGATTCTTTCTTTGCATATTGAATGCCTTACCCGCCACGATCTTCATGGCCTCCTGGATCTCCTGGAGGGCATCCTGGGCTTCACCCCGGCCCATCTCCGCAATCTGACGAGCCTTGGCAAGTTCGGCCTCTTGAGCCGACGCATTGTGCTCCAAGGTCTCGCACTTCCTTACCACGTCCCGAAGCTCCTGTTGGACCTCATTGACCCGGGCCTTGAGCTTCTTACAGGCGGCCTGCTCCTTAACAGCCTTCTCCCCGGCTTCGGCCAGGGCTTGTCTCAGGACCTCGACCTCGGTCGTCGTTTCTGTACATATCACGACACTTCGGTCAAATGCATATCATTTGGCTTTTTCGAATACATAACGGGTTATCACATACCTTGTTTTTCTTGGAGTTGCCTCCTCACCTGGCCGAGCTCCCCCTCGGCCTGCTCCAGTCTCCGCTTCAGTTCGGAGACCTCGGCAGTATGTGAGGGGCGGCCAACAGCAACGCCTGTGTATTCATTTCAGACAATTTAGTTAGTTTCCCGCAATAAAGGATTGATCCTCTGTCCGGATTTTTCTTTCTGAACACCGGACAGTGTCTCATGGGTTACTGTCTATATTGGGATTTTCTCTTTTTTGTGTTGCTTACCTCAAAACCTATCAGCAGGCTGCTGCAGGCCTCGGTTAATCCGCTCTTGGCGGACTGAACCCTTTCAATCACCGTGCCCATAAGAACACGGTGCTCATCCACAATGGAAGCGCCTCGTAGCGCTTCCAGCAGATTATCTGGTGCCCCTGGTTGGACAGGGGTCACCAGCGGAATAGGCATACCCCCTTCTTTCGAAGGAGGTTGCGTGCTGAATTCTGGAGCCATATCGGTCTCCGGAATCAAGTCCGGCTGAGGGCCAAACTGAATATGTCCCTCCTCACCACCAGTCTCCATGGGGATCGGCTCCCCGTGGTGTCCGGTGACGGAGGCATTGCCTTCTGGCGCCTCCTGAGCCTCTCCCCGGCTTGTGAAAGTCCTTCGGGATAGCACCTCCGCGTCGTCCTTAGCCTTGGGGGAGTGAGCGATCGGCGGTGACTCGCTGGCCATCGCCTTTCAATCCAACAATCCTCCTGGCGAGGATCGCTGGGGGCGTTCGTGAGCCAGACTGTAATAACATAACCAACCATGTCGATACAACAAGGAGGAGAGACTTGGTTTATGGGCGGATATGAGTCTTAGCACTTACGATGCAGCCCGAGGCTTAGTGCGTGGGCGTTGCTCTGGACTGCTTTCGACGTCCCATCCTGAGCTGCCCACGAGTGGCCCTTTCCTCTTCTTGGGCACCTCCGCCTCCGGAATTGTGGAGGCCACCCTCTTCTACCTCCCCCCCCATCAGGGGGAGAATCGCTTTCCTCCTCTTCCTCATTGTCGTCGTCTTCGGCGGCGGAGGAGCGGGTCTTGTCTTCGGACATCGCATTCGAAGCGCCCTTGCGGCGGGGGCCACTCTGGACCCCCTTGGCCTTCCCCTAGGCCTTCTTCTCCGGCGCCTTATAGGGCACCGACTCTAGCATCTTCGCTAAACGCGGGATGACTGGTTCTTCAGGCAGCGGAGCAGGACACCGGATCTGCTTCGCCCTCTCCATCTAGTTCTGAAGAAGCAATGATAATAAAATCTTAGATATCATCCTCGAAATAATCAAGTAGGGGATGTGTTAAAAATAACATTCCTCGTTGGGGAGGTGGTTAATATCATGCCCGCGGTCCGAATCTGTGGCGGGTGGTATCTCGTTGCCCTTGAAGAGCAACTTCCAGGCATCTTCGTGAGTTGTTTTGAAGAGCCTCTCAAGGGTATGGTGCTTCTTAGAATTGAACTCCCATAGAGGGCGGCTTCGGCTCTGGCAGGGGAGGATCCGGCGCACCAGCATCACTTGGATTATGTCGACGAGCTTGATGTCTTTATCCACCATGCTTTGGATGCGCCTTTGCAGCGCTATCAGCTCGTCTGGCGAACACCAGTTGGGGTTCTTCTCGACCCAGGAGGTGAGCCACATTGGAGCGCCAAAATAGAATTAGGTGGCTGCGGCCCAGTTGGCGCCGCGGGGCTCAGTGATGTAGAACCACTGTTTCTGCCATTCCTTGACAGTCTCCACGAAAGTGCCTTTAGGCCAGGAGACATTGGTCAGCTTACTCACCATAGCGCCTTCGCACTCCGCATGCTGGCCATCCACCACCTTCGGCTTCACGTTGAAGACTTTGAGCCACAGCCCTAAGTGGGGTTGGATGCGGAGGAAGGCCTCACACACGACGATGAACACCGAGATGTTGAGGAAAGAGTTCGGGGATAGATCATGAAAGTCTATCCCATAATAGTACATCAGCCCACGAACGAAGGGGTGGAGTAGAAACCCTAGTCCGCGGAGGAAATGAGGGATGAATACTACCCTATCACTGGGCTTCGGTGTGGGGACGGTTTGTCCCTTGGATGGAAGGCGGTGGTCGATTTCCTTCGCCAGGTACCCGGCCGCCCGAAGCTCGGTAATGGCCTTCTCCTTGACGGAGGAGGCCATCCACTTGCCTTGACCTCCGGATCAGGACATGGTTGAGTTCTTGATCGAGTGGTAAAAAGATCAGAACTTGGGTGCTGGAGCTCAAGAGTGGAAGGGCAGAGGAAGAGAGAAGGCGTGGGAGAAGAAAGGGGATTCTTATCTCCTTATAAGGGCAGTGAATATTGAACGCCTCCCCACTCGCCTTAAAATTCGCCTACTCCCAAGGGCTGTGTAAACGGCACGGTTGTGTTACCTACGCCCGCATTGATGAAAATTCCGCAATAAGGGGACATGATCTCTTCTTCGACAAGACGTGCCAATGGCAACCGCGTCTCGAAACGTGGAGCGGCAGACGAAGAACGGTTCAAAATTATGACCGGGCAGACATGATGTCATGCTGTAAAAAGTTGTCAGCAGATTGGACTCGTGAATTATTATATTCTCTCTGCGGTTGTGTGTGGTGTGTGTGCTGCAGGTCCGGACACGATCAATACGACCGAAGACTATCTTGGAGTTCGGAAGGAGGAACCCGCCTTGCAATGCCGAAGACAGATCTACGCGTCGGATACCTTGTCATTGAAGCCAGGTTCAGGGGCTACTGAGGGAGTCCTGGACTAGGGGGTCCTCGGACGTCCGGCCTGTTAGCCATGGGCCGGACTAATGGGCTATGAAGAACACGAAGACTGAAGACTGCACCCGTGTCTGGATGGGACTCTCCTTGGCATGGAAGGCAAGCTTGGCGGTCAAATATGTAGATTCCTTTCTTTGTAACCGACTTTGTGTAACCCTAGATCCTCCCGGTGTCTATATAAACCGGAGGACTTAGTCCGGAGGAGGAGATATTCATTACCATAGCCATGCAAGCTAGACCTCTAGGGTTTAGCCATTACAATCTCGAGGTAGATCAACTCTTGTAATACTCATATTCATCAATATCAATCAAGCAGGACGTAGGGTATTACCTCCATAGAGAGGGCTCGATCCTGGGTAAACATCGTGTCCCCTGTCTCCGGTTACCATCGACCTTAGACGCACAGTTCGGGACCTTCTACCCGAGATCCGCCGGTTTTGACACTGACAGCGATGACGACGACACCAATTGGGAGGGTGATGACTCTGACTTTGGCTGGGTATCAGCCGCACCGTCACCGTCAGGGGGCGGCAGCACCATCTGCATATGCACCTCCTCTCCGGCAAGGTGGTTTGCCGGGGAGTTGGGAGCAGGGGCGGAGGTGGTGCTTTCGGCTCCTCTAGCAGACTTCCAGCTGGGCCTCGGTAAGCCTTTCTTGTGGGCTACAGCTTTGTTTGCCCTGTCGTGTCCTCCTGGCCCTGACGGTGGCGGTTGATGGGTCGTCTCTGTCGATTTCTTCACCATCGCCTTCGTCCGCGCCCTTCTGCTCTTGCTGGGCTACCTCTCCTAGAGCCCGACTAGGTCAGGCTGGGCTTCTGCCTAGGCGCCTCTTTTGCCCTCTTCACCTCCTGCCAGAGTGCCTAGGAGGAGAGAGACAAGAAAGGGCATCACGGGGCACTTATCTTTTTTCAATCTTAAATCTGTAGGCACTTGCCAAATTTTAGTTCAAATTATGTAATCTCTTTAATCCATGTTTGTGTCATGTAAGGTTTGTACTTATTTGATTAGCATATTAATGAAAAAGACAAACCTTGTTAGGGACTCATGCATGTAGTATGTCCATCCAGAGGTGGGATGCCTCTATACTTTTAAGTAAACAAGTTTCCCCCGGCAAGCTATCCTGTTGGTGCCCTCAGTTTTGTTACCGCGGAGTTAGGCATATCGGGCACAAATCGTGAAGAGGGACCAGCCCCCCGCCAGTCCTTTTTTGTCAAAGGCCACTGCGACCATCCTGATTGAAGCAACGTTCGAGTCAAGGGATGGGAGCACCTAAGTTTTGAAAGGCAGCGAGGTTTTCTTATGCACAAGTCCTTACTTACAGAACACATATGGATAAGAGGAAGAACTTACCTATTTGGCTTGCCGAAGATCACAGTGTAGGCTCGTCTTCTTATCTCCTCTTGGGCACCTAGCACAATAGGAGCCTGTAGTTTATGTAGATGAAAATGATGCCAGATGCGATCTTATCTACATGCGATGCTCATGATATGCTTATGCATGCATGCAACTTGTCGGGGGCCCCCAGCGCTTCATTTATTTCTCTGTTGCTCATGGTCTGCGCCTGGCTTTGTACAAGGTGTTACATGCTACTGAGGCAAGGCCTGTACAAAAGGGTGGCTGTCAGCGTCGTCACGTCGGTGTTGTTCCTACGCTACTTCATCGTAGGCAAGCACTCGAGGTGAGCCGTAAATGAGTTCCGTGGGGATAACTGCTCCTCCCCATAGACTAGGGAGAAGGGACTCTACCCGGTAGCTCGATTTGGTGTTGTTCTGAGGGACCAAAGAACCACCAGCAGCTCATCGATCCATTGCCTGCCACACTTCCCAACAAACACACTGCAAAAAGAGTTACACCAAATAGATCTCCAAGAGACCATTGTATTGAGAATCAAAAAGAGAGAGAGAGGAAGCCATCTAGCTACTGCCTACGGACCTGTAGGTCTACAATGAACTACTCACGCATCATCATAGAGGCACCA
>NC_041382.1:441546902-441580657 GCF_002162155.2 Triticum dicoccoides
TTGGATCTGGTTGTTCTGGAACATGCTTGTGGTGGCTGGAATTGTGTTTCATTGACTCCCCTGGGGTTTTTGTATTTTTCTGGGTATTTATAGAGCAAAGAGGCGGTGCAAGAGGCCACCGAGGTGGGCACAGCCCACTAGGGCGCACCTGGGGTGGGTTGTGCCCCCCTCAGGACACCCCTCTGGTACTTCTTTGGCCCAAGTTGTTACATCTGGTCCAAAAAGTTTTGTTGTGTTTGGACTCCGTTTGGTATTGATTTTCTGCGAACTAAAAAACAAGCAAAACAGCAACTGGCACTGGGCACTATATCAATAGGTTAGTCCCAAAAATGATATAAAGTTGCTATAAAATGATTGTAAAACATGCAAGAATGATAATATAACAGCATGGAACAAGCAAAAAAATATAGATACATTGGAGATGTATCACTGGCTCTCGAGTTGAGTTAAGCACGGACATGCAGAGAAAACACCTCGTAGTCTTTGTCGAAGGCACCGACGGTGGCCTCGAGAGAACGCCACGAACTGTCGTTTAAAGAATCCCACCACGTTGCAGCGTCAGTGCACGAAGCGTCGATGGTGGCCTCGATGGAGAGGTGCTCCTCAAAGATCTGGGGTCGGCATGAATGGCAGCCATCGCGACCTCATCTGCGCGTGCAGCCGCCATTTGCTTCTCCGCTGCCAAATGCTCCTTAATCTCCTGACTATACTGCATGCACCATGGCTTAGGGTGGTACTTATTTGGGGGAGGGGTCGGTGATTTGGGTGGAAGGTGTTGTGCCGATAGTTGGGGCATGTGAGGTGTGGAAGGAGGAGGTGGATGTGGGTCGGGTGTGGATTACCTGCCTGGATCGACGAGGCTGAGCAGCGCGAAGGAGGGTCGCCAGCGAGGAGTCGGTGCTGCAAGCAAGGAGTGAAGGTTTCAACTTGGAAAACAAGGCGGAAATAGGGGAAATGTGGCTTTTGGTAAGGGGAGGGGCGGGGAGGTAGATATTTCCGCGGAAGCCGGAAATTTTGGATAGGTGCAGCGAAAAAACTGGCGCGCAAAGTGTCCTCAGACACGGTCCCTTATTCAGCACTGTGTACGATATGTGAACATCACAAACAATTCATATAGCTTACCCCGTGTGTGATGAGTTTGAACATGCAAATTTTAGTCCAAATTCCCCATCATTGCATATTTTGGGTACGCAAAGGAGACTACAGCACACCCACACTTCTTCATCAAGAAAGTTCAGCGATTAAACAGAGCTAGCTGACCTAAATATTACTCTAACAAATTAAGATTGGTGATCTTAATTAAACAAAACAAAGAGTACTACTCCGGCTGGCCTCGTCGATCTCCGCCTCCTCCTCTATGTCCAGCTCACACCCGATGATCTCCTGGGGAAGGGGCACCATGGCATCCATCACACCATACTCGGCAAGCATCTCGCCATCCGCGTATGCCATCTCTTTGGAAAAGGCCGCCACGAGCTGGGCATGGGAAACCGTGATCTGGGCTTGGATAGGCTCCGCCATGGCAAGGTATGCCGCGGAGGAATGGACAGCTGCTCGAATGCTCTTGGCGATTGCCAACTCTTCGGCCATGGGTTGCTGATCCTTGTCAGAGAAGCTTCATTTGATTTGTGCAGTGACTGCCATGAGCTGGGCGTGGGCGGCCTCGATGTGGTCGTGGGCGGCCTCTATCGGGGCTAAGGCTGCTCCTGCAGAACGGACAGCTGTTGTGCCGCTCTGGCCAGTTGCTATCCCCGAGGCAGATGTTGTTGCCGCCACCTCAGAAGCAACAGCGGCCATTTGGGCTGCCTTCGCCGCCCGGTCGCAGATTGCGGCCGCACTCATGCAGCTTGTTAGCACGCGCATGGCGGCTGCGGCCACACTCTCGCCGGAGTGGGATGCCAAAGTTGCCCTCGCGACACGGGTCCACGTCCCCATCTTTCACCGGCGACGATTGAACAGTGAAATGATATTTGGGGAGCGATCTAGTGTGCTTGACACGCTGGTTGTGGACTCTAGCCGACGCACCTTCTCGTGTAAAATAGATGCGTATTGTACTCGGACAGTGCTCCAAGATATTTTGTACTGCATCTCACATGGTTGGTGATAAAAAATTGTGTGTGATCTACTTGATTTTCGTCTTGATTTGAAATACATAATGGGGTCACAGTGGCAAAGGAGGGTGTTTGAATTGCTAGAACTTTTATCTGCAGTGAACATGCAACTAGGTGTGTCGTCAAAAAAATTAGAATTATTCAGGGTTCATTTTGACATTTTTATGCATTAACTTGGTTTTCTAGGCATTTCAGGTGCACAATTCAAAATTAAACTACATGCATATGCTCCGGTGCACCAACATGGGTTATAAAATCATATATGTGTCCATGGGTTGATGCTTATGTCCCATACAAGAAATGGGGATGAATTTCAAACACCACGGCACCGTGGCTCGCCGGCAAATGTTGAGATACTTGCTTTTGTAATTCTGGTAAATCGAAAACTCATCTGAAATTCATGAACCTTGGCATGCTATCATGGAATGGCATCAACATGCCAGGGTAAAAAAAATTATCCCATTTGGGGCAGGTTTTGGGATAAGATTCTCACAAACCAGAGTTTGTCACAAGAAGCCCCATGGTTCCGGTAGGGAAACGTAAAACGATATTCGTCGCCTCTTCTTGCTTTCAAATTTTTTTGGTGTCAACATAGAACAATAGGAGTGTCATGTTAAATGTTGGAATTTTCGGGGTTTGTTTGGACATTTTTATACGTTAACTGAGTTTTCTAGGCATTTATGTGCATAATTCAAATTTGAACTACAGGCACATGCTCCAGTGCATAAAAATGGGTCGAAAAATTAAATGTGTGTCCTTGGTTGCATGCTTAGGTCACATGCTAGAAATGAGAATGAATGTCAAACACCATGACACTGTCGCTCGGCCGCTAACATTAAGATATATGGTTTTAAAATTCTACTAAATCAAAAACTCGTCTGAAATTCATGAAACTTGACATGCTATCATGGAACGGCATCAACATGCAGTGGTAAAAATATTCTCCCATTTGGGGCAGGTTTGGGTATAAGCTTCTCACAAATGAGAGCTTCTCATAACAAGCCTGATGGTTTCGGTTGGGAGCATGCAACCTTTGTGGACGAAACGATATTCGTTGTGTCTTCATGCTTTTAAATTTTTTCTAGTGTCAACATAGAACAACAGGAGTGTTGTGTCGATTTTTGGGATTTTTTGGGGTTCGTTTGGACATTCTTAGACATTAACTGAGCTTTCTATGCATTTATGTGCATAATTTAAATTTGAACTACATGCACATGCTCCAGTGCATATAAATGGGTTCAAAATTCAAATGTGTGTCCTTGGTTGCATGCTTAGGTCCCATGCAAGAAATTGGGAATGAATGTCAAACACCTTGCCACCGTCGCTCGGCCGCTAACATTGAGATACATGGTTTTTAAATTCTAGTTAATCGAAAACTCGTCTGAAATTTATGGAACTTTTCATGCTATCATGGAACGACATCAACATGTCATGGTAAAAATATTATCCCATTCGGGGCAGGTTGCGGTATAAGTTTTTCACAAATCAGAGCTTCTCACAACAAGCCTCAAGGTTACGGTAGGGAATGTTTCACCCTTGTGGACGAAACGATATTTGTTGCCTCTTCCTGCTTTCAAATTTTTTCTAGTGTCAATCACTATTCAAAAAATCTTTTGATTCAACAATTAATCTTCCGATTTATCACTACTCGGGGGGGGGGGGGTGACCGATAAGATTATACCTTATCTTCACGATTTATCTTTTGGGCCGATTTATCTCTTTGACAAGCAACTTATCGGGAATCTACCGATAAATCAAACCTATTCATATATAGCACTATGTTTGCAAAAACTATGTTTATTTGTGTTTTGTGGACCTTGTTATGCAATTTCTATTGTTGTCCTATTTTGTTTCTCATTATACGAGGATTCAAAGGCTAGGAATAAAGGTAAAACATATGTCCAATATAGTTTTGGTGTTGAATATAGTGTATTTTAGGGTTGGGAACCTGGGATTTGCAAAAAATATCCGATTAATAGTCGACCGATAAAATCGATTAATCGTCCGATTTCAGATTAATCTCTAATCCCTAGCTGACCGAGACAATAACAATAAGTGGTATCCTCAACATTGGTGTCAACATAGAACAATAGGAGTGTTGTGTTAAATTTTGGAATTTTTCGGGGTTCGTTTGGACATTTTTATACATTAACTGAGTTTTCTATGCATTTATGTGCATAATTCAAATTTGAACTACATGCACATGCTCTAGTGCATATAAATTGGTTGAAAAATCAAATATGTGTCCTTGGTTGCATGCTTAGGTCCCATGTAAGAAATGGGAATGAATGCCAAACACCTTGCCACCGTCGCTCGACCACAAACATTGAGATACATGGTTTTTAAATTCTAGTAAATCCAAAACTTGTCTGAAATTGATGAAACTTGACATGCTATCATGGAATGGCATCAACATGTTGTGGTGAATAATTTATCCCATTTGGGGCAGGTTTGGGTATAAGCCTCTCACATGCCAAAGCTTCTGACAATAAGCCTCATGGTTCCGGTAGGGAATGTGCCCCCTTGGTGGATGAAACGATATTCGTTGCCTCTTCTTGTTTTCAAATTTTTTCCTAGTGGCAACATAGAGCAACAAGAGTGTCATGTTAAAATTTGCAATTTTGGGGTTTGTTTGGATATTTTTATACATTAACGGAGTTTTCTAGGCATTTTATGTGCATAATTCAAATTTGAACTACATGCACATGCTCAAGTGCAGAAAAATGGGTTGACAAATCAAATGTGTGTCCTTGGGTGCATGCTTAGGTGCCATGCAAGAAATGGGAATGAATTTCAAACACCAGGGCACTATTGTTTGCAACCAAAACGTTGAGATACTTTGTTTTAAAATTCTAGTAAATCCAAAAGTCGTCTAAAATTCATGAAACTTTGCATGCCATCATGGAATGGCACCCGACATGCTCTAGTATTTTTCATGTCCATTTTGAGAGAAGGCGCACTCGAATAATAGCCAACAAAGGCATTTTGAAACAAATAGCTGCCACTTTAACATCCCAAACGTTTGTGTAATTTAAATCGTGTGTGTTCTGTTAACGATTCACGTGACGCCACGCGTCACACTTTTAATAGCTAGCATGTGCCATGCGGGCAGCTACTTGAGTAGACGGGAGGCGTGCGAGCGCAATCCGCTATGCGGGCTGACCGAGAGGCGTGCAAGCTATCCTCCAATGCGCAGGCTCACCAAGAAGCGTGCGAGTTGTACGCTGCATAGGCTCACTGGGAAGCGAGCCCTTTGACTTCCATGGCCGCCCACCTTGCTCGCATCCTCTCCATTAATAGCACCCGAGCCGCTGTTTAACATGGGCGGCCTTACTGTTCACCTCCCATTCCCCTCCCGTAGACCTCCACCAACACCATGTCACAAAAGGATCATTTGCCACTAGTCTTCCAGTTTGGTGAAGTCAACTTCGAGCCAGACGAGATAGAAAATAAGGAGGAACGGGGCCTCATGGACATGGCCCTGAACGAACTGGCTGCGGTGGTTGATGCCCCCCACGACCATCCCCGTAGCATCGGCGGGCTGGTCGCCGAGCACTATCATAGAGCTGGAAGCCATGGGCGTCGGCGAGGTCTCTACTGACCCGCGCAAGCTCGTTTACATGCCAGCACCAGTGCTCGTGCCCGTGTGTGCCCCTGCACCCACCGCGGCGTCGGTCCCCGTGTGTTTGCCTGCATCCGCCGCTCCCGTGCCCGTGCGTGCGCCCACTTCAGCAGCATGGGACGCCGATGTTGACCGCTACCTCATAGCGCCGCAAGTTGTCATCCTCCCACGCCCCGCCCATTGGTCGCGCGACGACGGGATGTTTGATTTTCAAGTGAAGAATATTTTATGCTGCCTTGAAGACTTCAACAACGGCGTCCCGGAGGACCACGACGACAATGCCAGCACGGCGCGCCACCTCCGCCGCTGCCGGAATTAGTTTTTTTTAGGTTTAATACTGTATCTTGATCGTATGAATATAAATTCGTAGTGTGACTGAATGAAGGATATGGTTTGAACGAACTTGCGTTTTCTCTCTGAATGTACAAACTTATCAAATGATTTTGTTTAAAAAACGTTAATGGTTTTTTTAATATAAAACACTCATCGCAAACATTTTAGATAGAACACCCGAATGCAACCCGACAGCTTCCCCAGGACCCAAGGGAAAATGTGCCGAGCAGGATTTGTGCAGCTCTTAATCGCAAATGTTTTAGATAAAACACCCGTATGCAAACCAACAGCTTCCCCAGTAAGCCAAGGGAAAATGTGATGAGCAGGATTTGTGCAGCTCTTCATCGCAAACGTTTTAGATAGAACACATGTATGCAAAGTGAGAGCTATGGTCTTTCCCAGTAAGCCAACGAAAAATTCGCTGCGCTAGATTTGTGCATCTCTTCAAGGCAAACGGCTCAGATTGAATATGGTACGCAAAGTGAGACTTCGCTGCTAAGCTAAGAGAATCTGGCACGCATAATTTATACATCCCTTCAATGCAAATGGTTTTTTTGGATGATCGGTGTGCAACCACGTACAGATAATTTGACAGATTTGCATCTGTCATATTGGGTATGTTGCCATTTGTCAAACTGGAAAGATTGACCTTTTTTGATGTAGTAACAATGCAATTTGTCAACCTTGTAACACTGCCATTTGTCAAAATTTGCAGCTAAAAAACACTAGCATTATCTAATTTTGCAACTGAAATTCAATAAGCATTGATTTCATTCATAGATTAAGCAGTCGTTCTTTATACAAACAGTTCAACTTGACAGCTAAACCGACCAAACTTTTCCCCAATTGTTGCGAACCACGTACTCAGATAGCTAGTTCAACTATATATAGTAGCTAATTTTAAGTACGTAGTACAGTTCAACCACATCTATAGTCGGATGAACTGAACAAAATAGGCCCTAAATACTACTACTATGGAGGGGTTTTGTACTACTTCCGGCAGCCTCTCCTCTGTCGAGCGTGCTTAGTAAGAGGTAGAGGAGGAGGATCCTATCGATGATCTGGATAACTGGAACACGGTGCCTACCACTACTGCACCTTTAGCGATGCTCACCTCAAACGCCTTCTGCCGCTCCAAACGACCCCTCTCAAAGCGACGGGACTCCTCATAGATCTCCTCATTCCGCACGTCTACGGCGGCGTGTGCCGCAGCCACGACGGAGGTAAGACTCTTAGCATGCTCGACCAGGCGCTCCTCCTCCTCCCGCAGGAACTCGAAGTAGCGCGCAAGGTTGGTGCTGCACATGCGGGGCTCAACCTCCACCTCCCGCCTTCGGGCGGTGGTGGCGGAGCGGGTGATTACCCCGGTGGTCGGCGGTGGGCTGGAAGCCACGACGGCCACCTCCCTCTTTCGGGCCGAGGTGGTGGAGCGGGTGATGGCCATGGTGGCCGACAGTGGGGTGGCAGCCACGGCGGCCACCTCCCGCCTTCAGGCCGTGGTGGGAAAGTAGGCAATGACCCTGGCTTTTGATAGTGGTGTGGCTACAGACGGTGGGGTGGCAACAACGGCGGCCGGCAACAGCCGCCGACAGGCAGCGACGACGGAGCGTGTGATGGATGGTGTGCGCACACCCAACAGGGACGCCACGTCCACCACACTATGTCAGAGACTGTGCCGCCGCCGCATTGTTGCCTCCCAGCTAGAGCTGTCCGCTAAGAATGGCGGAGTGGCTGATCGATGACGACGGACCGGTGCCATTGGCGATTGTGGGAGAAGCAGACGAGGTAAGCTAGAGGGAGGGAGGGGAAAATGTGACGTAGGACTCACTGGCTGTGAGGGTTTATATAGCAGGCCCATGAGCATTGAGATTTTGGGGGATTTCACCGAGTCGGGCGGGAAGCTTGCGTGGCTATCCGTGGGAACCTGCGCAGTTGCGCGGGAACGGGCTCACCGATGATTCATTGGCACCACTTGGAGCCACCGTTTGCCCAAAAGAACGCCCATGTGTGCTGCTCAAGCTTGCGCTCAAATCTGTCTGCGGCAGTGGCATGAAAATACATGCGAGAGGAGGGCGAAATGACACGTACACACACGGTTAATAATTTTTTTTTATGATTTAATTACCTACTACCCCCATCCTGGTTTATAAGTCCTCTTTGTATTTTTGTGCCAAATTTTGACTAGAGATTTAACCAATAAAATACAAATGCATGTCACAAAAGATTATATTGTTGGATTTGTATTTGGACATAGTTTCCAGTTATATTATTTTTATAACATGCATTAACATTTTGTTAGTTAAATTTAAGGTCAAAATATGGCACAAAATATAAAAGGGGATTAATAGACCAAGACGGAGGTAGTAGCACACGGCTGCTCTTTATGCAGCGTCGCGAACAATTGTTCGACCACCGTGTGATGTGGAAGGCGATGTAGTTTCACATCATGCCGTCGGCTGGCAA
The DNA here is from genome assembly GCF_002162155.2 of Triticum dicoccoides. Classification (NCBI taxonomy): domain Eukaryota; kingdom Viridiplantae; phylum Streptophyta; class Magnoliopsida; order Poales; family Poaceae; genus Triticum; species Triticum dicoccoides. The sequence goes on from NC_041382.1 coordinate 441,555,432, forward strand.
CTGTCGGCCAACTTGTAGACGACCATTTCCTACGTGTTCAACTGCTCTATGTGTGTGGTTGCTCATGGTTGAGATAGTCTGGCTGAGGCGCGCTCTGCTCGCGTCTCGCCGTGCGCGCTCTGCTCTCCGTCCCTCCGGGCGCTCTTCCCATGTCCCTCCACGCGCGCTGCCAGTGTTTGGGGTCAGCGCATGATCACGTACATTTATGCTGCCATTATGCATGTTGTTGCGTCGGGCGCAGCGTCACAATGCAGTTAACTGCTGCAAAAACTGCCATGCGAACGTGCCGAGAATCCAGGCCGGCCGGCCCCCATTTATTCCCGCGTCCATTTACCTTTCATCTCTCATGCCACATGACATAATAAGCACACCCATGACGACACATACAGAGAGGACATCCAGCGGCTCCAATGGCGCTCCCCGTGGCTCCAATGGCGCTCCCAGTGGCCGACGACGACAACGGGGGGCAGTTCACCATGCATCACGTAGTGGACACCCACATGAGGGGGAAGGACCTCTCGGTAGTGTGCATGAACGAGCCGGTCTCGGTGGAGAGCTCCATCCAAACTATGGAGCAGTTGCTTACTGAGGACAAGTACCAAGTGGTCGGCTTCGACCTTGAGTTCACCAGCGGTCATGCTGGGCAAGATCAGAAGGTTGTCATCGCCCAGTTGTGCATGTGACATGACGTCCTTGTCTACCACTACCACCTAGCCACAAGGCCTTGCGAGTGTTTCTCCGGGTTTATTAACAGCTCCGACTACAGTTTCGCTATGGTGGACACCAGCAACGATCTAAAAGCACTCAAGGTTTCGGGCTTGACCTGCCGGAATCTTGTCAACATCTATGAGCACTACAAGGTCTGGGGCAGTGACAACAACAAACAAAACTCCATGGTTGACCTCGTCTTGGCCATCATCGACCCCTACTACATGAAGATGAAGGATGGGAGCAAGAAGGAAAAGAACGCCTGGCATAGTGCCTGGCATCAGAAACTGGATGAAGAACACGTCAAGTACGCGGCCAAGGACGCGTACAAAAGCTATGAGATGTACATGCGGATCATTGACATGAGCAAGTGTCTTCATCCTGCCCCAGACAAGGGATCGAGCCATAGAGTAGTGGTGGGAGCATCGCAAGAAGTAGATGACTAGATGATCGTTTCTCCTAGTTTAGAATGCTTGCAATTGTTTATTGAGGTGTGTGCGAATGATCATATAGTCACTTATGTAATTGGATGTTTATTATAGTTATATATATGATGTTCTTCTGTAGCAGAGAAAATCACACGGCTTATTAGCAGCAATTGTCTATATTATTATGGGTCTTCGCACACATTTTGGATTACGGACCTGTTTGCCACGTATCACACACATCTTGTTCAGTTGAACTGTTTATGTTGTCTTGGCTCATCGCAAACAGTTCATCCGAGTGAACTGTATGCCCTCCATCGCACACACACCTTGATCTGGCTGACCATTTCTATTGTGTTTCCTAATCGCACATAGTTCATCCTAGTGAACTGTATGCCGTATATCGCACATGCCCTCATATGGCTGACCGTTTCTATTGTTCTGGATTATCGCAAACAGTTTGTATGGATTAACCGTATGCCACGCACCGCACACACCCTCATCTGGCTGACTATTTCCATTGTTCTAGATCATTGAAAATAGTTTGTATGGATTAATTGTATGCCATGCATCGCACACGCAGCTCTGATCCGAATCGTGTTTGATATATGCACCATCGCAAACAATTTATCTCTTTTTGACAGTTTTCTTACACCACCATTTGCAATTAACGCATCACACACAATTTCGTTGAAGAGTCTCTGATTGGACTGTCGTGTTTGGACCATCCTGCAGTAGTGGCTCTTGGATTTGTAGGCAGATCAGATTTAGGTGTGAGGGCGAGCATAGTGAGATGAGTGATATGGCGATGTTGGGATGGGATAGATGATGGCTGATAGCTGAATTTTGTTATTGTTGCTACTAGCTGAATTTTTTTATTGCTCCTACTAGCTCATAGACATGGCAAGTTGTTCGATGCATGCACAAATGTTGCTGCTATTTTTGTTGTTTCTACCCTAACTCATAAGTACTCAAATGATGCTTCGATTTTATAGAGAGGGAGAGGGGTGATTACTTTGTGACATTATACAGAGGGAGATATACCTCCTTCCATGTTATACTCAGAGAGATTTATTGCTCTCTGATTTCATATAGAGAGGGGTAGTGTTGTACTACTGTTGATTGCTTTATGATGGCAGGAAATTTCTTTTTATGTACCTCGATGTCCTATTTGCTCAGTCAACCAGGGTATGTGGTTCATGTACTTTGTGATTGAAGAAACTTCGTCTGCACCTACCTACTTTCTCTGTCCTCCACTGCATTGGAGCCAGGCAAGGTGTAGTCTAGGAGGAAGTAGAAGAGAACAAATGGTACAAGGACAAGAGAAGAAGCAGCAGAAGGAGGACAGGAAGGTTGTAGCTGCCGCACAGAATGACGAGGTAAATGTAGGCCTACACTTAGCCATGATTATGCAGTACGATGTATTGTAGAGCTGAGGATTCATAGTATTTTTAACAACAGTTGTCACTTTACTCACTTTAAATTGGAAGCTGTTATGATGGAGTGTAAATTAAACTTCAAAGTTTCTATTTGAATTTTGAGCAGAAATCTGAACCATGGCTTGCATTCAGCTATATTTCGAAAACATTGTACAAAGTGCTATTTTTTGGATGCCAAGTTTCTTCTTTCCAGTAGGAAATTGTGGCCCTATTCGGTTTTAATGGTCGGAAAGAAAAGAAGTTATTTTTTATCATCCAATGGTGTCAAGTTGGTAATCTATAATTTACAAAGAAGTAAGGAAGTGTTCTTTTGTGTTTTGTTGCTTATGCATTTTATTTTTGGAGGATACTATGGATGCAAACTGGCTTATGACCAGTAATGGCAATAGAGTTGCTCCCACCATGGATTTTCATTGTGTGTTAGAAAAAGTATGCACCTGGAATTATAGGCCTTGTCCATCTGTTAAATTTTTATATGTAGTTTCTTTTTCTTTGCAAGGGATATTTATTTTGTTTATGACAACTAGAGAAGGAGAATATGAGGTAGACAAATGGCACAAATGACAACATGAGAGCGTTGGACTGTTTGAGCACTGACGAAGAGGTTTGGGCACTGGCCTTCTTCTAGTGCATCCAATGTAACATCATAGCCTCCCTCCTTCTTCTACTACATTCAATGTGACGTCACAACCTCCCTCTTCTCAGAGTAATGGCTTGTGCCTTGCTTGATGCATGCATTGTCTGCTTTCCTAATTGTGCCTGTTTACAGAGATATGCTCATATAGTTGTTGCGTTGTGCAATGTGAAAAAAGATATTGTTTGTAACTTATACTTATGTTCGAGTCAGTAAGAGTTGATAAAAGAAGTTACTCCCTCCGATCCATGACAAGTGTTGCAACTTTGAACTAAAATTGAACTAATCTTAGTTCAAAGCTACGGCACTTTTTTGGACCGTAGGGAGTATGTTTTTAATTAAATTTATGTGACAGATCCTGTATACGAATCAAGTTTATATTTTTTTGGTTTTCATTTATCTATTATATCACTCTTAATATTTAGCTATGCTTGATCTTGCTTTTATTAGACATCACAACAATACCACAACTAGAAAACAATAATATCCACCTGTTGCAATGCACGGGCATATGTGCTAGTATTAATAGAGTACGGAGCATTTTTGCCCGTCAGTCGGCATACATTTCACAAAAAAAAGCCCCTGATTTTTTAAGTAATGCACGGCCCAACATTAAGTGCCCTTCCTTTGTTGGGCTTCAGCCCAACTGCGGCAGCCGCTATCTCGTGCACCTGAGCACCGGTTAGTGTTCCATGTTCAACTGCAGTAGGCCCAGTTGGCTCTATTTTCAACCCGTTACGTTACTAGCTTTTATTATTTACAGAGAATATGTTAAACATGATTATGCTATAGCTTTACAACCGTAACTTAGTTTCAACCAATTTGTATATGTAATTTGATCAGAAAAATGTGTAGTTTCCAATGATGCTATTATTTGTCCCTGTTAACCACTTAAAATTCTGTTCAACGCATAAACTTAATTAACCTAATTAATTGTTATGGTTTATTTTAGGAAATACTAACACGGAATATAACTCTTTATATATATGTGCAAAAATTAATAGTATCCTTTAATTGACATTTTCCTCATGACTTGGTGCAAATTCCAAACATTGCTTCAACTTACAAATAATTCATTGGTACAAAAAATTGAAAACTAGGCTTTTTAATATCAGAATCGTCGTACAAAAACTGTACCAAAAGTATTATATGTGTAGCATGCTTCTTAACGTGCTATTGGTATGAATTTATTCTAGGCCTCAGTGTACGCCTCTCTACCATGGCCAGTCACAATTTGGATGTTGTTGGGCCATGCTGATGGATATTTCAGTGGACATGTCAATTATCTTTGATGTTGCAACACACAGGCATATGTGCTATTAAAATAAAAAGGATATATAATCCAATCCTAGGATAATTCTCCGCCCCCAACAAGCCTATGTCGTGGCAATATTGTTGTCTTTGGAGTTTCGTGTCGTGGCCGAAACAAAAGAATAGTATCCATGCATGCAGTCGATAAGTCACCGATCTCTGCGGGAAGTGCCAGCGACGTTGACCCTCAAGAATCCATGGCCAGAGAAGAATATCACGCTAGGCTGATCATACCTAGACGTTTGTCTGAGTCAATGGAATAACCGGATCGACGTCATTGATGTCGATGCAGTCCTGACATAATGAAGACACAAGCAACCCCCCATGTTTCCATGGAGAGTAAGGCAATTTGTGCGGCTTAATGTGTACAACATCTCTCCAACCTTAAAATGGACATGATATAAAAAGATAAGCAACCACTCAATAAACTGTTTGACTAAACAACCCTCGCCCCACCACCACCACCACCACCAATAAAATTAACATATAAGTTTATGGGATTAGAAGTAAGTATTTCTCATCCTTTTGCGCATAAGCAACAGTTTTGACAAACTAGATAGGATGTTATGCCACCAATAACTAAGCGTGCCTTTACATGCCCGTGGGTAGCTTGTGTATTTAGCGCTATAGGATTGTAACACTTCTTTCTTTCACAATGCTTCTACGGCTACAAGAGTAAAAGTGTTTGAAACATCTAGATGACACGGGGGTTTTGAGGGTACAAAATTGAAGGATCATATAATTAGTTATTTCGCAAATTTATTCACCTCCGAAGTTTTGCAACCAAATCATGAAGTGTTATGCCTTGTTCGGAAGAAGGTGTTTGATACATCTCCAACGTATCTATAATTTATGAAGTATTCATGCTATTATATTATCAACCTTGGATGCTTTATACGCATTTATATGCTATTTTATATGATTTTTGGGACTAACCTACTAACCTAGAGCCCAGTGCCAGTTTTTGTTTTTTCCTTGTTTTGAGTTTTACAGAAAAGGAATACCAAACGGAGTCCAATTGGCGTGCCAATTTTTTATGGACCAAAAGAAGACCCCGGAGTAAAAGAGTTGGGCCAGAAGACTCCCGGGCCGTCCACGAGGGTGGGCCCCCCCAGGCATGTGGGCCTGCCTCATGGACGACTCGGGCACCTTCTTGATGTGAGACCGACGCCAAAAATTCCTATAAATATAGAAACCTCCGAAAATTAACCTAGATCGGGAGTTCCGCCGCCAGTAGCCATCGAAAACCAATATAGGCCCTCTCCGGCACCTTGTCGGAGGGGGCCATCATCACCGGAGGGCATGGAGGAGGATCCCAGAGGGGCCATTATCGTCATGAAGGCCAAGGACCAGAGGGAGAACCTCTCCCCATCCAGGGGGGAGGCCATGGAGGAGGAAGCACAAGGGGTAGAACCTCTCCTCTCTCTCGGTGGCACCAGAGTACCATCGGGAGGGGAATCATCGCCGCGGTAATCGTCTTCATCAACATCACCATCCTCATCTCTTTTACGCAGTCCACTCTCCCGCACCCCGCTGTAATCCCTACTTGAACATGGTGCTTTATGCCACATATTATGATCCAATGATGTGTTGCCATCCTATGATGTTTTGAGTAGATATCATTTATCTTTGGGTTGATTGATGACCTAGATTGGTATGAGTTGTATGTTTTACTTTCGTGTTGTCCTATGGTGCCCTCTGTGTCACGCAAGCATGAGGGATTCCTGCTATAGGGTGTTGCAATATGTTTATGATTCTCTTATAGTGGGTTGCGTGAGTGACTGAAACACAAACCCGAGTAAGGGGGTTGTTGCGTATGGGAATAAAGAGGACTTGATGCTTTAATGCTATGGTTGGGTTTTACCTTAGTGATCTTTAGTAGTTGTGGATGCTTGCTAGAGTTCCAATCATAAGTGCATATGATCCAAGTAAAGAAATCTTATGCCTCTCCCTCATATGAAACTGCAATAGTGATTACCGGTCTTGTTAACAATTGCCTAGGACAATTCCGCACACCGATCTACCATTATTCCATACTCGCTATTTATAATATTTGGTAATACATTCTAACTTTATGATAACAGCACCTACTTTCATATTTTAGCTCTCCGATATCATGCAAAGTTATCCTCTTCATACCCACAACGTAGTTTTATTTCTCGTTTCTAGTTGGAAGCAAACGTTCGGTGTACGTAGAGTCGTATCAGTGGCAGATAGGGCTTGAGAGAATATTGATCTTACCTTTAGCTCCTTGTGGGTTTGACACTCCATACTTATCACTTCCACCTTTGGAAATTGCTACGATGATTCCCTGCACTTGGGGATTATCAAGCTCTTTTATGGCGCCATTGCTGGGGAGCAATAGCGTGGGGTTGATATTCTCGTGTGTGCTTGTTTGCTTTCTTCACTAAGTAGATTTTGGTTTTCCTTTTTTTGTTTTTGTTTAGTTGTGGGTGAAACATAAAAAATTTAAAGAATTAAAATACAAAAAGAATTTACTTGCCTCTCATGCCTAAAAAGTTTTTCAAAAAGAGAAGTGATTGGAAAGTTATGCATTGAAGAAGTGAGGGTCGACCTTGAGCACTTGTGTTCATGCTCACGGAAACAATGTAGAATTTTTCATGGAATATTCTATGTAAATAATTATCCCCTTATATATCCATTATATTATAAAAATAATGTGCCAACCTTTGGTCTTAGGATGATTAGATTGCTTGTTTACTATGTGCAGAACAAAAACAGAAACTTTGGCTGTAGCGCGTGATTTTACATTTTTTTACTGGAAAGTCAAATGGGTATGAAACTTTTTTAACATTACTTATGTACAAATTTTTCAAATTATCAAATTTATTTCATAATTTGTGGAGTTACATAAGTTTACTAAACCTCCAGATTACTACAGACTATCCTGTTTTAGACAGATTCTGTTTTTCGTGTGTTGTTTGCTCATTTTGATGCATCTATGGCTAGTATCGGAGGATATGAACCATAGATAAGTTGGAATACAGTAGATATAGGTCTAATATTAAATTAGAATTAGTTTTCAACAGTACCTAAAGGTAGTCATTTGCTTTATTATACTAACGGATCTCACAAAGTTTTTGTAAAAGTTTTTTGTGGATGAAGTGTTCGAAGAACGAGGAGTTACCGATATGAGAAGAATAAAGAGAGGAAAGAGCTAAATCTTTGGGATGCCCAAGGCACCCCAAGTAAATATTCTAAGGATACTCAAGCATCTAAGCTTGGGGATGCCCCGGTTGGCATCCCATCTTTCTTCTTCAACAATTATCGGTATACCTCGGTTTTTGTTTTGTTCACATGATTTGTGTCCTTTGTGTTTTTTGTTTTTCCTATATGAACCATGCTACTATGAGATAGCCCTTAGTTGATTTATATAATGCTTCATGTACTTCACTTATATCTTTTAAGTATGATCTTATAGAATTGCTCTTCGTGCCTCACTTAAATCTTTTGAGTATAGTTTTATAGAATGCTTCATGTGCTTCACTTATATATTTTGAGCTTAGATATTGGTTAGTATATGTTAATTGTAGAATGATACATGAACTTAACTTATATATTTTGGAGTATGAATAATACTATCATCTAAAGCGGGTTTGGAAGAGTGTCAACTTTAGGAACTAGTAATCCCGATATTCCGAATGAGAAGAATTTTGCTTATGTGGAGAGTAGTAAAGTTTCAATGCTTGTAGATGATGAAAATAATGCTTTGTGTGATGGTTATATTGTTGAATTCATTCATGATGCTACTGAAAATTATTATGAGGGAGGAATATATGCTTGTAGGATTTACAATAATATCAAGTTTCCTCTCTATGTGCTTAAAGTTTTGAAGTTATCCTTGTTTTTCCCTCCTATGCTAGTTGATCCTTGTTCCTATAAATTTTGTGCTCACAAAATCCCTAGGCATAGGAAGTGGGTTAGGTTTAAATGTGCTAGTCATATTCTTCATGATGCTCTCTTTATGTTTCAATTCCTATCTTTTACGTGAGCATCATTGAAATCATCATGCCTAGCTAAAAGCCATTAAAGAAAATGGTTTACTCTTTATCATACTAACCTATCTCACGAAGTTCCATTAAGTTTTGTGTGATTGAAGTTTTCAAGCTTTGGGTGAGATATCGATATAAGGAGAATAAGGAGTGGAAAGACCCTAAGCTTGGGGATGCCCAAGGCACCCCAAGGTCATATTCAAGGAATACTAAAGCGCCTAAGCTTGGGGATGCCCCGGAAGGCATCCCCTCTTTCGTCTTCAAAACTATCGGTATACCTTACTCGGAGTTATATTTTTATTCGTCACATGATATGTGTTTTACTTGGAGCGTATTTTAAATTTTACTTGCTGTTTGAATAAAATCATTGGATCTGAAATCTTGAATGAAAAAGAATCCTCACATGGCTAGTTAATCATTTGACTACTCGGTGTCCTTCACTTATATCTTTTTGGGGTAGTTTGTCATCTATTCACGTGCTTCGCATATATCCTATGAGTAAATGGTTGAATGAATTGAATATCATAAATCTGAATCTATATATGTTTCATATGCTTATACCATGGGGAGTAATGACTTCACACAGAATAAGTATAGGTAGTAAACTTATTGAAAGTTAGCAAACGTAGAATTGGTCACTGGAACAATTCATGAAAGAATATTGAAGGAAGAGATATTTCACATATAAATATACTATATTGGACATCTTTTGTAATTGTGAGCACTCACTAAAATATGACATGCTGAAAGGTTGATGTCGGACAAGGAAGACAACGTAATGGGTTATGTTTTCTTATATCCGAAATAAAGTATATTGTCTTGGATCATCCAACATGCTGAGCTTGATTTTCCCCCTCATGCTAGCCAAATTCTTTGCACCAAGTAGAGATACTACTTGTGCTTCCAAACATTCCTTAAACCAGTTTTGCCATGAGAGTCCACCATACCTACATATGGATTGAGTAAGATCCTTCAAGTAAGTTGTCATCGGTGCATGCAATAAAAATTGTCCTATAAATATGTATGATCTATTAATGTGGAGAAAATAAGCTTTATACGATCTTGTGATGTGGAAGAAATAAAAGCGACGGACTGCATAATAAAGGTCCATATCACAAGTGGCAATATAAAGTGACATTCTTTTGCATTAAGATTTTGTGCATCCAACCATAAAAGCGCATGACAACCTCTGCTTCCCTCTGCGAAGGGCCTATCTTTTACTTTTATCTTCTACCCTTGTGCAAGAGTCATGGTGATCTTCACCTTTCCTTTTTACATTTTATCCTTTGGCAAGCACATTGTGTTGGAAAGATCTTGGTATATATAATTGGATGTAAGTTATCATGAACTATTATTGTTGACATTACCCTTGAGGTAAAAGGTTGGGAGGCGAATCTATAAGCCCCTATCTTTCTCTGTGTCCGATTAAAACTTCGAACCCATAAATATCACGTGAGTGTTAGCAATTGTGAAAGATTAAATGATAGTTGAGAATGTGGAGTTTGCTAAATCAAAGCTCTGACATAGACCCTTCCTAAAAATAAGATGAATTGCAATTGTTTGATGACTGAGAATATAGTTTGTTAATTTCAAGAAAGTTTATGATCTATACTTTAACATGTGAATAGCTTGTTACTTGATCATGAAAAACGTTTTGAAAATGAGCTACTGTTATGATATATAATTATGCTAGAAAAAGTGATTGGAACTATCATTGATGAAACTTATGCACTTGCTAGCATTCACACTTCATAAATTATTTCTTTTATCATTTACCTACTCGAGGACGAGCAGGAATTAAGCTTGGGGATGCTGATACGTCTCCAACGTATCTATAATTTATGAAGTATTAATGCTATTATATTATCAACCTTGGATGTTTTATATGCATTTATATGCTATTTTATATGATTTTTGGGACTAACCTATTAACCTAGAGCCCAGTGCCAGTTTCTGTTTTTTTCCTTGTTTTTGAGTTTTATAGAAAAGGAATACCAAATGGAGTCCAATTGACGTGCCAATTTTGACGATTTTTTATGGACCAAAAGAAGATCCCGGAGTAAAAGAGTTGGACCAGAAGAGTCCCGGGCCGTCCACGAGGGTGGGGGCGCTCCCACCCACCCCCCAGGCGCGTGGGCCTGCCTCGTGGACGACTCGGGCACCTTCTTGACGTGAGACCGATGCCAAAAATTCCAATAAATACAGAAACCTCCGAAAATTAACCTAGATCGGAAGTTCCGCCACCAGAAGCCTCCATAGCCACCGAAAACCAATATAGGCCCTCTCTGACACCCTACCAGAGGGGGCCACCATCACCGGAGGGCATGTAGAAGGATCTCGGAGGAGCCATTATCGTCATGAAGGCCAATGACCAGAGGAAGAACCTCTCCTCATCCAGGGGGAGGCCATGGAGGAGGAAGCACAAGGGGGAGAACCTCTCCTCATCTCTCTCGGTGGCACTGGAGTGCCATCGGAAGGGGAATCATCACCGCGGTGATCGTCTTCATCAACATCACCATCATCATCACCATCCTCATCTCTTTTGCGCGTTCCACTCTCCCGCACCCCGCTGTAATCCCTACTTGAACATGGTGCTTTATGCCACATATTATGATCCAATGATGTGTTGCCATCCTATGATGTTTTGAGTAGATATCCTTTGTCTTTCGGTTGATTGATGATCTAGATTGGTATGAGTTGTATGTTTTACTTTGGTGCTGTCCTATGGTGCCCTCCGTGTCGCGCAAGTGTGAGGGATTCCCGCTGTAGGGTGTTGCAATACGTTTTTGATTCGCTTATAGTGGGTTGCGTGAGTGACTAAAACACAAACCCGAGTAAGGGGGTTGTTGCATATGGGAATAAAGAGGACTTGACGCTTTAATGTTATGGTTGGGTTTTACCTTAATGATCTTTAGTAGTTGCGGATGCTTGCTAGAGTTCCAATCATAAGTGCATATGATCCAAGTAGAGAAAGTATGTTAGCTTATGACTCTCCCTCATATGAAACTGCAATAGTGATTACCGGTCTTGTTAACAATTGCCTAGGACAATTCCGCACACCAATCCACCATTATTCCATACTCGCTATTTATAATATTTGGTAATATGTTCTAACTTTATGATAACAGCACCTACTTTCATATTTTAGCTCTCCGATATCATGCAAAGTTATCCTCTTCATACCCACAACGTAGTTTTATTTCTCGTTTCTAGTTGGAAGCAAATGTTCAGTGTACATAGAGTCGTATCTGTGGCAGATAGGGCTTGAGAGAATATTGATCTTACCTTTAGCTCCTTGTGGGTTCGACACTCCATACTTATCACTTCCACCTTTGGAAATTGCTATGATGATTCCCTGCACTTGGGGATTATCAGTGTCCGCAGAGATGAATAATGCTCTCCTTCCTTCTTATACTATTGATGATGTGTGCAAGCCGCTATCTGCCATAGGTGACCTAAAAGCCCCGGGACCAGATGGACTTCGTGCTTTTTTTTATAGAAGATTCTAGCCCATGCATGTTAGGTGATAATCTGCTCGAGGAGGTTCTTCAAGTGGTTAATACTTGTATTATTTTGGTTGGCTGGAATGATACGGTGATTGTGATGATTGCAAAGGTTAAATACCCAAAAAAGGTAACCAAATATAGGCCCATCAGTTCGTGTAATGTGTTATACAAGATTATTGCAAAAATGGTGGCTTCTCATTTGAAGGTTTTTCTGCCTGAAATTATCAGTCCGACCCAGAGTACTATCGTGTCTAGGAGAATGATTACAAACAATGTTTCAGTAGCGTATGAGTGTTTCCATAATATAAAAAGTAAAACAGAGTGCAAAGAAGGTCTTTGTGCCATTAAACTAGACTTGCATAAAGCTTGTGACCAAGTTGAGTGGCCATTCTTAAGGGAGATTATATTGAAATTAGGCTTCCTGGAAAATTGGTTAATTTTATTATGGAATGTGTCTCCACTGTTGAATCTCAGGTTCGGTTTAATGCGAAGGAAACTAAGAGTTTAAAACCCACGAGGGCGGGAGGGCAATCCTTTATCTCTTTATCTTCTTCTATTCTATGTGGATGTGTCGGTGTGAAAACTGGCAGACCTTGGGGTAGGGAGTCCCGAGCTGTGGATCTCGGATAAATGGTAACAAGAACAGGGAGATGATGTTTTACCCAGGTCTGGGCCCTCTTGATGGAAGTAGAACCCTATGACCTACTCTTGTTTATATTGATATAGATGTATCAATTACGGAGTTGATCTACCTCGAGATTGTAAGATGTGGTCTAACTCCAGGGCTAGGTGAATGAGATTGCGTTCATGTCCCCTCTACGGGCTAAACCCCTAGGCTTATATACATGCCAGGTAGGGTGTCTAGGGTTACAAGGTGGGTATCTTGGCGATGAGGTGGTAGGAGAAGTCTTGGAGTATATGACAAGTCTTCGGCAGACGTAGTGTTGATCACGCCCCATCGTGCAACCTTCGGAGTCCATCTTGATGAGAACAAGGGCCCACTAGCCCAATCCGAGGAGCATGGGCTAGCTAGGTTAGTACCCCCTAGTCCAGGACACCGGTAGTAGCCCCCGAACTGGTGTTCTATGTCGAGCATGATTCCCTTGATGAGGACAACCTCGGATCTGAAGTCCTTGGCTTGACAGACAAGTTCCCCTTTGTGATTTTAAGATTCCCAGTGTAACGCCCCGAGACCGTTGCGCCAGGTGTCTTCCAGTTATTCGTTGTCTTTGCCATGACATTTGCTTGCGTTTTGCATCTTTCCATGTCATCATGTGCATTGCATTATCATGTTTTCAAAACTTGCATCCGTCCGGGTTCCCCCAGTTCCGTCTGTTGTCCGTTCTGAGCCCAGACACACTCGCACGTGCCCGCGGCACGTCCGAAATATTATTTTATAAGTGGTCGGAAAATGTTCTTGGATTGGGATGAAAGTTGGCATGCGGTGTTGTTATGTTGTCATTAGGCCGCTTGCCAAATTTCATCGCATTCGGAGTCCGTTTGATGCCCCAACGGATAACTATAGCGGCATTATAGTCGGTCAAACGTCGGACATTTTCGGTCTCCGATAACTATTGCCGGGCTTTCCCTCTCTTTCCTCCCTAGACCATCTACACAGTCCACTACCAACCGCCAGGCTCAACCTAACCCTCCTCACATCCAGAGCCGTCCGATTATTATCGGAGGGCCCTGAAACCCCTCCTACCCACCTGACGCCTCCTTGCACAGTGCATCGAACCCCTCGTGCACGCCCAAAAGTTGTCCCGAACCCGACTCAATCAGTCGTCACCGTTGGGTTCGGATCATCCCCAAACATCTATAAAACATCTTCATTTTTTTCATTGGACTCCCTAGCCTATTTCTTTCCATCTGTCCGATTACGATCGGAGGGGCTAATAGCCTCTACCCAATTCCTACCTACTATATATAGCAGTTACACCCCTAACCCTAAATTTTAGGAGCAATGTCCCATCCTTCCCGTCGCCGCCGCTAGCCAACTACCCACTCATCTTCCACCTTGGGATCCTCCCAGATCCACCTCGTGCCCAGCCTCCACCTCTCTCGGAATCACCAAGCAGCCAACCAAATCCATCCCCTCAATGTGAGCCGCCACCCAAGGCCATCGATCCAACCCTCCTCGCTCTCCTCGTCGACCAGGGAGATGAGCTCCTCCTCTCCCATTCCTCCCACATGCCACCTCGACCCCTCAAGCTCAACTGCAAGCTCATGCCCGAACATCACCGTCCTCGTTTGCCCGTCGCGTCGTCGGAGGCCACCATCCCCCACCCCAGATGAGCACAACGGCGTCCCTTCCCTTCCTTCCTCTGGCTCCTTCCTTCTCCTCTCAACATCTCTGCCTCCCTTTTCTCTCCAGGAGCTTGGCCCGCGCTGCCGCCATGGACTGGATCCGGCCCGGAGCTGCTCATCCGCCTCACCTCCCGCCCTGGCTGCAAGCCACCGCCGCCCGGGTCCTCCCTGAGCTCCGAGTTCTTGCGCAGCTGACACTCCTGCATCGCCGCCGTCAGTTAGTAAGCCCTGCCTCTGCTTCTCTCGAGCATGGAGGACGACGCGCCTCCGCTCGCCCGCGCTGACCGACTGGCCACTGGGTCATCCCCGCGCCCGTTCCCGACCATCTTCGCTCCGTCCGGCCGCCTCCTGCCGTCCTCGTCGCCAAGGGACTACAACAGCTCCAACCCCGCCCCGTGCCATGGATGTAGCTCCCGCAGCAGCCAGTCGCCACTTCAACCACCATGGTGCTTGGCCTCGTGCAGCTTCGGGGCTAGCGCCACCGCCTAGAGCTTCTCCGCCCGGAGTCCTCCTTCGTCTTGTCCGCGTCGCTGGTGCCCCGCCAAGTCTCGCTGTCGTGGCCTACTACATCGCCCAGGTCCTCTGCATCGAAGTAGTTGCAGAGGAGGGCGAGCGCCTCGACCCCCATGTATCGCAAGCGCGTTGACCGTGCCCTGCTTCTCGAGTCACCAGGGCCCAGCGCGCCTCCTCACCCAGCCGGCTTGCCCGGCCTCCTCCCCACCGAGCTAGGCCTGGCCCAGCTAGGTGAGCTCCAGCATGGCCTCTCTGTTAACCCAGTGCCTAGTAGATTCGGCATGTGTAGGTTTTTTCCCAGATCTACAAATTTAGCATTATCCAGTGTTTTATAGATTTGCAGAAATGCCCCTCATGTTCATGCATTTAATATCTCCCAAACTATGCATCATATGTAAAAACTTCATATATGTAAAATGCCTAGATTTTCATCTAGTTTCATAATATGCTACTTTCATGCATGTTTAGAATGTTTAAAATGATGTTTGTGTGTATTTTGCATAATGCCATGTTTAAATGGTTTATTTCATAACTAAATAACCGTAGCTCCAAATTTAATAAACTTTATATGTAAATGGGGTAGAAAAATGCATGTTTTAACATGCTGGCATTACTTTGCATGTTTAACAACTCTAAAATATGGTTTAGGGCAGAACAGTACCAAACCTAATATATGCATATGAGGATTTTCTGGAATTGTCATTTGTTATTTCCGGCCTCACTTAAACTTGCCTAGATAGGTAGTTTTCATATGCTTCACCTATTGGCATGCTAACCAACATTTAATATTGTTGAGTACATAAACGGGAGAGAACTAAATAAGTCATGTGGTGTTCCGTCAATATGCAACTCGTTCCATATTGAGCTCCACTTAATTTGTAGTATTGTTTGTGCACTTTGCCATGCCATGCCTCATTAAACCGGACATGCATCATACTTGGTTGCGCATCATGCCATGTTTATGTGATGGTTGTTTACTTTGTTGCTTGCTTCTTTTCGGGTTGCTTCTCTCGTTAGCTTTGGTTTCATTCCGGAGTTGTGAGGATCCATTCGACTATGTCCGTTTGTCTCCTTCATGGACCCGTACTTCTTCCTTGCGGGATCTCAGGCAAGATGAACATACCCTCGATGTCACTTCTATCTTTGCTTGCTAGTTGTCCGTTCTATTGCTATGTCGCGCTACCTACCACTTGTTATATCATGCCTCCCATATTGCCATGTCAAGCCTCTAACCTACCTTCCTAGCAAACCGTTGTTTGGCTAAGTTACCGCTTTTGCTTAGCCCCTCTTATAGCGTTGCTAGTTGCAGGTGAAGCTAAAGTTTGTTCCATGTTGGAACATGGTTATGTTGGGATATCACAATATCTCTTATTTAATTAATGCATCTATATACTTGGTAAAGGGTGGAAGGCTTGGCCTTATGCCTGGTGTTTTGTTCACTCTTGCCGCCCTAGTTTCCGTCATACCAGTGTTATGTTCCTTGATTTTGCGTTCCTTACGCGGTTGGGTGTTATGGGAACCCCTTGACAGTTTGCTTTGAATAAAACTCCCCCAGCAAGGCCCAACCTTGGTTTTACTTTTGCCTAACAACCTATTACCCTTCCCTTGGGTCGGCCAACCCAAGGGTCATCTTTATTTAACCCCCGCGGGCCAGTGCTCCTCTAAGTGTTGGTCCGAACCGAGTAGACTGCGGGGCCACCTCGGGGAAACTTGAGGTTTGGTTTTACTCGTAGGATGTCTCATCCAGTGTTGCCCTGAGAATGAGATATGTGTAGCTCCTATCGGGATTGTCGGCACATCGGGCGGCTTTGCTGGTCTTGTTTTAACATTGTCGAAATGTTTTGTAACCAGGATTCCGAGACTGATCGGGTCTTCCCGGGAGAAGGAATATCCTTCATTGACCGTGAGAGCTTGTGATGGGCTAAGTTGGAACACCCCTGCAGGGTTTAAACTTTCGAAAGTCGTGCCCGCAGTTATGTGGCAGATGGGAATTTGTTAATGTCCGGTTGTAGAGAACTTGACACTTGACTTAATTAAAATGCATCAACCGCGTGTGTAGCCATGATGGTCTCTTTTCGGTGGAGTCCGGGAAGTGAACACGGTCTTGTGTTATGATTGTGCGTAAGTAGTTTCAGGATCACTTCTTGATAACTTCTAGCTTCATGACTATTGTGTTGCTTCTCTTCTCGCTCTTATTTGCGTATGTTAGCCACCATATTTGCTTAGTGCTTGCTGCAGCTCCACCTCATTACCCTATCCTACCCATAAGCTTAAATAGTCTTGATCTCGCGGGTGTGAGATTGCTGAGTCCTCGTGACTCATGGATTCTTCCAAACAGTTGCAGGTGCCGATCATACCAGTGCAGGTGATTTAACCAAGCTCAAGTGGGAGCTCGATGAAGATTTTGGTCGTTGTTTTGTGTCTTTTCCGGATGATCAGTAGTGGTGCCCAGTTGGGACGATCGGGGACCTATCATTTGGGGTTGTCTTCTTTTATTTTGGTTTTGTAGTCGGACCTTTGATTGTACTCTGGATGATGTATGTTTAACTTGTATTTGTGTGAAGTGGCGATTGTAAGCCAACTCTTTATCCCTTTCTTATTCAGTACATGGGATTGTGTGAAGATTACCCCTCTTGCGACAAATCTACCATGCGGTTATGCCTCTAAGTTGTGCCCCGACACGTGGGAGATATAGCCGCATTGTGGGTGTTACACCCAGACCATTCTTTTAAAGGAGAGGTGTCAAACAAGACACAACTGAGCTCATAGCCTTCCCGAAGAGACGGGGTAACTTAGCCTCGAAGGCCGACCACCTAGGTGTGAACAGCTCCACCTAGTCTGACAACTTTATCGAAGCAGCACACCCCAAGATAGGTCGGGCACTTATTGCCTCCCCAAAATCATGGCTCGAGGTAGCATTTTTACTAGCATGTCCCATCGAGGTGGAGATCGTGCCCGTTTTCTCAGGGATATCAACAAGATTTTGTTTCCCCCATATGCATAACGACATCTTTTGGCGGGGAGTGGCATTTTTATCCGTGTGGCAAGGACTCTTAGCCTTTCAACAGCCTATAAGAGCAAAAAGAGGACGGCGTAGGTAACCATGCTCTCATTTCCCCCACCTCCCGCTTCATCTAGCTCTAGCACCCAGATCCAATCTCACACTCCCCCCTCCTTAGCATATCCAAGCTCCAGCATCTAGCCATGGCCGATGCCGTCAAAGGGCATTGGGGTGGTTCCGTCATTATAGACGGCACCATCCTGGAGCTGCGCAGCGAAGGATAGCTCTCCGCCAACATCGCTACCCGCGCCGCAGGCGCCGACTAGCAAGTGCTCGCTCCCAACGCAAGGGAGCGGGTAGTGTTCATCCCCCACCTCATTCGAGGCCTGGCCCATTCATGCGCTGGATGATGTTATACTACGGGCTCAACTTCCACCA
This sequence comes from Triticum dicoccoides, assembly GCF_002162155.2. NCBI lineage: Eukaryota > Viridiplantae > Streptophyta > Magnoliopsida > Poales > Poaceae > Triticum > Triticum dicoccoides. The sequence continues at coordinate 441,573,727 of NC_041382.1, forward strand.
CATGGCCCAAACTCGATCCTCCACCTCGCCTCCTTCATCACAGTCTGCGAGGCCTTCCTCCGCTGCGAGCCACACTTTGGCATGTGGCTGAAGATCTTCGAGGTCAAAAGTCCAGTAGCTCCGACCTGGCAGAGTGTGGAGGGGCCATGGTCAGCAAAAACCAAAATGATGATTGGTTCAAAGACACCTTCATTGAGACGGTCAAGGAATGGTAGCATGAGTGGTTCTATATCACTGAGCCTCTTGCCCTGGCTAGATCGAACTCCCAGACTTTTCGGCCGGACCCCCAAAAGAGCTCAAGACCTGGAGGGAGAAGGGCATCGCCTATGGGAACCTAGATGAGGTGGAGATGTTGATCAAGAATATCAAGTGGTGGTCTGCCGACAAGGACCTCCAATTTCCCGGCATGGTCAACGTCATTCTCAATCGCCGCATTCTCCCGCGCCAACTTCAGGCCAAACCGATGTGGGATAACAAGCTCGACGATGCGGGGGTCGTCCTCCACTTCTTCCACGCCACCTTGGCCGATATGTGGACGTGGCACCTCAAGCTGGCCAGGGACAAGATCCCCAAGGAAGGGCAGGACCTTGGCTTCAAGGTTGGCTATGAAGCTCCAACCGTAAGTACATGTTTATATTATTTTTCTTTCTGTATTGTGAGACAGATTTTGACGAATCATCTCATTTTTTGTCTGCAGAAATGGTCGGACAGGATGCAGAAAATGCAGTGCTTGGCCCCACTACCATAGGAGCGAACAACCCCTCTGCCCATGGCGCCCCTAGTAGAGGAGCCGCACGTGGTGGTTCCCAAGGGGACAAAGTCCCAGAAGGGCGAGTGCTCCGACTCGGGAGGCATCGGTCACCCGGTCCTAGGAGACCCACACCTCATCCATCCATGAAGACAGCATGGGGGAGGACGAGGAGAAGGATGATGGAGACTATGATTCCCTCACAAGTTGGGACGAGACTCCGGACTTAAATAAAAAGAGCCCAAAGAGCCCAAAATAAAAAAGGCCAAAGAGCCCAAAAGAAGAAGAAAATAAAAAAAGGAAAAAAAGAGAGAGAAAAAGAGACAAGGGACAATGTTACTATCTGGTACGTCTCCAATGTATCTATAATTTTTTATTGTTCCATGCTGTTATATTATCATTCTTGAATGTTTTACAATCCTTTTGTACATTTTTTGGGACTAACCTATTGACATAGTGCCAAGTGTCAGTTGTTGTTCTCTGCTTGTTTTTTACATCGTAGAAAATCAATATCAAACGGAGTCCAAATGCAGAAAAACTTTTTGTGGATTTTTTTTGGACCAAAAGACACCAGATGGGCCAGAGAAGCACCTAGGGGGTGCCCTGAGGGGGCCACAACCCACCAGGGTGCGCCTGGGCCCCCAGGCGCGCCCAGGTGGGTTGTGCCCACTCGGTGGCCTACCGCACCGCCTATTCGCTCTATAAATACCTCCTTGCTCCAAAAACCCTAGGGGAGTCGACAAAAAAAAATTCCAGCTGCCGCAAGTTCCAAAACTAGAGATCCAATCTAGACACCATCACGGTGGGGTTCATCATCCTCATTGGTGCCTCTCCGATGATGCGTGAGTAGTTCAACTCGGACCTACGGGTCCATAGGTATTTCTCTCTCTTTGTATTTCAATATAGCGGTCTCTTGGAGATCTATTTGATGTAATGACTCTTTGTGATGTGTTTTTTGGGAACCAATGAATTGTGAGTTTATGATCAGATTTGCCTTGATTTAGTATCCAATCTTGATTGTTATAGCCTCGTATTTCTTATCCGACATTGGATTTTGTTTGGCCAACTTGATCTATTTATCTTGCAATGTGAAGAGGTGCTTTGTAATGGGTTCGATCTTGCGGTGCCCTTTCCCAGTGAAAGAAGGGGCAGCAAGGCAAGCATGTATCATTGCTATTAAGGATAAAAAGATGGGGTATATTCGTATATAAATAGATCTTATCTACATCATGTCATCGTTCTTATTGTATTACTCCGTTTTTTTCATGAACTTAATACACTAGATGCATGTTGGATAGTGGTCGATGTGTGGAGTAATAGTACTAGATGCAGGCAGGAGTCGGTCTACTAATCTTGGACGTGATGCCTATATACATGATCATTGTCTTAGATGTCATCATAATTATTTGCTTTTCTATCAATTGCCCAATAGTAATTTGTCCACCCACCGTTGTTATCTTCTCGAGAGAAGCCAGTAGTGAAATCTACGGCCCCCGGGTCTATTTTACTATCATATACTTTCAGATCCATATTGCCAATTTCCTTTTCTTTTATTTGCTTCTTTTATTTTCAGATCTATATTATCAAAAACTCAAAAATACCTTGTTGAATTTTTTTTTACTTTTATTTGCATCTATCAATCTACTACAATTTTATCCTATCCTTACGTCACTTTCTGGCACCGTTACCCGAAAGGGCTTGACAACCCCTTTAATGCGTCAGCTTGCAAGTATTTGTTATTTTTGTGCAGGTACCGTTTATATAGTGTTGCGTGGTTCTCCTACTGGTTCGATAACCTTGATCTCATCACTAAGGTAAATACCTTACGGTTGTTGTGTTGCATCCTCCCTTATTCCTTGGGGAAACAACGACGCATCTCAAGCAACATAAAAGGAACTTTCTGGCACCGTTGCCGGGGAGACATCACCAACATCTACCAGGTTCCTAATCACAAATCTCATCTCCTTGAAATTTACATTGTTTGCCATTTTCCTCTCGTTTTCCTCTCCCCCACTTCACAAAAATTTGTTGTTTTATTCGCCCTCTTTCTTCATTCGCCTTTTTATCGTTCGATCTTATGTTTGGTTGTGTTGTCATGTGCCTTCTATTTGCTTGCGTCTTCGCTTGCTGAAAATCTATTGATATGGATCCTCATCCACTTGCTAATCTTTTCAAAATATCCAATTATGATGAACCAATTGCTAGTGATTTGAGTGCACTAGATTATCTCTATGAAGTTTTACTTGAGATTCGTGAATCTAAATATTGTGATGAATTGTTAAATGAAGGAATTTATAAAGTGATTCATATACCTCCTTCAATGAAAAGCATGATTGCAATGATGTTATTATAAATTCTATTAATGTCAGTTATGCTAACACTATGCAAAACCCCAAGCTTTGGGATGCTTATTTATCTATGTCCACTACTTGTTGCAATGATCATGATTGGGGTGATGATTTTTATGATCTTGAAAATTTATTCAGTCCTCATGATGAATATGTTTGCGATAATATTGAAAGTGGGATTGGAAGAGCGTCAACTTTTGGTAAAAATAATCCCACAAATTTCAAGAGTGTTCAATCTTATGAAATTTTTGATAAAAGTGGATTCGGAGAGGTCATAACTTTATTTGATGATAATCCCACTATTTTGGAAGAGTGTCAACTTTGCATGCATGTGGATCATGAAGAAAAAAATTCTATGATGGCTACATTATTGAATTTGATTATGATCTTACATGTAATTATTATGAGAGAGGAAAATATGATTGTAGAAATTTTCATGTTACTAGATTACCTCTCTTCATGTTGAGATTGCTATTGTTTCTTTGTCCTTCCTTGAATATGCTACGTTATTCTTGTCTTGATAATTTGTTCCCTTATAAAATGCCTATGCATAGGAAGTATGTTAAACTTAAATGTGTTTGTCACAGGTTTTATGATGCTCTCTTTGTGTTTCAATTCTTATCTTTCATGTGAGCATCACTGAAATCGCAAAGCCTATCTTAATGGCTATAAAGAAAAGAGCTTGTTGGGAGGCAACCCAATTAATAAAATTTATTTTTTATTTTTCTTTCTGTTCTTGAGTTTATGCACAATTATGCTACTGCTATGATTGTGTTTTTTGTGTTTTAATTAGTGTTTGTGCCAAGCAAAGCCTTTGGGATCATGTTGGGTTATAGTTGATTTGTTCTTGCTGAAAAACAGAAACTTTTACGCTCACAGAAATAATTTTCATTTTTAACAGGAGAGCGGTAAAATACTGATTCTTTCTGCAGAAGATTAATATACAAATTGCCTACGTTGTCCTAATTTTTCAGAAATTTTGGAGTTACAGAAGTATTTGAAATATTCAGATTGCAACAGACTGTTCTGTTTTTGACAGATTCTATTTTCGTTGTGTTGTGTGCTTGTTTTCATGATTCTATGGTTTCCTTTGAAGAGCTTTTGCCATGGAAAAGTTAAAATACAGTAGATATAATACAATAGCAAAATATGAATGGGTTTGCAATAGTAATTAAAGTAGTGATTTGCTTTCTTATACTAACGGATCTCAGGAAGTTTTGTCGAGTTTTATGTAATTGAAGTTTTCAAGTTTTGGGTGAGATCGCAATGGATGAAGGAATAAGGATTAGCAAAAGGCTAAGCTTGGGGATGCCTGAGGCACCGGATAATATTTAAGAAGTATCAAGCAACTAATCTTGGGGATGCCCCCGAGTGGCATCCCCTCTTTCTTCTAACAACCATCGGTATTTTACTTGAAACTATATTTTTATTCGTCACATATTATGAGTTTTGCTTGGTGCGTCTTGTATGATATGAGTCTTTGCTTGTTTTTCTTTTTAATTTTTAATAAGCAACCTTTCTGTACACACCTGTTTTGGAGAGCCAAATTATGCTATGCTTGCTCCCATGCTTCGCTTAAATTCTTTTTTAGAGCCTTGGAATTGCTCTAGTGCTTCAATTATATCTTTTTGAGCATGGTGTGCTTTGTTATCTTTGAAGAAATTCTCTCATGCTTCACTTAGATTAATTTGAGAGAAATAAATATGATACTCATGTTCTTCACTTATATTTGTTTGAGCTTATTAAAAGCAACATATGAAACTAGTTCCAAAGTGATAGATATCCAAGGAGGATATAATAAAAAAATCATGAAGATCATTGGACAAAATAAACTTGATTCTTTGTAATAGTTTTGAGATATGATGATAGTGATATGTGAGTCATGTTGATGAGTAATTATGCTTTAGTAAGAATATTGGTGTTAAGGTTTGTGATTCCCTATGCAAGCACGAAAGTCAATAGTTATGCAATGAAATTACATCCTACTTGTGGTGCATTATTCGGTGTTAGTTATACTTAATGCTCGCTTATGAGATTTTTTTTAATTCTTGGTTGGATGCTTCTCAATCTTTTGCTAGCCTTCATTTGCACTAAGTATGATCACTACTTGTCATCCAAAATCCTTTAAACCAGTTTTTGCCACATGAGTCCACTATACCTACCTATATGCGGTATTCTTTTGCTGTTCTAAGCAAATTTGTATGTGCCATCTCTAATTTTTCAAAATAAATTTCTCTTTTCTATGCTCGTACCGCTCATTAAGCAGTAGGGGATGGCTGATATATTTCCATGCTAGATGTGTTATTCTCAAGATGAGTGTTTATTCACTTGTCATTGCACGAGGGTACGGCAAAGGTATTAGGGATGCCCAGTCCCGAAATAAAAAATGAATTTACTTTATGTTGTCAAATAATAAATTCCTAGGAAAGTGTTGGTATGGACGGCACCCGTCGATTCGGTTAGCCGTGGAATGTGAAAGTATGCTGGAAAAAGAAATAAACTTTATTTTCTATTTGGGAAATGCCTATGATATATCTAGCATGGAAAGTATTGGAAAATACTCGGCTGTTTTCATTGACAGGAAAAGCATGCCACCCAAAATGTTTTATCTCTATCTTTTTCGCTTTGAGCTCTGGCACCTCTACAAATCCCTACTTCCCTCCGCGAAGGGCCTTTCGATTTACTTTGTGCAATTTTTATTTTTACTTGAGTCTCCATCTTCCCTTATAAAGCACCAACTAAGGGGCACTATGATCGTACTTGAGCATTGGATGTAGCTAATATGAAGTGTGTTTCATGAATGGATCAATGATTTAGCATAATGGGCTAGGGATAACTTGCTTTAGTGTTGATATTTTGAAAGACATGGTTGTCTGTTGATGTGCTTGAGTATTAAAGTCCTCATGTCAAAACTAGACTATTGCTTTGAACCATATAAAAGTCCAATTGTCCATGATATAAAGGAAAGAATATGTGATGAAAATGTTAGGCAGCATTCCACATCAAAAATTCTATTTTTATCATTTACCTACTCGAGGACGAGCAGGAATTAAGCTTGGGGATGCTGATACGTCTCCAGTGTATCTATATTTTTTTATTGTTCCATGTTGTTATATTATCATTCTTGGATGTTTTACAATCATTTTATATCATTTTTGGGGACTAAACTATTGACATAGTGCCAAGGGCCAGTTGTTGTTTTCTGCTTGTTTTTTACATTGTAGAAAATCAATATCAAACGGAGTCCAAATGCAGCAAAACTTTTTGTGGATTTTTTTGGACCAGAAGACACCAGATGGGCCAGAGAACAGTACAAAAAAAGACACATCCGTGACATTTTGGGCCGAATGAATTTTTTTTCTGTCATACATATGACACTTCTATGACGATAATTGTGACAAAATCCGGTATCATCATAGATGTGGTGGGCTCCTACTTCTATGACAAAAAATCATGACAGAAAATGAGCTTTTCATCATGGGCGGGCCGGAGACGCAGTTGCATGACATTCTTTGGGCCGTCCATGACGGAAAAAACCGTGGTAGAAGCGAGGGGGAGGAAAATTTTGGGGAGTTCCCGGTTACGGTGGGAGGTCGGGGGCCGAGCGATGCGTGTTTCTCTCATACACATACGCGCGTGTGTGCGAGGCGTTGGCTCTAACTGAACCCGAGCGAGCCGTTGGGCTCTAACTGAACCCGAGCGATTTCACTGCAGGCTACGCGTTACTGAACCCGAGCGATCGATCGATGGATGTTAACTAAACCCGATCAAGGGATTCCTTCGCTACTGCTGCTAACTAAAGCCGGTCGATGCTGCCTCTGGGATGAACAGTGAG
>NC_041382.1:441581105-441648447 GCF_002162155.2 Triticum dicoccoides
GTTGGATGAACAGTGAGCGATGGCGTTGCCTCTGGATGAACAGGACCCCGTGGTGTGGTGGAGGGTTGGATGAACAGTAGACGGTGGAGGGGAGCCCATGGAGGGGTGGTTGAACAGGACCCCGTGGTGTGGAGGGCTGGATGAACAGTAGATGGTGGAGGGGTGGTTGAACAGTAGCCGGTGGAGTAGCGCGCGGTGGAGGCTGGATGAACAGGAGCCCGTGGAGGCTAGAGGAGGTCGATGGTAGCCCGTGGAGGCTGGAGGAGGTCGACGGTGGAGATGAACAGTATCCCGTGGAGTCTCGTTTTATGGTACGCCACACCCCTCCCGATGAATAGGACCCCCGTTTCGACCGTAGGATGTCCGTTTCGTCCATTTTGCGGTATGGCACACCCCTCCTGATCAACAGGACCCCCGTTTCGAGCGTAGGAGGTCCGTTTCGTCCGTTTTGCGGTACGCCACACCCCTCCTGATCAACATGACCCCCGTTTCGACCGTAGGAGGTCCGTTTCCTCCGTTTTGCGATATGCCAGACCCCTCCCGATCAACAGGACCCCGTTCAGGCCTCGTTTCCATCGCCTGTTCCGTCCAAGCCCTCCCGATGAACTCGACCACGCATTCCGTTCCGACCTAGCCGGTTGGCTCCCATGCGTTCCGTTGCCTCCCGATGAACACGACGCATTCCATTTCCTCCCCATGAACACGACGACAACGCTGCCTCCCCATGAACACGACGACGACACTGTTTCTCCGTTTTGACCCAGCCATGTACACGAGCCCTGGCCGTACGTATGCGCGAGTAGGCATTCGAGACCCTGCCCGTATGTACGTACGTGGCCGTATTTTCTTTCTTGCACCCTGGCCGCTGTACATAGGTGTACATGCTACGTGTGCACCTCTACTACGACACGTGTGCGCCTCTACTACGACATGTGCGCGCCTCTACATCAACCAGTATATATATACGTACACGTTCGCGACCAGAATGACAATGCTACGTACGCTTCGACCAGGTGGGTCCCGACTGTCAGGCACTTCCTTGCGTGCGAAGATGTAGCTGGTGGGTCCCAGTAGTCAGGGGGCAAATCGTTTTGTTTTTTTGCCCGGACGCACTTCCTTGCATGCGAAGGTGTAGCTGGTGGGTCCCAGCAGTCAGGGGGAAATGTTTTTCGCGAAATACGGTGGCCCGTCCGGTGGGTCCCCGCTGTCAGGTGGAGGAATAATTATTTTGCACATAATAAGGAGGCACTTCCTTGCTATGGCCGTGGACCCAGCTGTCAGCCTCTCCACGTACATTCCATGTTCGGTGGAAGCCGTTCCTTGACCACGTTGACCACGCCGCGCCGAGAGCACCAGGGCGGTGGACGACGGCGAGGCCTAGGAAGGGGACGACGCGGAGCCAGGGAAGACACGGCAGTGGATGCCCACGCGTAGAGGAGTACGAGGGTTCACTGGTTCGCTGCGGTGTGAGGCTGCCGTCGTCGCAGAATAACAGGGGGTGTGGGTGAGTAGAGGGATGGCCTGGCCAGCAGTGGGAGTAGTAGGGGCGGTGAGGCCTCCGCCGCATCGCATATGGCCACGGGAGGCAGGAGCACGAGGCACGACCGGCGCTGGTTTGGGCGGCTGGAGCAAGAAGACCAGAGGTTGAAGAAGCACTACGTCCGTTGGATGGACATCGTACGGTCACTGGAGCTAGAATCGTGCATATATTGACTAACTTGACAAAGCCCTCCGTCCCAGTCAACTTAGTAGGCCCACAAGTCAGCCTGCCACTATACTGGGTCCCAGCTAACAGGGGGAGTATTCATTTTTTTGTGCGTAATAAGGAGGCACTTCCTTGTGTGCGAAGATATAGCTGGTGGGTCCGAGCTGTCAGCGGCGGTAACGTTTTTTTCGTGAAATACAGAGGCCCTTTTGGTGGGTCCCTGATGTCAGGTGGAGGAATCATTATTTTGCGCGTAATAAGGAGGCATTTCCTTGCGTGCGGCCGTGGACCCAGCTGTCGGCCTCTCCACGTACAGTCCACTTCAGATGCATGTCGGTCGTTGACCATGTTGACCAGGCTGCGCCGAGAGCACCAGGGCGGTGGACGACGGCGAGGCCTAGGAAGGGAACGACACGGAGGCAGGGAAGACTCGGCAGTTGTTTCCCATGCGGAGGGGTGTACGACTGTACGAGGGTTTACTGGTTTGTCTGTCGTCGCCGGAGAATAACAGCAAGTGTGGGTGAGTAGAGGGATGGCTAGGCCAGCGATGGGAGTACGATGGGGCGGTGAGGCCTGCGCAGCAGCACAGCCGGCCGCGGGGAGGAGGGAGCAGGCAGTCCTCCCACCTGCGCTTGTTTGAGCAGCTGGAGCAGGAAGAGCAGAGATTGAAGAAGCACGACGGTCGTTCGGTGGACATCCAATAGTCACTGCTTGTGCATCAACCTTTTTTAGGTAAGTCTCAAATCTGTGGAAAACAGCATACAGCCCATTTGCTAATTCTTAAGGTTTTTTTTGGAGCCCATATTCTTTTTCTTAGCATTACAGCCCATATTGTGGCCACGGTTAAAAAATTATACGAAATTTTGCATATTTCGGTGCGGCCTGAACTGTTTTTAATCCTGAAATTTCGACTCGCATTCAAACTGATTTTAAAAATAAATGTATATCAATATAAAATCTAACAAATTCTCCACGCATAAAAATTAATGTAATTTAAAATCTCAAAATGAAAAAAAAGATATTTGAAACTAATTGTCGGTTTGATGTGTTTTAAAAATGTACATCCCATTTCTCATTACTGATGGGCTATTTTCTCGGCCAGCCAAATGAAAGCTCTCCTCGTCTTGAAAGATTTGCAGCCCAACAGGCCTAACAAAGTGACTTACTTGGCAAATCACAAAAAACTAGGCTGTGGCCGTGGACCCAGCTGTCAGTCCATTTGTTTTTTTAGTCCATTTGGTGGGCTGGGTGAAACAATGATGTAGCATCTATGCAGCCCGTTTAAATCCATTTTGCATTTTTCTCGAAATCCGCGGACTTGCTGGGCTGGGTGAAAATATCATGTCGGGCTAGACGGAGAAATGTTATAAACACATAAACACATGATTGCACGTCAGTAAAATCTTTGCAAGCTTATGTACGCAATCACTAGGAGTTAACTTGCCAAGTTATATATAAACTATTATTATTATTATTTTGTAAGAACTTTCAACTTATGAAATAAAATATCATTTTAATTTGATGAGTTAATAGTACATGGGGTATTTTTATTTTTTAGGCTAGATGTGGGACAGTTGAGTTGGTTCTAGGGGAAAGTACTGGGAGAAAACTCAGTTTACATTGAAAAAGAAAGTGGGAGAAAATTCAGAGACCTGCTGGGTCCACCTGAGGAGGGGAATATGTTGGGAGGAAGGAGATTTAAAGCACGGCAGCCGAGTGAACTAGTTTTTTTACGGACAAGTGAACTAGTTTAGATACATAAGCAAATAGCCACTAAAAAAGAAATCAGGTTCATGGGTTCTTAAAAGAAATATTTCGGACAAAACAGATAATTACGACACATAGGCTAATGCATGAAACACTCAGATGATAAAGGTGCTTATAAACAGATAAAGTACAACATCTAGACCTTCCTGGCATGCTTGATCATGACGCTGCGGTTGTCCGTGTACTCGTCGGTTACGGGAAGCAGACACGCCCTCATGTCCAAGATCTGCCTGTACATGTCGTAGCATGCGTATGCGTCCTTGGCCACGTAGGTTATGTAGGCTAGATTCAGAGGTACGTCCCATGTGTTCAGGTCGTCTTCTTTCATGTTGGCGTATCAGGTGCGATGATGGTCTCAGCGAGGTCAACCACGGAGTCCTTCTCCTGCCCGTTGCTGATGATCTTGTATTGCTTCTGGATGTCGACAAGCTTGTTGCACCAGATGGCCGAATCGTCGCGTTCTTCCTTCTCTCCACCGTAGCAAAGGTGCAGTCGGCGCTACCGATGAAACGGGCGAATGCTCCAGAACCTGGTGCAGCCATAGGACTGAGGCGAGGCAGAGCTTCACCGAGTCCGTATCGTTGGTGTACATCACATTCAACTTGGTGCAGCCATAGAACTGAATGGCGAACTCAACGGGGAAGTCCTTGCTGAAGTCCATGTCCAGCAGGCTCGCCCCTCGGATCGCCATTGGAGTCTATTCGAGTGAACGAGTGTGTAGGCGGCGGCAGCGGTTCATTTTTCAGCTCTTGGGGAACTGGATTCAATAGTAAGCTGAGTGTGTATAGGCGACAACAGTTACTACCCCTCCCTCGTCCGCTGCATGCCCGGCAGAAGATGCACCCTCGGCCACACGTCGGTTCATGAGCGGGTCTGTATTGGTACTGTAATAACAGGAGTTAGTGGTCACTTTACTTAAATTTAATTAGATATAATAGAAATTTGTACTTAAAAGAAGCAATGCATTCGCTCGTTCTATCAGTGCCACAGGATCAACATGCACAACAATTAGAATTATTATTCTTAGGACGCACACGATCAGCACATTTGTCGCACTTTCACAAAGATAATACTATCAAGTTTGAACTGTTTGTTATGGTTGTTGTCCTTTGCATCATCATGCCACGTTTCCCAGCTTGCAAGATTCAGAACCAACAAATAAGATCCAAATAATAAGTACAACAAAGATGCCTACACATATCACTGATTCCCAGCTTGCAAGATTCAGAACCAACCCATTAGAGCCTTTTGATAAAGTGAATATCGGGATTAAATCCATCTTGGCTAGCCATGTCATACAATCGAAGAACTTGACGAATGCTCTTGACCGTCACAACATCTGTAGTTGAGTATTCCTGTTTGCACAGCATGTTTGCACAGCACAAACAAGGAGACAGGAGAGCATGATTTCGCTTTAATAGCGGCCTCCTTGAACTCAACCTCCAGCTCTACTTGGATAAGGTCTTCCTGGAGTTCCATGATTCAATTCATGTGCCTTTTTCTGCAGTTCACCTGAAATGAAGCAAAGATTGCATCATTCAGCTAGCAAGAAGTACTTGCTCTTGTGAGCTGGCAGGTTCTTCTTTAGTAGTTGCACTAAAATTGAGGAACATTAAGGTTGGATGTCCGGCTCACGTAAGGTGCAACTATAATTTTCTTATTCTTTTATGCAGTTCCACTAAAATAAAGTGCCATTCTGGTGACAGTGACGGCTCCATCTTGCAAAGGCTAATAAATTGTTGCACGAGATTACCAGCAGAACTTGACGGAGATTTTGGAAACTCCAATCACCATTTTGTGCAGTTCCACCAAAATTGAGAGATGTTGCCCATGTGACATTTTAGTTGAACTGCACAAGACACTCATTCCAAAAAAAGTGTTTTGTGCAGTTCACGAAAAGGTCACAATAGCAACAAGGTGAAATGGATATCCCTATCGGCACAAAAAGATAGAAAGTAAACAGTTGCTGGTCAATAAGAATATACGAAACATATACAATATGAAAAGAAGCATCTTAATTATGTTCATGGCAATCACGCAAGGACAGTAGAAATTTTAAAACGTCAGCAATGCTTCATGTTACCAGAAGCATTATGATCAACAATGAGATTCCTCAAATATGGGATTACTTTAATGGTGGCATTACTTGTTTACCAGACACAGTAAATCAACAGTAGCTAAAGAGTTGGTTTAAGGGCATGGGACCGTGGGGACACCAGGACACTCAGCAGCGTAAAGGAGCAACTTACTTATCATACTGGGGAAAACAGCAGGAGTGCCATTGTACTATGTGAGGGCAGCAAATCTAATCTTGGAGACCCTTTACTAAGTGAGGGAAGCAAATCTAATCCTGGAGACCTTTTACTATGTGAGGGCAGCAAATCTAATCCTGGAGACCTTTTACTATGTGAGGGCAGCAAATATAATCCTGAGACCTTTTACTATGTGAGGGCAGCAAATCTAATCCTGGAGACCTTTTACTATGTGATGGCAGCAAATCTAATCCTAGACATACTCTGTTGACTTGTCCACCAGCCACCACTTTCTATCATTTTTTCAACCAATAATAGATCTATTCCTTATCCAGTTTGTACTGCGTTTTCCCATTATTTCCCTTTTCAACCAAGAGATCGGTTGGGTATCCGGTCTCTACTACTTTCACCATATTATTTCCTCTTTGAATCAAGTCCTAGATTCATGCTACAACTTTCCCCCCTTTCTTCGTTGTTTGAACAAAGCCCTAGATTCGAATGCATGAAGTAGCTTTACCTCTAATAATACTAAAAATTTAGGTGGCTTTGGAAGAGCTGATGGGAGTAGAAAACGATGCACATGCAGACACATGGGGAGCTGAGGCAGTAGAGCAAGGCCGCTTTCAAAGAACTTATACCTGAGGGTCGCCGAGGTGTCGGCGGCGGCAGGTCGGATCTGCGGACAATATGGCAGGGAGGAAGAAGGGTCGGAGGACCTCCCGAGCCGGCCATGTGTCGGAGAGAACAGCACGGGCAGAGGATCGGGCCCCTCCGGCAGCTGTGGGTTTCCTCCCTCGGTGGCGATGACCGCATGAATGATGCGCCTTTTAGTCCTCTACACACACCGAACGAAGGGATCCGGCCAGATCTGTGACCAGCGGTGAGCAGAGAGAAAATGTCGCTACCGTTGTCTTATTTATATCTGGAGAGGATGAGAGAATGAAGAGAGAAACCCTAGTAAAGCAAGAGCTCAGGCCCCTGCGTCCATATATAGTGGAGTGATTATCTTTTTTCTCTCCACAACAAGCGTTTCAATTTGTGTACGTGGCAATAAAGAAAAGAAACTCTCTATTTAAGGTGACTACTGTACGACTCCTACTTACTACTGGTAGTACTACAGTATTGTTCACTTGTACTCCCCGCCCCTCCATTCATTAAACAACCCCACGGGTGAATAAACATACAGTAAGTACTGTATTTATATAGAACGAACAAGCTCGAACTATTTTCGCGTAGTTAAAAGTTGAGGGCGGGGCTTTTCCCGGGCAGTACGCGTGGCAGTTTTCAGGTAGGGCTAGAAGAGTATTTTAATTTATTTTTTAAAACTTCGAGACGGCCACATAGCATGGAGCCGACCCCAACGATTTTAAGCTTACAGGCACGGTACATGCTATCCTAGACTACTATACATATGAAACTGCCACACGAGCGTCCGGGCTGTGCTTGGCTCTTCGCCTCTTCGGGAAGTCGAACAATGACGGAATACTACTGCACTGGAGGAGTACTACAGTATGCTTCTGGCCATCTAACACCGATTGAACTGCTGCATGTCCACCGCGTGCGGGAGGGAGAGCGTCTAGCAAAAGCTTCTCCTAGTCTTGCCAGCCACCACGCTCATGGGCGAGGGAGGGACGCTCCTGCCTTTGCGTGTATGACAGGTGGGCCCTACAGGTGTGTGGCCAACCCCGTCATACAACCAAAGGCAGGTGCAGTTAAGTCCGCGAGGGAGAGGATAATCAAACTTCTTGTTGATGTACGAGTTGACGCGACACATCAAAGCACTACACTCGATATATTTCAATAATTTGCGTGTGTGACTCCCAGATGCAGAGGCCGGGGGTCATCATCCTCCTTTTCGAGAAAAAACAGACGCGTGTGTTAGAGGACGAGTGTGTGCGTGCACCTCTTCTCTTCCTGTATAACGTACTACTAAACTCAGAGTACAAGTTTCTATGGGTGGCACGATGGTGTGTGCGAGAAGTCCCGAAAGATAGGTTTAATGCATTAATTGCAATGCATGCATGCATAAAGTACATGCATTGGTCAATTTTCTCTTAATACTTGCATGCAATGATTTAATGCACCTTGGAATCTGAACATGTGTTGGGGACAACCAAATTGAGCCTTATAAAATGGAAAAACTAAAATTTTGAGATAAGCCCTATAAAACCGGAAATGAGGGAGTAGAAAACGAAGTACTCCATCCGGGAATAGTGCCGCACTTCAATAAATGCCGCACTTCAATAAATTTTGAGCTTGCGTCTCGTCACATTCCAAATTACTCCACGCTATATTGAATTGCAAACATGTTCACACCGATCACAACCTAAACGGTTTCCCACTTAGGAGCGTATTAGTACTCGGTTATAAATACTAGTATGCCAAGATGACTGCACATTCCTCCTCAACTCCTCATCCACAAAAACAAACAAGTCATCCAGCATCCTTCCCTTGTGTCTGCCATGGCCAGCATGAGTTCTGGGTCGAGAGATTGCCACCAGGGAGAGGCGAGCATGGAAGCGGAAGCACAAGAGATGTCCTGCCCCGCTGCGAGAGCAGTCGACATGTCCCGCCGCGCAGAAGTAGCAGCACAGAGGTCCCGCTGCGCCGCTGAAGCAGCACGAAGGTCCCGACGCACCGTTGATGCTGCAGACTAGTCCGACCACGCCGCGGAAGCAACAGAGATGTCCTGCCGTGCCGCGCCGCGGCCTGGGAAAATTTCTCATGGGCAGGCGACGACTGTTACAGGCGCATGCATGCGATCGTCCATAGCCAGATGGATCAGATCTCCGGCTCGGCGAGGTTGCAGGACGACATGATAGCCTCGTATGAACAGGCTACCGGCATCATCCGGAAACTAAGGGAGGGCAATGAGAGGCTCCGGGCCGAGCGCGACCTGTCGAGGGAGAAGATCGTCCGAAGTGCAGACTTGTAGGAGGAGATCAGTGTGTTGTTGAAGAAACTTATGGACGAGAATGACATGCTCCGCAACGACCGTCAAAGGCTGGTGGAGGAATGTGTGGATGTTCTCAAGCAGCGTCTTGAGGACATGAAAGAGCTCATCACCGCTCACCGCGGAGACTAGTTTCCTGGTTTCTTTTGATGTCATAATCGGTTTAGGATGTGGATTGTGTCATTGGTTGTGAAATGTTGGGTTCTAGCGCGGATGTTTGGCCTTTGTTGGCCTCTTGGGATGTTGCGATTTCAATCTGGTAGCTTTTAGTCCTTCGTGTTAGGCTGGAGTTGTGCTGAACTTCTTGTGAATTGTGGTGGTTTTCAGTAATGAAAATTGAAAGGGGCAAGCCCTTCTTTGATCAAAAAAAATTTAATCGTCCTTATATATTCATCAGTCTTGCTATAAGTCGCAGTAGATGCTATATAGGTCCGCCGGATCTTACATCAAGATCCGTGCTTTCAGATTTTCTTTTTTCTCTCTTAAATCTCAGTCGAGTGAGACATAGCCATGCCATTAAACAGAGGTTCGGGCGCCATTAATGGAGACCTTGGGAGAGAGGTGGACGGCAGATGGACGTTAAAGGGCTCTCCTCCTGATAAGCACGCGCAGGGGTCTGATCGCACGCCTCTCGTACTCAAATAGTTACCCTACACGGCGCCTCCTAGCTAATAAAAATGGGGACACGTGGCGGCACATAAATGGTACTAGTAAGTAGAACACCCACGGTTTCAATAATACTTGTGTTTCCGATTGTAACGTGACAGCACTTGTTCCAAAATGACTTTGTTGATTGTTAATGTGTGCGCCTTCGCAAATCGGACTGCAAATTTACCACAGCATGTTGGTGCCATGTCATGGCACCAAGCCAAGTTTCATTATTTTCATGCGTGTTTTGGATTTACGGAATTAAAAAACTAAGTTTCTCAATGTTTCCAACCCAGCCACGACGCCCAAAATTTTGAATTTCATTCCCATTTCTTGCACGGAACCTAGAAATTTACCCGAGGACACACATGTGATTTTTCAACCAACTTTGGTGCACTGGAACATGTGCTTGTATTTCAAATTTGAATTATGCACACAAAGGTGACACGTTCCATCCCAGAACCACGAGCCTTCTTGAGAGAAGCTCCGATTTGCAAGAAGCTTATACCAAAATTTGTTCCTATTCGGCCAATTTTTTTACCACGGCATGGTACTACCATGACATGACACCATGCCAAGTTTCATGATTTTAAATCCAAGTTTCTCAATGTTCTCGACCGAGCCACGATGCCCAGATGTTTGAATTTTATTCTCATTTTTTGCATGGGACCTACTCCCTCCTTCCATCTATATAGGGCCTAATGTGTTTTTCAAGACAGCCTTTGACTATTGACAAGATTAATAGCACATGAGATGTATACTATGAAAATTATATTATTGGAAGCTCCTTTGACATACAAAATTGAAGGTATGCTTTGTGTAAGTTGCATGTCATATATTATTGCTCTAACGTTTGGTCAAAGTTAGCCTCGAAAAACACATTAGGACCTATATAGATGGAAGGAGGGAGTATAAATTCACCCGAGGACACAAATGTGATTTTTCAACCAACTTTGGTGCACGGGAGCATGTGCTTGTAGTTCAAATTTGAATTATGCACATTAAATGACCAAAAACTCAATTAATGTGTAAATAAGGCCAAACGAAGCCGGAATAATTCCAAAATTTAACAGGGCACTCATGTAGTTCTATGTTGCCTTTGTAAATAAGCTCAAGGGGGACAATGTATATCATTTCGCACTCAAAGGTGGCGCGTTCCCTCTCAAAACCACGAGCCTTCTTGAGAGAAGCTTCGGTTTGCAAAAGCTTATACCAATCTGTTCCTATTCGGCCAATTTTTTTACCACAACATGGTAGTACCATGACATGACATCCATGCCAAGTTTCATGATTTTCAGACGTGTTTTGGATTTACAAGAATTTTAAAACCAAGTTTCTCAATGTTCTCGACCGAGCCACGATGCCCAGATGTTTTAATTTTATTCTCATTTCTTGCATGGGACCTAGAAATTCACCCGAGGACACAAATGTGATTTTTCAACCAACTTTGGTGCAAGAGAGCATGTGCTTGTAGTTCAAATTTGACTTATGCACATTAAATGACCAGAAACTCAATTAATGTTTAAAAAACGACAAACAAACCCGGAATAATTCCAAAATTTAACAGGGCACTAATGTAGTTCTATGTTGCCTTTGTTAAGAAACTCAAGGGGGGCAGCGTATATCGTTTCACACTCAAAGGTGGCACGTTCCCTCTTAGAACCACGAGCTTCCAAATCGGCCCAATTTTTTACCACAACATGTTAGTGCCATGACATGACACCATGCCAAGTTTAATGATTTCCAGGCGAGTTTGATTTACATGAATTTAAACTCAAAGTTTTTCGATGTTCTCGGCTGAGTCATGACGCCCATATGTTTGAATTTCATTCTCATTTCTTCCATGGGACCTAGAAATTCAACCAGGGACACACATGTGATTTTTCAACCCACTTTGGTGCACCGGAGCATGTGCATGCAATTCATATTTAGATTATGCACATTAAAAGTCCAAAACTCAATTAATGTATAAAAAGGCCAAATGAACCCGAAATAATTCCAAAATTTAACAGGGCACTCATATAGTTCTATGTTGCCTCTGTAAATAAAATCAGGGGGGAGGCAGTGTATATCGTTTCGCAGACAAAGGTGACACATTCCCTCTCGGAACCACGAGGCTTGTTGAGAGAATCTCCGGTTTTGCAAGAGGCTTATACCAAAACTTGTCCCAATTCAGCCAAAAATTATATGTGTGAAAACAGGGTTTAGATTATCCCAAACATCTCGCTACCTAGACCAATAATGTACTATGATTTGAATTCAACATAAAATGGATACAAATATTTGAATTGGAGAGCGTATGGTACATGTAGTTCATAGTGAAATATGATTACTGCTATATGTATGTTTTTTGTTATCAAGATAATATTTAAATTATTGTATAACTTGACAACAATCATATTCAAGTAAGGAAAATTGATTCAAATTTAGTCCATATGGTAGACGACAATATATATGTTCACATGGTGGAGTAAAATGTTCATATATGATGGAAGATCAAAATGTACGACTACATCAATTATAAACTGCAAGGTCACCTAACGATATATTCGAATTCAACATAACGTGGATTCAAAAATTGAAATTTGAGATCATGGCATATGTAATCATATAAAAAGGGACATTACTCTTTCTTTGGTGGAAATTGATTTGTTTTTTGTTGTTGTTGAGGGAAGTGCGAATCGATTTAGTACTGTGCAAGGTAATCTTGTTCTCCCGATTTTTTTTACATTTTTCTTGTAGTTTTTTCAATGGCATCTATAGCAATATAGTAAAAGGGGACATGACTCTCTTGTGTCTTGTATGAATTGTTTTTTTTACATGTTAAGTTTGTTCTGCCGAACAAGGAATCCGCACCTTGTTATCCCGAAATTTTCAAGCTCAAGTATCTTTTGTCTCACCTGCTTTGAAACTCCCGCTTCTTCAACCCGCGTCGCACCCTGTTATCCCGAAATTTGGACATACGTGAGAACTCCATCCTCATCCGAAATCGCTCCCGCAGCCCAGACACGCGAAATCCCCCTTCTACCCCTCAACCGGAAATGAAGTTCCATGTCGTGGTGTCAAAACCGGTGGGGGTACACCGATAACTTACCCTACTTTTCAGACAAGTGCGTCCCTAAGCTTGGCTCACCCCTCCCCCTTCGCCCCCCCCCATTCATACACCGAGACCGCCAAAACCCACGAAACCCCACGCTCCTCCGTCAGCCTCCCGACCGCCGCCCAGCCGGAGACTCTTCCCCGACTACGCCGTCCACCGCAATAGCTCGCCGTCCCTCATCCACCGCACCGAATGAGGATCCGTTGTTGATCTCGTCGTCCCGCCGGATCAGCTGCCCCGTCCTCCACCTCCAAGGAGCTGCCCCAATGTTCGCCTCGTCTATTGCGCCACCTCAATCCCCACAGCTCCGTCTGGACCTGCCCCACCGGAACCGCAACACCCTCACCAATTCTTCCTATGAAGCCGAGGCCAACTTGGCGCCACCAAGGAGGTTCTGCACTCAGCGCTGCATTTTATCTTTTATTCGATCTCACGGGGCTGCCGGTGCTCGATACCGAGCAGACATGGCGTGTCTCCATCGATGACGCCGTCGCCGGCCACATCATCCACGGCGTCTCTCCCCCATGTCGTTGCTTCCTCGGTGGCGACTTCCACAACGGCACTAGCTGCAGCTGCTCCGGCTCTCGCTCGCGCTGCGTCTCTGTTCTTGTTGTCGGTCGCGCTGCTGCACTGCTCCTACTTTCGTTCATGCTGCTACTCTGCTCTTTCTCTTGCTTGCGCTGCTGCTGCTACTGCACGACCTCCGGCAGCTATAAGAGTTGATGCTTTAGCACTTGCTCGTGGTGCTACTGCACGACTTGCTCTCTCCTAGTGCGTTCCCTGCTCGAGCGTCTGCTGATTTAGATCACTGCTTCTCTGCTACTAGTGCTCGAACACCCTAAACATCTATTGCAATGCTCTGTTACTAGTTCAATCAGTTTCGACAGTAAAATTCAGTTTCTACTGTGAAGTTCATTTTCTTTAGTTAAGTTCAGAGTGAACAGTACTTATAGCATCTGTCGGAGCAGTCGTGGCGCGGCTGATGCGTTTTACATCTATCACTTTTTGGTGATGTATTTTACATCATCTATTGCAGATGATATTAGGGTCCCACTTCAGATTAACGTTGTCTGTCTTGTCATGCTTCAGCCTCGTCGCCATACACCTTAGCGGAGCTGCTCCAACGACGGAACCGTCCATCACAGCGGAGCAGTACCCTCGGCGCCGTTTCCAGAGGCCTCGGATCTTCTTCCCCGCCTCTGACAGTCACACCAGCATCATCACCATCCTCCATGTCCAACCCAATGATGCTGAGGTCCACAAGGCTATGCCAAAGAGGTTGTACACTCGTCGCATCACTTTGTTTCTCCATTCCTCTGTTCTTCCAATTCATGTGAGCCAAACACCCAGGTTGACTGAAATCCTTTGTTTCCAAATGCTCTGTTTTGCATGTGCATTCCTATCCTATTCATGTGTTTTTCCTGTCCCTGCATTTATAGAATCCTCCAATTCTAAGGAGCCCTTACAGATTTACTTCATTTTCAGATAGGCGTCAAAGAAAACTCTGTGTGTTATGTCCTGCTCTTGTCGTGCCGTCATCCACCCCACCTGAGGTGCACCATCGACAGAAGCGTTCACTGCAGCAGAGATCCCCCCTGCAGACTTCCTTTCGCCGCCTCAGATCATCTTCCCCGTTGCCGGCAGCCACGCCAACTGCATTACCATCATCGACTTGAGCAGATGAACCTGAGGACTACACAGTTCCAGAAGAGAGGTCGTAGTCTTTCGTGTTTGCTTACGTTATACATCGGTTATTATTACCTGCTACTTTATTGTTCAATCTTGAGTTTTGAATTGCCCATGGGTCTCATATCGAGCCAGCAACGAATAGTATCTATCTACTATCTGGTTCATATGGGTCTTCTATGTGGTTCATGTTGGATGGCCAACAAACAATAGATGATCCATTGTCTATCTTTTTAAACTGAAGCTATAATCTACCTGCTATCATTAGTTTTGAATCCATCCACTCGTTTGCTACCTCAGTCTTGATTTTTGCATGCACCCCTTAGGCCTTACAAAATCTAACTATTTTTTTATTATGCATGTCAGATATTGTACACAATCGTACTAAACATGTAGAGAAAAAGAGAAGACTGTTGCGTGCGAATATAATGCCATGCAGACGCCGCTCCATGGTGGGCGAAGTGCCCCCCCCCCCTCCTGCATTTCCAGATTGTATTCCAGAGGAAGATAACTGTTCAGATGGAGATTCAGAAGGAGCCGACCATGCCTGTTTACCACCTGAGGTGTTTGCTCTAACCTGGCATGCTAATGTTGGTCATATCATGCATATGGCGCCTTGCATTACTTACATTATACATCTTATATGTCATCAGCTTAGTTTAGATTTGCTTTGTGTGAATGCCACAAGTTTGGTTTCTATATTATACTCCCACCATTCTTAAATATTTGTCTTTTTAGAGATTTCAACAAGTGACTACATACGGAACAAAATGAGTGAATCTACACTCTAAAATATGTATATATACATCTGTATGTGGTAGTCCATTTGAAATCTCTAAAAAGACAAATATTTAGGAACGGAGGGAGTATATAGGAATTATGCAATGCCATCTTCTTTAGCCAGGCATCATATACGTGAATCATGCAATGCCATCCTGTTTAGCCAGTCATCGTATATGTGAATTGTATCGTGCCATATTTTTTCCATAATGTATTCCATTTGTCAACAATGTTTATACATTCATCTACTCTTCCTGTGCATAAGCCATTTGAGTCGGTCATGGGAAAATCTGGAGTGAAAACAAGGTCTTCTGAGCAGTCAGTGCTACCTCTCGATGCTGATTTCTTGCTGGTTACAGATAGCTCCTCAGAGGAGGATTCAGAGAGAGATGACTAGTTGTATCCCCCCCCCCGAGGTGCATGCTCTAACTTGGCTGGGTTATATTGCTCATATCATGCATATGGTGTCTTGCATTGCCATGCCATCTGCTTAGATTAGACATGCTTTGTGTGAATGCCTCTTGTTTTCTTTCTATATCAGATATGTGAATTATGCAATGCCATGTTTTTCAACCAGTTATCATATATGTGAATTATGCACAGCCATGGAGCCAGGCATCATATATGTGAATTATCTCATGCCATCTTTTTTTCATTACATATTCCATTTGTCGACAATCTATGTATATTGAGCTACTCTTCATGTGTATCAGCCATTTGGGCCGGTTATGGAAAAATCTGGAGTGAAAGCAAGGTCTTCAGAGCAGGCAATGGTACATGTTGAAGCATATATCTCGATGGTTACAGGGAGCTCCTCAGAGGAGGATTCAGAGACAGATGACCAGTCCTATATCCCACCTGAGGTGTATGCTCTAAGTTGCAATGTTTATATTTCTCATATGATGCATATGGTGTCTTGCATTGCTTAGTTTAGACGTCATATGCACAATATTGAATTCTATCTGCTTAGTTTAGAGATCATACATGCGAGTGTCAGCTGCTTAGTATATGAATCAATTATGTCAATTATATCATGCCATCCTGTATACTTAGACAACATGTATCTGAATTATTTCATCCCAACCTATTTTAGAAAGACATCACATAGTTGTGTCATGTCATCCTGTTTAGGTACTCATCATATGTTGAATTATGCCATTATATCCTGTTAAGTTATCCATCATATATCTGAAACTGTGTCATGCTATCATGTTTAGTTAGGCATCATATATGTGAAACTATGTCATGCTGTCCTGTTTGGTTAGACAACATATATGTGAATTACCACATATGTCTATCATCCAATGTCTGTACGTTCAATTTCTTTTCTTGTTTATCAGCCATTTGAATTGGAGGGGGTTCTTGAACAGGACAGTGGTACTGGCCAGCTACAAGCGCTTGTGCCAGCGGTACTGGCCAGTAACTCGAACATCAAGTTATTGTGGCTGATAAACAGCAGTCCTTTCTTTTGCAATAGCAAGCGCTGGAGGATTTAAGCGTCAAACAAGAGAAAGTTAATAAGCTTGCTAAGCATCTTGCCAGCATTATGGGTACCCAGGATATTGTTTCTTGAACTCTTCTGAAGTGGTTTCAGTTCTGGACTTGTTTTGCTGCGGCGTTTATATGCTGCTTTGTTCCCTATATTTGCACTGGTGGCGAACTTTGATGCCCAGTGGATGTAATATGTGTAATAGTCGTGATAGCCTAGCATAAGTTGTTTGCTTATTTATTTCCTTGTTGTCTTGTTTATTTGTTTGCTTGTAGTCAGTGCAGTTCTTTTTCCGCGGTTTGCTAGTGGCTACAATAACCTATTTTTTAAAACTAGGCCACAATAACCATGGGCTAATATTTACTGTAGTGACACTGGGCCTCCTACGGGCCGTAGAAACAGTGGGCCTTCTACGGGCCGTAGAAACAGTAGGCCTTCTACGGGCCATAGAAACAATGGGCTCTCTACGGGCCGTAGAAACAATGGGCCTTCTACGGGCCGTATCATCAATGGGCCTTATACGGGACGTATGATCGATTGGCCAAACATGGGCCAATAACAGGCCGCATTATGGCCGTAAATGGGCCATTGTTAATAGGTCGTATTTGATGATGCTATGAAAATGGCCCAACGTATTAACGGACCACAAACGGGCCGACTGTAACCACGGGCTGAATTTGGCCCACAAGCAGAAAATGACAGTAACGGGCCGTAAGTAAACGAATGCTGGAAATGAGCCCAAGAACAAATGGGCTCTGAGAAGGCCGAAAGATAACATGGGCTGGAAACGGCCCAACGGAATAACGGGCCGTTAATGGGTATAAAGTGATACATTGTTCATTACAGGCCAGTTTCACCAAGGGCCGTTAATGTGTGTAAAGTGATACACTGTTCATTACGGGCCAGTTTCACCACGGTCCGTTAATAGGCCAAGAGTTACATAGGGCCTCATATGGGCCGAAAGACGTCATGGGCCATACATGGGCCAGAAGTGAAAACGGGCTGGAATCATATTGGATGGCCCAGATGACGCTACTGGGCCTAATTCGGATAGGGCGTAACGGGCCTTGGGTTAGCGAGCTGTAAATGGGCTATATGCGAACAAGTCGTTAACAGGCTTTCCATGGGCTGGCCCGCCACCTTTTGACCAAGTCAAACGGGCCGGCCTTTTCACAGGAATGGGCCTCTGTTGGGCCGTGCCACGTGTCGATGTATCATAGGCGCCTTCTGTCCAATGCGTGAATGACATATGTCCCAACGATGAGCCGACACATGTTTCCTCTAGCCAATGATGATTTTACACGTGGAAAATCCCCATTGGTCGGGGTTGTTAACGGGTTATCGGATCCAAAACCCGACCCGATAGCTTAACGGCGTTCCGTTCCGGTGGATGCCACGTGTCGGTTACCCTTGACGAAAGCACTTCTGTGACGCGCGATTTATCGTCATGGAAGTGCACACTTCCGTGATGATAATGTTGGTAATGTCATGGAACACTTCTACGATAGCACAGGTATGACTATGACTATCTTGATTCTGTCATAAAATCGTCATGGATGTACATACATGACAAAAAATGCGACCTACTGTGACAAACACGTATCATCATGGAAGTGTATTTTTTGTAGTGGAAGCACCTGGGTGGCGAGGGGGGCACAACCCACCAGGGCGCGCCCAGGTGGGTTTTGCCCACCTCGATGGCCTCCCGCACTGCCTCTTCGCTCTATAAATACCTCCTTGCTGCATAAACCCTAGGGAAGTCGACGAAAAACAATTCCAGCCGCCGCAAGTTCCAGAACCATAAATCCAATCTAGACACCATCACGGAGGGGTTCATCATCCTCATTGATGCCTCTTCGATGATGCGTGAGTAGTTCAACTCAGACCTACGGGTTCGTAGGTAGTAGCTAGATGGCTTTCTCTCTCTTTGTATCACAATACAACGGTCTCTTGGAGATCTATTTGATGTAATGACTATTTGCAGTGCGTTTGTTGGGATCCGATGAATTGTGAGTTTATGATCAGATTTGCCTTGATTTAATATCCAATCTTGATTGTTATAGCCTCGTATTTCTTCTTAGATATTTGGGTTTTGTTTGGCCAACTAGATCTATTTATCTTGCAATGTGAAGAGGT
Source organism: Triticum dicoccoides (assembly GCF_002162155.2). Taxonomy (NCBI): domain Eukaryota; kingdom Viridiplantae; phylum Streptophyta; class Magnoliopsida; order Poales; family Poaceae; genus Triticum; species Triticum dicoccoides. Next base: position 441,599,622 of record NC_041382.1, read on the forward strand.
GCTTTGTAATGGGTTCGATCTTGCGGTGCCCTTTCCCAGTGACAGAAGGGGAAGCAAGGCACGCATGTATCGTTGCTATTAAGGATAAAAATATGAGGTCTATTCCTACATGAATAGATCGTGTCTACATCATGTCATCGTTCTTATTGCATTACTCCGTCTCTCCATGAACTTAATACACTAGATGCATGCTGGATAGCGGTCGATGTGTGGAGTAATAGTAGTAGATGTAGGCAGGAGTCGGTCTACTAATCTTGGACGTGATGCCTATATACATGATCATTGTCTTGGATATTGTCATAATTATTTGCTTTTATATCAATTACCCAACAGTAATTGTCTACCCACCGTTGCTATCTTCTCGAGAGAAGCCACCAGTGAAATCTACGGCCCACGGGTCTATTTTCCTATCATATACTTTTAGATCCATATTGCCAATTGCCTTTTGTTTTATTTGCTTCTTTTATTTTAATATCTATATTATCGAAAACCCAAAAATACCTTGCTGCATTTTATTTACTTTTATTTTCATCTATCAATCTACTACAATTTTATCCTATCCTTACGTCACTTTTTGGCACCGTTACCCGAAAGGGATTGACAACCCCTTTAACGCGTCGAGTTGCAAGTATTTGTTATTTGTGTGCAGGTACCATTTATGTAGTGTTGCGTGGTTCTCCTACTGGTTCGATAACCTTGTTCTCATCACTGAGGGAAATACCTTATCGTTGTTGTGCTGCATCCTCCCTTATTCCTTGGGGAAACACCAACGCATCTCAAGCGACATCACTATCCTTTTCGACACTTGTGCTTCAAAGTGGCACCATGTTTTTCATGATAGAGTCCCCTATTTTGTCACTTTCATATACTACAAGTGTGATTTTTCATTATAGAACTTGGCTTGTATATTCTAATGATGGGCGTCCTCAAATTGCCCTAGGTCTTCGTGAGCAAGCAAGTTGGATGCACACCCACTAAGTTTTCTTTTGAGCTTCCATACACTTATAGCCCTAGTGCATCCGTTGCATGGCAATCCCAGCTCCTTGCATTGACATCAATTTATGGGCATCTCCATAGCCCATTGATTAGCCTCATCAATGTGAGACTTTCTCCATTTTTATCTTCTCCACACAACCTCCACCACCATATTCTATTCCACCTATAGTGTTATATCCATGGCTCATGCTCATGTATTGCATGAAAGTTGAAAAGGCCTAAGAATGTCAAAAGTATGAAACAATTGCTTGGCTTGTCATCGGGATTGTGCATGATAAATACTTTGTGTGATGAACATAGAGCATGACAAGATTATATGATTTTGTAGGGATAACTTTCTTTAGCCATGATATTTTGAGAAGACATGATTGCTCTATTAGTATACTTGAAGTATTATTGTTTTTATGTACATATTAAACTTTTGTTTTTAATATTATGGATATGAATATTCATGCCACATAAAGAAAGATTACATTCATAAACATGTTAGGTGGCATTCCACATCAAAAATTCTGTTTTTATCATTAACTACTCGAGGACGAGCAGGAACTAAGCTTGGGTATGCTTGATACGTCTACAACGTATATATAATTTTTATTGTTCCATGCTATTATATTATCCATCTTGGATTTTTTATATGCATTATTATGCTATTTTATGTCATTTGTTGGGACTAACCTATTAACCTAGTGCCCGGTGCCAGTTGCTGGGTTTTTTTCATGTTTTTGTCTTTTACAGAAAATCAATATCAAATGGAGTCTGAACGAAATGAAAATTTTAAAAAAAAATTCTTGGACAAGAAGAAACCTAGGAAGCTTCAGGAGGAAGCCAGGAGGGCCACAGATTATCCACAAGCCTGGAGGTCGCACCCTAGGAGGGGTGCGCCTCCAGGGCTTGTGGGCCCCCCGTGGGTGTCAGTGTCAAAATCGGTGGATCCCGGGTAGGGGGTCCCGAACTGTGCGTCTAAGGTCGATGGTAAGAAGAGACAAGGGACATGATGTTTACCCAGGTTCGGTCCCTCTCTATGGAGGTAATACCCTACGTCCTGCTTGATTGATATTGATGAATATGAGTATTACAAGAGTTGATCTACCTCGAGATCGTAATGGCTAAACCCTAGAGGTCTAGCTTGTATGGCTATGATAATGAGTATTTTTATCTGGACTAAGTCCTCTGGTTTATATAGACACCGGGAGGATCCAGGGTTACACAAGGTCGGTTACAAAGAAAGGAATCTACATATTCGACGCCAAGCTTGCCTTCCACGCCAAGGAGAGTCCCATCCGGACATGGGTGCAGTCTTCGGTCTTCGTATCTTCACAGCCCATCAGTCCAGCCCATGGCTAACAGGCCGGACGCCCGAGGACCCCTTAGTCCAGGACTCCCTCAGTAGCCCCTGAACCTGGCTTCAATGACAAGGTATCTGGCGCGTAGTGCTGTCTTTGGCATTGCAAGGCGGGTTCCTCTTTCCGAACTCCAAAATAGTCTTCAGATTAATTGATCATGTCCGGATCTGTAACACACACCACACACAACCATAGAGAGAATATAATAATACACGAGTCCAATCCACTAACAACTTTTACCACATGACATCACGTCCATCTGGTCATAATTTTGAACCGTTTTTTGCCTGTCGCTCCATGTTTCGAGACGCGGTTTGCCATTGGCACGTCTTGTCAAAGCAGAGATCGTGCCCCCTTTGTTGGGTTTCGTAGTAATTTCAAAATTTTCCTACGCTCACGCAAGATCATGGTGATGCATAGCAACGAGAGGGGAGAGTATGATCTACGTACCCTTGTAGATCGACAACGGAGTTTGGTTGATGTAGTCGTACGTCTCCACGGCCCGACCGATCAAGCACCGAAACTACGGCACCTCCGAGTTCTAGCACACGTTCAGCTCGATGACGATCCCCGGACTCCGATCCAGCAAAGTGTCGGGGAAGAGTTCCGTTAGCACGACGGCGTGGTGACGATCTTGATGTACTACCGTCGCAGGGCTTCGCCTAAGCACCACTACAATATTATCGAGGACTATGGTGGAAGGGGGCACCGCACACGGCTAAGAATATGATCACGTGGATCAACTTGTGTCTATAGGGGTGCCCCTGCCTCCGTATATAAAGGTTCAAGGGAGGGGGGCCGGCCGGCCAAGGTGTGGCGTGCCAGGAAGAGTCCTACTCCTTCTGGGAGTAGGACTCCCCCCCCCCTTTCCTAGTTGGAATAGGATTCGTGGAGGGGGGGGAAGAGGAGAGAGAGGAGGAAAGGGGGCCGGCCCCCTCTCCTTGTCCAATTCGGACCAAGGGGGGAGGGGCGCGCGGCCCATCTCTGGCCACCTCTCCTCTCTTCCACTAAGGCCCACTAAGGCCCATATACCTCCCGGGGGGTTCCGGTAACCTCCCGGTACTCCGGTAAAATCCCGATTTCACCCGGAACACTTCCGATATCCAAACATAGGCTTCCAATATATCAATCTTTATGTCTCGACCATTTCGAGACTCCTCATCATGTCTGTGATCACATCCGGGACTCCGAACAACCTTCGGTACATCAAAATGCATAAACTCATAATATAACTATCATCGTAACCTTAAGCGTGCGGACCCTACGGGTTCGAGAACAATGTAGACATGACCGAGACACGTCTCCAGTCAATAACCAATAGCGGAACCTGGATGCTCATATTGGCTCCTACATATTCTACGAAGATCTTTTATCGGTCAGACCGCATAACAACATACGTTGTTCCCTTTGTCATCGGTATGTTACTTGCCCGAGATTCGATCGTCGGTATCCTATACCTAGTTCAATCTCGTTACCGGCAAGTATCTTTACTCGTTCTGTAATACATCATCCCGCAACTAACTCATTAGTTGCAATGCTTGCAAGGCTTAAGTGATGTGCATTACTGAGAGGGCCCAGAGATACCTCTCCGACAATCGGAGTGACAAATCCTAATCTCGAAATACGCCAACCCAACATGTACCTTTGGAGACACCTGTAGAGCTCCTTTATAATCACCCAGTTACGTTGTGACGTTTGGTAGCACACAAAGTGTTCCTATGGCAAACGGGAGTTGCATAATCTCATAGTCATAGGAACATGTATAAGTCATGAAGAAAGCAATAGCAACATACTAAATGATCGGGTGCTAAGCTAATGGAATGGGTCATGTCAATCAGATCATTCAACTAATGATGTGATCTCGTTAATCAAATAACAACTCTTTGTCCATGGTTAGGAAACATAACCATCTTTGATTAACGAGCTAGTCAAGTAGAGGCATACTAGTGACACTCTGTTTGTCTATGTATTCACACATGTATTATGTTTCCGGTTAATACAATTCTAGCATGAATAATAAACTTTTATCATGATATAAGGAAATAAATAATAACTTTATTATTGCCTCTAGGGCATATTTCCTTCAGTCTCCCACTTGCACTAGAGTCAATAATCTAGATTACACAGTAATGATTCTAACACCCATGGAGCCTTGGTGCTGATCATGTTTTGCTCGTGGAAGAGGCTTAGTCAACGGGTCTACAACATTCAGATCCGTATGTATCTTGCAAATCTCTATGTCTCCCACCTGGACTAGATCCCGGATGGAATTGAAGCGTCTCTTGATGTGCTTGGTTCTCTTGTGAAATCTGGATTCCTTCGCCAAGGCAATTGCACCAGTATTGTCACAAAAGATTTTCATTGGACCCGATGCACTAGGTATGACACCTAGATCGGATATGAACTCCTTCATCCAGACTCCTTCATTCGCTGCTTCCGAAGCAGCTATGTATTCTGCTTCACACGTAGATCCCGCCACGACGCTCTGTTTAGAACTGCACCAACTGACAGCTCCACCGTTTAATGTAGACACGTATCCGGTTTGCGATTTAGAATCGTCCGGATCAGTGTCAAAGCTCGCATCAACGTAACCTTTTACGATGAGCTCTTTGTCACCTCCATATACGAGAAACATATCCTTAGTCCTTTGCAGGTACTTCAGGGTGTTCTTGACCGTTGTCCAGTGATCCACTCCTGGATTACTTTGGTACCTCCCTGCTAGACTTATAGCAAGGCACACATCAGGTCTGGTACACAGCATTGCATACATGATAGAGCCTATGGCTGAAGCATAGGGAACATCTTTCATCTTCTCTCTATCTTCTGCAGTGGTCGGGCATTGAGTCCAACTCAACTTCACACCTTGTAACATAGGCAAGAACCCTTTCTTTGCTTGATCCATTTTGAACTTTTTCAAAATCTTGTCAAGGTATGTGCTTTGTGAAAGTCCAATTAAACGTCTTGATCTATCTCTATAGATCTTTATGCCTAATATGTAAGCAGATTCACCGTGGTCTTTCATTGAAAAACTCTTATTCAAGTATCCCTTTATGCTATCCAGAAATTCTATATCATTTCCAATCAGTAATATGTCATCCACATATAATATCAGAAATGCTACAGAGCTCCCACTCACTTTCTTGTAAATACAGGCTTGTCCAAAAGTCTGTATAAAACCAAATGCTTTGATCACACTATCAAAGCGTTTATTCCAACTCCGAGAGGCTTGCACCAGTCCATAAATGGATCGCTGGAGCTTGCACACTTTGTTAGCTCCCTTTGGATCGACAAAACCTTCAGGTTGCATCATATACAACTCTTCTTCTAGAAATCCATTCAGGAATGCAGTTTTGACATCCATCTGCCAAATTTCATAATCATAAAATGCGGCAATTGCTAACATGATTCGGACAGACTTAAGCATCGCTACAGGTGAGAAGGTCTCATCGTAGTCAATCCCTTGAACTTGCCGAAACCCTTTTGTGACAAGTCGAGCTTTGTAGACAGTAATATTACCGTCGGCGTCAGTCTTCTTCTTGAAGATCCATTTATTCTCAATTGCTTGCCGATCATTGGGCAAGTCAACCAAAGTCCATACTTTGTTCTCATACATGGATCCCATCTCAGATTTCATGGCTTCAAGCCATTTTGCGGAATCTGGGCTCACCATCGCTTCTTCATAGTTCGTAGGTTCATCATGATCTAGTAGCATGACTTCCAGAATAGGATTACCGTACCACTCTGGTGCGGATCTCACTCTGGTTGATCTACGAGGTTCAGTAGTATCTTGTTCTGAAGTTTCATGATCATTATCATTAGCTTCCTCACTAATTGGTGTAGGTATCCCAGAAACAGTATTCTGTGATGCACTACTTTCCAATAAGGGAGTAGGTACAGTTACCTCATCAAGTTCTACTTTCCTCCCACTCACTTCTTTCGAGAGAATCTCCTTCTCCAGAAAGTTTCCGAACTTAGCAACAAAAGTCTTGCCTTCGGATCTGTGATAGAAGGTGTATCCAATAGTCTCCTTTGGATATCCTATGAAGACACATTTCTCCGATTTGGGTTCGAGCTTATCAAGTTGAAGCTTTTTCACATAAGCATCGCAGCCCCAAACTTTCAGAAACGACAACTTTGGTTTCTTGCCAAACCATAGTTCATAAGGCGTCGTCTCAATGGATTTTGATGGTGCCCTATTTAACGTGAAAGCGGCCGTCTCCAAAGCATAACCCCAAAACGATAGCGGTAAATCAGTAAGAGACATCATAGATCGCACCATATCTAGTAAAGTACGATTACGACGTTCGGACACACCATTACGCTGTGGTGTTCCGAGTGGCGTGAGTTGCGAAACTATTCCGCATTGTTTCAAATGTACACCAAACTCATAACTCAAATATTCTCCTCCACGATCAGATCGTAGAAACTTTATTTTCTTGTTACGATGATTTTCAACTTCACTCTGAAATTCTTTGAACTTTTCAAACATTTCAGACTTATGTTTCATTAAGTAGATATACCCATATCTGCTTAAATCATCTGTGAAGGTGAGAAAATAATGATATCCACCACGAGCCTCAATATTCATCAGACCACATACATCTGTATGTATGATTTCCAACAAATATGTTGCTCTCTCCATAGTACCGGAGAACGGCGTTTTAGTCATCTTGCCCATGAGGCACGGTTCGCAAGTACCAAGTGATTCATAATCAAGTGGTTCCAAAAGTCCATCAGTATGGAGTTTCTTCATGCGCTTTACACCGATATGACCTAAACGGCAGGGCCACAAATAAGTTGCACTATCATTATCAACTCTGCATCTTTTGGTTTCAACATTATGAATATGTGTGTTACTACTATCGAGATTCAATAAGAATAGACCACTCTTCAGGGGTGCATGACCATAAAAGATATTACTCATATAAATAGAACAACCATTATTCTCTGATTTAAATGAATAACCGTCTCGCATCAAACAAGATCCAGATATAATGTTCATGCTTAACGCTGGCACCAAATAACAATTATTTAGGTCTAATATTAATCCCGAAAGTAGATGTAGAGGTAGCGTGCCGACCGCGATCACATCGACTTTGGAACTGTTTCCCACGCGCATCGTCACCTCGTCCTTAGCCAATCTTCGCTTAATCCGTAGTCCCTGTTTCGAGTTGCAAATATTAGCAACAGAACCAGTATCAAATACCCAGGTGCTACTGCGAGCATTAGTAAGGTACACATCAATAACATGTATATCACATATACCTTTGTTCACCTTGCCATCCTTCTTATCCTCCAAATACTTGGGGCAGTTCCGCTTCCAGTGACTAGTCTGCTTGCAGTAGAAGCACTCAGTTTCAGGCTTAGGTCCGGACTTGGGTTTCTTCTCTTGAGTAGCAACTTGCTTGCTGTCCTTCTTGAAGTTCCCCTTCTTCTTCCCTTTGCCCTTTTTCTTGAAACTAGTGGTCTTGTTGACCATCAACACTTGATGTTCCTTTTTGATTTCTACCTCCGCAGCTTTCAGCATTGCGAAGAGCTCGGGAATAGTCTTATTCATCCCTTGCATATTATAGTTCATCACGAAGCTCTTGTAGCTTGGTGGCAGTGATTGGAGAATTCTATCAATGACGCAATCATCTGGAAGATTAACTCCCATTTGAATCAAGTGATTATTATACCCAAACATTTTGAGTATATGCTCACTGACAGAACTGTTCTCCTCCATTTTGCAGCTATAGAACTTATTGGAGACTTCATATCTCTCAATCCGGGCATTTGCTTGAAATATTAACTTCAACTCCTGGAACATCTCATATGCTCCATGACGTTCAAAACGCCGTTGAAGTCCCGGTTCTAAGCCATAAAGCATGGCACACTGAACTATCGAGTAGTCATCAGCTTTGCTCTGCCAGACGTTCACAACATCTGGTGTTGCTCCAGCAGCAGGCCTGGCACCTAGCGGTGCTTCTAGGACGTAATTCTTCTGTGCAGCAATGAGGATAATCCTCAAGTTACGGACTCAGTCTGTGTAATTGCTACCATCATCTTTCAACTTTGCTTTCTCAAGGAACGCATTAAAATTCAACGGAACAACAGCACGGGCCATTTATCTACAATCATACATAAACAAGCAAGATACTATCAGGTACTAAGTTCATGATAAATTTAGGTTCATTTAATCATATTACTTAAAGAACTCCCACTTAGATAGACATCCCTCTAATCATCTAAGTGATTACGTGATCCAAATCAACTAAACCATGTCCGATCATCATGTGAGATGGAGTAGTTTCATTGGTGAACATCACTATGTTGATCATATCTACTATATGATTCACGCTCGACCTTTCGGTCTCCGTGTTCCGAGGCCATATATGTATATGCTTGGCTCGTCAAGTATAACCTGAGTATTCCGCGTGTGCAACTGTTTTGCACCCGTTGTATTTGAATGTAGAGCCATGGTGCATACTCAGGGAGAACACTTCTTGATAATTTAGTGAGAGATCATCTTATAATGCTACCGTCAATCAAAGCAAGGTAAGATGCATAAAAGATAAACATCACATGCAATCAATATAAGTGATATGATATGGCCATCATCATCTTGTGCTTGTGATCTCCATCTCCGAAGCACCGTCATGATCACCATCGCCACCGGCGCGACACCTTGATCTCCATCGTAGCATCGTTGTCGTCTCGCCAATCTTATGCTTCCACGACTATCGCTACCGCTTAGTGATAAAGTAAAGCATTACAGCGCGATTGCATTGCATACAATAAAGCGACAACCATATGGCTCCTGCCAGTTGCCGATAACTCGGTTACAAAACATGATCATCTCATACAATAAAATTTAGCATCATGTCTTGACCATATCACATCACAACATGCCCTGCAAAAACAAGTTAGACGTCCTCTACTTTGTTGTTGCATGTTTTACGTGGCTGCTACGGGCTTAAGCAAGAACCAATCTTACCTACGCATCAAAACCACAATGATAGTTTGTCAAGTTGGTACTGTTTTAACCTTCGCAAGGACCGGGCATAGCCACACTCGGTTCAACTAAAGTTGGAGAAACTGTCACCCGCAAGCCACCTATGTGCAAAGCACGTCGGGAGAACCAGTCTCACGTAAGCGTACGCGTAATGTCGGTCTGGGCCGCTTCGTCCAACAATATCGCCGAACCAAAGTATGACATGCTGGTAAGCAGTATGACTTATATCGCCCACAACTCACTTGTGTTCTACTCGTGCATATAACATCAACATATAAAACCTAGGCTCGGATGCAGTAATTTCAAAATTTTCCTACACTCACGCAAGATCATGGTGATGCATAGCAACGAGAGGGGAGAGTATGATCTACGTACCCTTGTAGATCGACAACGGAAGCGTTTGGTTGATGTAGTCGTACGTCTCCACGGCCCGACCGATCAAGCACCGAAACTACGGCACCTCCGAGTTCTAGCACACGTTCAGCTCGATGATGATCCCCGGACTCCGATCCAGCAATGTGTCGGGGAAGAGTTCCGTCAGCACGACGGCGTGGTGATGATCTTGATGTACTACCGTCGTAGGGCTTCGCCTAAGCACCGCTACAATATTATCGAGGACTATGGTGGAAGGGGGCACCGCACACGGCTAAGAATATGATCACGTGGATCAACTTGTGTCTCTAGGGGTGCCCCTGCCTCCGTATATAAAGGTTCAAGGGAGGGGGGCCGGCCGGCCAAGGTGTGGCGCGCCAGGAGGAGTCCTACTCCTTCTGGGAGTAGGACTCCCCCCTTTCCTAGTTGGAATAGGATTCGTGGAGGGGGGGAAGAGGAGAGAGAGGAGGAAGGGGGGCCGGCCCCCTCTCCTTGTCCAATTCGGACCAGGGGGGAGGGGCGCGCGACCCATCTCTGGCCACCTCTCCTCTCTTCCACTAAGGCCCACTAAGGCCCATATACCTCCCGGGGGGGTTCCGGTAACCTCCCGGTACTCCGGTAAAATCCCGATTTCACCCGGAACACTTCCGATATCCAAACATAGGCTTCCAATATATCAATCTTTATGTCTCGACCATTTCGAGACTCCTCGTCATGTCCGTGATCACATCCGGGACTCCGAACAACCTTCGGTACATCAAAATGCATAAACTCATAATATAACTGTCATCGTAACCTTAAGCGTGCGGACCCTACGGGTTCGAGAACAATGTAGACATGACCGAGACACATCTCTGGTCAATAACCAATAGCGGAACCTGGATGCTCATATTGGCTCCTACATATTCTACGAAGATTTTTTATCGGTCAGACCGCATAACAACATACGTTGTTCCCTTTGTCATCGGTATGTTACTTGCCCGAGATTCTATCGTCGGCATCCTATACCTAGTTCAATCTCGTTACCGGCAAGTCTCTTTACTCATTCTGTAATACATCATCCCACAACTAACTCATTAGTTGCAATGCTTGCAAGGCTTAAGTGATGTGCATTACCGAGAGGGCCCAGAGATACCTCTCCGACAATCGGAGTGACAAATCCTAATCTCGAAATACGCCAACCCAACATGTACCTTTGGAGACACCTGTAGAGCTCCTTTATAATCACCCAGTTACGTTGTGACGTTTGGTAGCACACAAAGTGTTCTTCTGGCAAACAGGAGGTGCATAATCTCATAGTCATAGGAACATGTATATGTCATGAAGAAAGCAATAGCAACATACTAAACGATCGGGTGCTAAGCTAATGGAATGGGTCATGTCAATTAGATCATTCAACTAATGATGTGATCTCGTTAATCAAATAACAACTCTTTGTCCATGGTTAGGAAACATAACCATCTTTGATTAACGAGCTAGTCAAGTAGAGGCATACTAGTGACACTCTGTTTGTCTATGTATTCACACATGTATTATGTTTCCGGTTAATACAATTCTAGCATGAATAATAAACTTTTATCATGATATAAGGAAATAAATAATAACTTTATTATTGCCTCTAGGGCATATTTCCTTCACCCTTATTACGGGATTCTCATCAATACGGGCATGGGTAACCCAACTTTGCTGTTTACACAGCCCTCGGGAGCAGGAGAATTTTGAGGCGAGTAGGGTGGCGTTCAATATTCACTGCCCTTATAAGGAGATAAGATTCCCCTTTCTTCTCCCACGCCTTCTCTCTTCTTCTGCCTTTCCACTCTTGAGCTCTAGCGCCCAAGTTCTCATCTGTATCCCACTCGAGAAAGTACTCCACCATGTCCGGATCCGGAGCAGGTAGCAAGTGGATGGCTTCTTATGTTAAGAAGAAGGACATCAAGGAGCTTCGAGAGGCCGGATACCTGACCAAGGAGATCGTTCACCATCTCCCGGCCGAAGGACAGATCGTCCCTACCCCAGAACCCCATGAGAGGGTTGTGTTTCTCGCACATTTCGTCCGTGGGCTTAGATTCCCTCTCCACCCGTTCGTCCGCGGACTGATGTTTTACTACGGGCTAGATTTCCATGATCTAGCCCCCAACTTTGTCCTCAACATCTCGGCATTTATAATTGTTTGCGAGGCCTTCCTCCACATCCCGCCTCACTTCGGCCTATGGCTGAAGATTTTCGATGTAAAGCCGAAGGTGGTGAGAGGCCAACAGGCAGAGTGCGGAGGCGCCAAGGTGGGCAAGATGTCCGATGTGATATGGCCTGAAGGTTCCTTCATGGAGACGGTGAAGGGGTGGCAGTCAGGGTGGTTCTACATCACCGAGCCGCGCGACACCAACTGGGCGGCGGCCCCCGAATTTCGATCCGGAACTCCGCTGCGGCTTACCTCCTAGCAAGAGAAGGGCCTCGCCTGGGGCTCTTCGAGCGAGTTGACTGGGCTCCAGACGTGCGTTCAGAACATGCTAACCAAGAGGATCAAACTCGTCAACGTGATCCAGGTTATGCTCATTCGCCGGATCCTTCTGTGCCAACACTGGACTTGCTTTTTGTGGGAGTTCAATCCGGCCAAGCATCAGACACTATGAGAGCTCTTCGGTAGAATGCACGAAGATATATGGAAAGTGCTCTTCAAGGCCGGCAACACACCACCGCCCACGACCGAAGTTCGTGGGCTCAGCTTAAAGCATCAGGCCAATTTGGTAAGATCTTTCATGTATTCAAGGTATAGCCTTTACTGGTGTATTTTGGGAAGGAGTCTAAGCCTTCCTATCAATTTTCAGGCCTGGATCGACATAGCGGAGCAGATTAATTGTCCCGCTCCACTTCCCGAAGATGAGGAAACCCCACTCCTAACGAAAATTCTATTTCTGGCACCTTATGATGTGTTGCAGAAGAAGGCCAAGAAGACGGCCAAAGGGAGCAGGAGCGGCCTTCGCCGAAAGGGTGCTTCGGACATGTTGTCCGAAGACGAGACTAGCTCTTCGGTTGCCGAAGATGACGGCGAGGAGGAAGAAGAAAGAGGCTTCCCCCCGGAGGGGGGAAAGAAGAAAAGAGAGGCCTCCACGAATCTGGAGGTGAAAGCGCCCAAGAGGGGGAAGGGTTCCCTTGCGGATAACTCTACATGGGGTGTCGAAAGCAGTCCGGAGCGTATGCCCCGGACCAAGCCTCGGGCTGCCTTGTAAGTACCAAAACCCTATGCACCTCCCAATACCTGGCCTTTCTAGTTTATAATATTAATATGTTTAAACTATGCCATCACAGTCCTGCCCATGACGGCTCCCCGCGATCCTCGACAGAGGATTCGCTAGACTCAAAGGAGATGGCTAGCATGTCTCCGCTGCCCGCTCATTCTGCCTCACCCAAGGGTGATGACGAAGTGGCGTCCCAAAGGACCTTCCCACACCAAGGGAGATTCCAGAAATCGTTAAGGTGGCGCCGCAGGATGACTCCTCGGCTGTCGGACACATGGGGGAAAAGCCCCCATGGGGACTGGCAGTGGGGGCCAAGTTCTCTTTGGCCCTTAGCCGGATACCATTCTGGAGACCTATACGTCTCTGGAGTCCAGCGAATGGCCTTCCCCGAAAGGAGGAGTTGTGTCTGTTCCACCGATGACCTCTGTCCAACCAGAGGCATCGGATAATCTGCTGGAAGCGCTGCGAGGCGCCGCCATTGTGGATGAGCACCGTGTCCTTATGGGTACGGTGATCGAAAAGGTTCAGTCCGCCAAAAGCAGACTGGCCGAGGCCTGCACTAGCCTTTTAATAGGCTTTGAGGGTACAATTATAGAAAAATATCACAATCTGGACAGTAGCCCCTGATGCTCTATTCGGTGTCCGAAAAGGAAAAGCCGAACAGGGGATCAAAATAATTTTCGCAAGATTCTAACATAATATGTCTATGTGAATAAGTAGGCGTCGCTGCTGGCTGCTGCCGCTCACATTGCGGAGGTCTCCGGACTGAAGCAGGACCTGGAGCGGGCCGAGAAAGAGTGCGGACTCGTGAAGAAGCACCTGGAGGACAGCAAAGGTATGCAGTAACCTACGTGTATGTTTAGGAAGGATGAATGGTTCGTGCTTGACTAAAGTGCCATGAAGTTTATTAGGGGCCACGACCGAGGTGGAGGCCCTCAAGAAGGCATTAGAGAAGGCCGAGGACAAAGCGGCCAAGGAACGCACCGCGTGCGAGAAGCACGAGGCCCGGGTCGGCGAGGTTCAGCAAGAGCTCCAGGACGCCATCAAGAAGTGCGAGTCCTTGGAGCGTGATTCTAAGACGCAAGCGTCCGAACTTGCGAAGGCCCTCCAGAGCGCACAGGAGGCTCGAGCCGAAGCCCAGATCGCCCTTCAGGAAATCCAGGCGGCCCAGAAGATCGCGGCGGGTAAGGCTTCCATTATGCAAAGCAAGTTTGTGAAGGAAGCGTTCCTTTTACTTACCCAATTTGGAGCTCTCCGAGGGCATTTACGGATTTGCCGCGCAGCGTCTCGGACGCTGTCGAGTTCTATCAAGCCGAGGGGGGGAGCTCTATGGAGAAGCTGTTCTGGTCTCAATATCTTGTGCCCGAACATCCGGTGTCCTTCAGCGACCAGCTGAAACAGCTGGTCGAGCTGCACAAGGCGGCCGAGCTAGCCATGAAGGAGGTGATAGTCCGACTATGGCCTGTCGCGCCGATACCTAGCAGCTACTTCGGACTTGTGAAGTGGCTTGTTGATGCCTGCCCCCAGCTTGAGGTTATACAGCGGTCGGTATGTATCGGAGGTGCACGGATGGCCTTTGCCCGCGTCAAGACGCATTGGGCAAAGATGGATGCCAAGAAGCTAATGACCGAGGGGCCACCTAAGGGCAAGGACCACCGCTGACCCGAGTTATATTTTGATGGTGTCCTGGAGGGATCCCGCATTGTTGCGGATCATTGTGCAAAAGACATTATCTTTGAGTGAATGTACTCAAGCTCCCTCTACCTTGTAAAACAAAGTGTTTATGCCATATAATGTTTGTTATGTTTTAAAAAATTTACTTCCTGTGTGGTCGTGTTGTATGAAATCTGAGGATTAACCAGTCGTCGGCTTCTGCCCCCACGTAGGTAGTACGGGGCTGTTCGGGATGGAATCTAAACAATCTTGATCCAATTAGATGGTCCTTGAAGGAGTTGTTTAGTGCAACGAACCAGGCAACCAGACTATGCGGTTGTAACGCCCTTACTTAGCCATAGGAGTGCGACAATAAAAACATGCCCCTAGTATCCGAACTAGAGTGCTATAAGCGTCTGATCAGGAAGTACCAATCTTTCGCGTAATGCGGAAGAAATCTCCAACAATTTGCAACCTCCGAACAGCTGACCGGCTCTCGCCGCATCATGACAGTCAGTTTTCGGCTTTCTCTACTGAGGTGCTCCTTTGGATAAATCAAGGCACAATCGCAGTAGTTCTCCCTTTACTACCTTAGCCGATATAGCAGAACGTAAGGTAGCAAGCACAGGAGCCGGGAAACCCAACTATTGACCAAAGACATGATTCGGAGCCAATGCATATAATGCTAAATTCGGGGTGCCGAACTATACTTATAAAAAGTGTTCGGACTTTTGTTGCCGTAACGTGGGGTGCTATGAAGCCCCTGGCAAGCATCGAGCGTACCAAAGTGTACAGGTGCTACCTGATAGGATTATCCATAGGGGAGCTGGAAAAAAAGAAAGAAAACAGAAAAGGTATGAAAAAGCTGGAGTCCTACAGCTCCAGCCGCAAACTGTTCTCATTGTAACTTAATTAGTATGTCAAGGCGCATTGATACAGGTAGTGCGATAAGCAACAGGCTATTTGACATGCCAAAACCAAGGGAGAGCTGCATGTGGGTCCTGAAAAACAGGTAAAGTTATCGTTAACGGAATCGCCTAAAAAGTCCCCCGTATGTCTGTGTTTCTTGCCGCCTTGGTGTGTTTATCCTTCAAGAGGACCGATGACCATGCCATAAAATGGTGTCTGTGGGATTGAGACCTGAAAAGGAAACAAGTAAAAATGAAAGTATGTGTATCTGATGTCGGTTGAGCTGTACTACGGACCACAAGCTAGCTATGCCTCCGTCAATGCCCATGGGATTTTGAGTGTGTAGTTATGTACGTGCGGCACGAAAGCCACCACTTGATTGGAACTGCGACGAAGGCCGGATTGCTAGTCGAGCTCCTGACGAGCCGAGCTCTCCTGCTGCAGAGTAGTTCGGACCCTCCTAACGGTGTCCTTGGGCTCAGCAGCCGAATTAAGGTTCTGCTTGAGAAGGCCGCTCTATACTTCTGCTGCTAAGGCAACTGTGTGCTCTTCTGTATGGAGGGAGCGTTCCGTATTTCCATTGACCGTTATGACACTACACGGACCAGGCATCTTGAGCTTGAGATAAGCGTAGTGTGGTACTGCGTTGAATCGAGCGAACGCGGTTCGTCCGAGCAGTGCGTGATAGCCGCTGCAGAAGGGGATGATATCGAAGATTAGCTCCTCGCTTCGGAAGGTGTCCGGAGATCCGAAGACAACCTCTAGTGTGATTGAGCCCGTACAGCGGGCCTCTACACCTGGTATGACTCCTTTGAAGGTAGTCCTGGTGGGCTTGATCCGAGATGGGTTAATGCCCATTTTTCGTGCGGTATCCTGATAGAGTAGATTAAGGCTGCTACCTCTGTCCATAAGGACGCGAGTCGGGTGGAACCCATCAATTATTGGGTCTAAGACCAGTGCGGCCGAGCCACCGTGACGGATACTGGTCGGATGATCCCAGCGATCAAAGGTGATCGGGCATGACAACCATGGATTAAATTTTGGGGCGACTGGCTCTATCTGTTGGAAATATGCCCTAGAGGCAATAATAAATTAGTTATTATTATATTATATTTCATTGTTCATGATAATCGTTCATTATCCATGCTAGAATTGTATTGATAGGAAACTCAGATACATGTGTGGATACATAGACAACACCATGTCCCTAGTAAGCCTCTAGTTGACTAGCTCGTTGATCAATAGATGGTTACAGTTTCCTGACCATGGACATTGGATGTCGTTGATAACGGGATCACATAATTAGGAGAATGATGTGATGGACAAGACCCAATCGTAAGCCTAGCACAAAGATCGTGTAGTTCGTTTACTAAAGCTTTTCTAATGTCAAGTATCATTTCCTTAGACCATGAGATTGTGCAACTCCCGGATACCGTAGGAGTTCTTTGGGTGTGCCAAACGTCACAACGTAACTGGGTGGCTATAAAGGTACACTACAGGTATCTCCGAAAGTGTTTGTTGGGTTGGCACGAATCGAGACTGGGATTTGTCACTCCGTGTAAATGGAGAGGTATCTCTGGGCCCACTCGGTAGGACATCATCATAATGTGCACAATGTGACCAAGGAGTTGATCACGGGATGATGTGTTACGGAACGAGTAAAGAGACTTGCCGGTAACGAGATTGAACAAGGTATCGGATACTGATGATTGAATCTCTGGCAAGTACAATACCGCTGGACAAAGGGAATTGTATACGGGATTGATTGAATCCTCGACATCATGGTTCATCCGACGAGATCATCGTGGAACATGTGGGAGCCAACATGGGTATCCAATCCCGCTGTTGGTTATTGGCCGGAGAGTTGTCTCGGTCATGTCTGCATGGTTCCCGAACCCATAGGGTCTACACACTTAAGGTTCGATGATGCTAGAGTTGTTATGGGAAATAGTATGTGGTTACCGAAGGTTGTTCGGAGTCCCGGATGAGATCCCGGACATGACGAGGAGCTCCGGAATGGTCCGGAGGTGAAGATCGGTATATTGGACGAAGGGTATTGGAGTCCGGAATTGTTCCAGGGGTACCAGGTGATGACCAGCGTGTCCGAAAGGGGTTTCGGAGGCCCCAGCAAGCGTTGGGGGGCCTTATGGGCCAAGGGGAGAGGGCACATCAGCCCACTAAGGGGCTGAGCGCCCCTCCCACCCCATCTCACGTAACCAGGAGAGGTGGGGGCGCCACCCCTATGGCAGCCGCCCCTCCCGGCTTGGGGGGCAAGTTTCCTAGGGGGTAGGGGCGCCCAAACCCATCTAGGGTTTCCCCTGTGGCCGCCGCCCCTCCCCTAGGGAACCCTAGGGCGCCTCCCCCTCCTCCCTTCCCCCTATATATAGTGAGGGAGAGAGAGGGAAGCCGTACCCTTTCCCTGGCGCAGCCCTCCCTCCTCCTACACCCCCTCCTCCCCAATAGTGCTTGGCGAAGCCCTGCTGGAGAACCACGAGCTCCATTCCCACCATGCCGTCGTGCTGCTGGAGTTCTCCCTCAACTTTTCCTCTCCCCTTGCTGGATCAAGAAGGAGGAGACGTCTCCCAACCGTACGTGTGTTGAACGCGGAGGTGTCGTCCGTTCGGCGCTAGGATCATCGGTGATTTGGATCACGACGAGTACGACTCCATCAACCCCGTTCACTTGAACGCTTCTGCTTAGCGATCTACAAGGGTATGCAGATGCACTCTCCTTCCCCTCGTTGCTAGATTACTCCATAGATTGATCTTGGTGATGCATAGAAAATTTTGAATTTCTGCTACGTTCCCCAATAGTGGCATCATGAGCCAGGTTTATGCATAGTTTCTATGCACGAGTAGAACACAAATCAGTTGTGGGCGTCGATATTGTCAATTTACTTGCCATTACTAGTCTTATCTTGATTCGGCGGCATCGTGGCATGAAGAAGCCCGGACCGACCTTACACGTACTCTTAAGTGAGACTGGTTCCACCGACTGACATGCACTAGTTGCATAAGGTGGCTAGCGGGTGTCTGTCTCTCCCACTTTAGTCGGATCGGATTCGATGAAAAGGGTCCTTATGAAGGGTAAATAGAAATTGGCATATCACGTTGTGGTTTTCACGTAGGTAAGAAACATTCTTGCTAGAAACCTATAGCAGCCATGTAAAAACTTGCAACAACAATTAGAGGACGTCTAACTTGTTTTTGCAGCATATGCCTTGTGATGTGATATGGCCAAAAGGATGTGATGTATGAGATTGATCATGTTCTTGTAATAGGAATCACGACTTGCATGTCAATGAGTATGACAACCGACAGGAGCCATAGGAGTTGTCTTAATTTATTTATGACCTACGTGTCAACTTAAACGTCATGTAATTACTTTACTTTATTGCTAAAGCGTTAGCCATAGTAGTAGAAGTAATAGATGACGAGACAACTTCAAGAAGACACGATGATGGAGATCATGGTGTCATGCCAGTGACAACGATGATCATGGAGCCCCGAAGATGGAGATCAAAAGGAGCAAAATGATATTGGCCATATCATGTCACTATTTGATTGCATGTGATGTTTATCATGTTTTACATCTTATTTGCTTAGAACGACGGTAGCTTAAATAAGATGATCCCTCACTAAAATTTCAAGAAAAGTGTTCCCCCTAATTGTGCACCATTGTGAAGGTTCGTTGTTTCGAAGCACCACGTGATGATCGGGTGTGATAGATTCTAACATTCGAATACAACGGGTGTAAGCCAGATTTACACACGCAATACACTTAGGTTGACTTGACGAGCCTAGCATGTACAGACATGGCCTCGGAACATGGAAGACCGAAAGGTCGAGCATGAGTCGTATAGAAGATACGATCAACATGAAGATGTTCACCGATGTTGACTAGTCCATCTCATGTGATGATCGGACACGGCCTAGTTGACTCGGATCATGTTTCACTTAGATGGCTGGAGGGATGTCTATCTGAGTGGGAGTTCATTAAATAATTTGATTAGATGAACTCAATTATCATGAATATAGTCTAAATTGTCTTTGCAAATATGTTGTAGATAAATAGCTCACGTTGTAGCTCCCTGTTTCAATACGTTCCTAGAGAAAGATTAAGTTGAAAGATATTGTAAGCAATGATGCGGACTAGGTCTGTAGTCCGAGGAGTGTCCTCACTGCTACACAGAAGGCTTACGTCTTTGATGCACCGCTCGATGTGCAAACCCCTACAACATCGTATGTGGATGTTATGAACACCTAACAGACACGTCCTGATGACTACTTGATAGTTTAGTGCACCATACTTTACGGCTTAGAATCGGGATTCCAATGATGTTTTGAACGGCATGAGACATATGAGATGTTCCAAGAGCTGAAATTGGGATTTCAGGCTCATGCCCGTGTTGAGAGGTGTGAGACCTCTGACAAGTTCTTTTGCCAACAAGATGGAGGAGAATAGCTCAGCTAGTGAGCATGTGCTCAGAATGTCAGGGTGCTACAATCACTTAAATCAAGTGGGAGTTAAACTTCCAGATAAGATAGTGATTGATAGAGTTCTCTAGACACTATCACTAAGCTACTAGATCTTCGTGATGAACTATGAAATGCAAGGGACGGAGTTGATCCCAGAGCTGTTCGCGGTGCTTAAGACCGCAAAAGGTAGAAATCAAGAAGGAGCATCAAGTGTTGATGGTTTAACAAGACCACTGGTTTCAAGAAGGGCAAGGGCTAGAAGGGGAACTTCATGGATGGCAAACCAGTTGCCGCTCCAATGAAGGAACCCAAGGTTAAACCCAAACCCGAGACTAAGTGCTTCTATTGTAAGGGGAATGGTCACTGGTAGCGTAATTATCCCAAATGCATGGTAGATAAGAAGGCTGGCAACTTCAACAAAGTATATACGTGTTATTAATGTATATCTCACTAGTACTCCTAGTAGCACCTGGGTATTGGATACCGGTTCAGTTACTATTATTGGTTACTTGAAGCAAAAGCTACGGACTAAACGGAGACTGGCTAAGGGCGAGGTGATGTTGTGTGTTGGAAGTGTTTCCAAAGTTGATGAGATCACCATCGCACACTCCATCTGCCTTTGGGATTAGTATTGAACCTAGATAAATGTTATCAGGTGTCTACGTTGAGCATGAATATGATTATATCATGCTCATTGCAATACGGTTATTCATTTAAATTAGAGAATAATGGTTATTCTGTTTACATGAATAATACCTTTCATGGTCATGCGCCCTATGTGAATGGTTCATTGAATCTCGGTCGTGGTAATACACATGTTCACGCCAAAAGATGTAGAGTTAATAATGATAGTACCACTTTCTTGTGGCACTGCCGCTTAGGTCATATTGGCGTAAGATGCATGAAGAAACTCCATATCGATGGATGTTTGGGGTCACTTGATTTTGAATCGCTTGACACATGCGAGCCATGCCTCATGGGCAGGATGACTAAGACCCCGTTTTCAGGTACAATGAAACGGGCACGTGACTTGTTGGAAATCATGCATGATGATGCGTGTGATCCAATGAGAATTGAAGCGTGCGGTGGATATCGCTATTTTATCATCTTCACTGACGATTTGGGTAGGTATAGGTATATCTACTTAATGAAGCACAAGTCTGAAATGTTTGAAAAGTTCTAGCGATTTCAGAGTGAAGTTATGAATCATCATAACAATAAGATCATGTTCCTACGATCTGATCAAAAGGGGATTTTCTGAGTTATGAGTTTGGCAAATCACTTAAGACATTGTGGAATTGTTTCACAGTTGAAGCCACCTGGAACACCACAGTTGTAATGGTGTGTCCGGACGTCGTAATCGAACCCTATGAGATATGGTGCGATCTATGATGTCTCTTACCAATCTACCATTTTCATTTTGAGGTTATGCGTTAGAGACAGCTGCATTCACTTTAGATAGGACACCATCTAAGTCCATTGAGACGACATCATATGAACATTGGTTTTGCAAGAAACCAAAGTTGTTGTTTCTTAATGTTTTGGGATGCGATGCTTAGGGCTTCAGACGGAGAAGCTCGAACCCAAAGCGGACAAACACATCTTCATTGGATACCCAAGGGTGACAGTTGGGTATACCTTCTATCTCAGATGCGAGGGAAAATTGTTTGTCGCTAAGAATGGGTCCTTTCTCGAGAAGGAGTTTCTCTCAAAATAATTGAGTGGGAGGAAGATAGAACTTGATGAGGTTGTCGAACCTTTACTTCAACCAGAGAGTGATGCAACACAGAAAGATGTTTTCTGTGGCGCCTACGTCTGTTGAATAGGAAGTTAATGATAGTGATCATGAAGCTTCGGATCAAGTTGCTATCGAACCTCATAGGTCGACAAGGACATGTACTACTCCTAAGTGGTACGGTAATCCTGTCTTAGATATCATGTTGTTAGACAACAATGAACCTACGATCTATGGAGAAGCGATGGTGGGCCCGTATTCCGACAAATGGTTAGAAGCCATGAAATCCGAGATAGGATCCATATATCAGAACAAAGTATGGACTTTGGTGGACTTGCCCGATGATCGGCAAGCCATTGAGATAAATGGGTCTTTAAGAAGAAGACGGACGTGGGCGGTAATGTTACCGTCTATGAAGCTCGACTTGTGGGAAAGAGTCTTTTCACAAGTTCAAGGAGTTGACTACAATGAGAATTTCTCACCCGTAGCGATGCTTAAGTCCGTCGGAATCATGTTACATTAGCTGTATTTTTCGATTATGAAATCTAACAGATGGATGTCAAAGTAAGTTTTCTTACCAGTTTTCGTAAGAAAAAGTTGTATGTGATACAATAAAAGGTTTTGTCGATCCTAAGGATGCTAAAAGGTATGCTGGCTCCAGCGATCCTTCTATGGACTAGAGCAAGCATCTCGGAATCGGAATATATGCTTTGATGGAGTGATCAAAGCTTTTAGGTTTATACAATGTTTGCTAGAAACTTGTATTTACAAGAAGGTGAGTGGGAGCACTACAACATTTCTGATAAGTATATGTGGATGACATATTGTTGATCCGAAATAATGTAGAATTTCTGGAAAGCATAAACGGTTGTTTGAAGAGTGATTTTCAAAGGAAGACCTGGATAAAGCTGCTTACATATTGGGCATCAAGATCTATAGAAATAGATCAAGACGCCTGATGATACTTTCAAGGACGCACACCTTGACATGTTTTTGAAAGAGTTCAAAATAGATCAGTCAAAGAAGGGGTTCTTACCTGAGTTGTAAGGTGTGAAGTTGAGTAAGAATGAAAGCTTGACCACAGCAGAAGAAAGAGGAAGGACGAAGGTCGTCCCCTATGCTTTTGTCATAGGCTCTATACGGTATGCCATGCTGAGTACCGCACCAGATGTGTGCCTTGCCACATGTCTGGCAAGAGGGTACAAAGGTGATCTAGGAGTGGATCACCAGATAGCAGTCAAAATTATCCTTAGAGGAATAAGGAAATGTTTCACGGTTATGGAGGTGATAAAGAGTTCGGCATAAAGAGTTACATCGATGCAAGCTTAACACCTATCCGGATAGCTCTGAGTAGAGATACCGGATACGTATAATGGAGCAATAATTTGGAATAGCTCCAAGTGGAACGTGGTAGCAGCATCTATGACATAAAGTTTTGCAAAATACATAGGGATCGGAATATGGCAAGACCCGTTGACTACAACCTCTCTCACAAGCATAACATGATCAAACCCAAAACTCTTTGAGTGTTTATCACATAGTGATGTGTACTAGATCATTGAGTCTAGTAGACTCTTGGATGTTGGTCACATGGCGATGTGACCTGTGAGTGTTAATCACATGGCGATGTGAACTAGAGTATTGACTCTAGTGCAAGTGGGAGACTGTTGGAAATATGCCCTAGAGGCAATAATAAACTAGTTATTATTATATTATATTTCATTGTTCATGATAATCGTTTATTATCCATGCTAGAATTGTATTGATAGGAAACTCAGATACATGTGTGGATACATAGACAACACCATGTCCCTAGTAAGCCTCTAGTTGACTAGCTCGTTGATCAATAGATGGTTACGGTTTCCTGACCATGGACATTGGATGTCGTTGATAACGGGATCACATCATTAGGAGAATGATGTGATGGACAAGACCCAATCCTAAGCCTAGCACAAAGATCGTGTAGTTCATTTGCTAAAGCTTTTCTAATGTCAAGTGTCATTTCCTTAGACCATGAGATTGTGTAACTCCCGGATACCGTAGGAGTGCTTTGGGTGTGCCAAACGTCACAACGTAACTGGGTGGATATAAAGGTACACTACAGGTATCTCCAAAAGTGTTTGTTGGGTTGGCATGAATCGAGACTGGGATTTGTCACTCCGTGTAAACGGAGAGGTATCTCTGGGCCCACTCGGTAGGACATCATCATAATGTGCACAATGTGACCAAGGAGTTGATCATGGGATGATGTGTTACGGAACGAGTAAAGAGACTTGTCGGTAACGAGATTGAACAAGGTATCGGATACCGACGATCGAATCTCGGGCAAGTACAATACCGCTGGACAAAGGGAATTGTATACAGGATTGATTGAATCCTCGACATCGTGGTTCATCCGACGAGATCATCATGGAACATGTGGGAGCCAACATGGGTATCCAGATCCCGTTGTTGGTTATTGGCCGGAGAGTTGTCTCGGTCATGTCTGCATGGTTCCCGAACCCGTAGGGTCTACACACTTAAGGTTCGGTGACGCTAGAGTTGTTATGGGAAATAGTATGTGGTTACTGAAGGTTGTTCGGAGTCCCGAATGAGATCCCGGACATGACGAGGAGCTCTGGAATGGTCCGGAGGTGAAGATCGGTATATTGGACGAAGGGTATTGGAGTCCGGAATTGTTCCGGGGGTACCAGGTGATGACCAGCGTGTCCGAAAGGGGTTTCGGAGGCCCCGGCAAGCGTTGGGGGCCTTATGGGCCAAGGGGAGAGGGCACATCATCCCACTAAGGGGCTGAGCGCCCCTCCCACCCCATCTCACGTAACCAGGAGAGGTGGGGGCGCCACCCCTAGGGCAGCCGCCCCTCCCGGCTTGGGGGGCAAGTTTCCTAGGGGGTGGGGGTGCCCAAACCCATCTAGGGTTTCCCCTGTGGCCGCCGCCCCTCCCCTAGGGAACCCTAGGGCGCCTCCCCCTCCTCCCTTCCCCCTATATATAGTGAGGGAGAGAGAGAGGGCAGCCGTACCCTTCCCCTGGCGCAGCCCTCCCTCCTCCTACACCCCCTCCTCCTCAATAGTGCTTGGCGAAGCCCTGCTGGAGAACCACGAGCTCCATTGCCACCATGCCGTCGTGCTGCTGGAGTTCTCCCTCAACTTTTCCTCTCCCTTTGCTGGATCAAGAAGGAGGAGACGTCTCCCAACCGTACGTGTGTTGAACACGGAGGTGCCGTCCGTTCGGCGCTAGGATCATCGGTGATTTAGATCACGACGAGTACGACTCCATCAACCCCGTTCACTTGAACGCTTCCGCTTAGCGATCTACAAGGGTATGCAGATGCACTCTCCTTCCCCTCATTGCTAGATTACTCCATAGATTGATCTTGGTGATGCGTAGAAAATTTTGAATTTCTGCTACGTTCCCCAACACTATCGTGTAGACGTCCCTGAGCGCACGCTTGCACTCCCTCTTGGGGATGTGGGTGGCGTATATCATGTTCACCGTTTTGACCTGCGGGGGAAACTTCTTCTGTCCCCCTGTGTTCGGTTGCTGGGGCTCTTCGTTGTCGTCCTCGCTTTGCGATCCCTTGTCCCTATTCTCGGCGTTTAATTTGCCGGCTTGTTTAAAAACCCAGCAATCTCTATTTGTATGATTGGGTGGCTTGTCTAGGTGCCATGAATCTGGCACGGACGATCAAGTATGCGGTCCAAGATGGATGGGCCTGAATTGTTCTTTTGGAACGGCTTCTTCCGCTGACCGGAGTTAGAGCCCCTGAATCCGGCATTGACTGTCGTGTCCTCGGTGTTATCACTGTTGTTTCGACGCTTGTATCTGTTGCGTCGAGACTTGTCTTTGCTAGTTTTAGATTCAGGGGTGCCGGTGTCGCTTGCATTGTTTTTGCTACGGGCCAACCAAATGTCCTCGCCCGCACAAAAGCGGGTCATGAATGCCGTGAGGGCTGCCATGGATTTTGGCTTTTCTTGGCCGAGGTGGCGGGTGAGCCATTCATCACGGATGTTGTGTTTGAAGGCTGCTAGGGCTTCGGCATCCGGACAATCAATGATTTGGTTCTTTTTAGTTAAGAACCTAGTCCAGAATTTCTTGGCGGACTCTCCGGGCTGTTGAACTATATGGCTTAAGTCATCAGCGTCCGAAGGTCGAACATATGTACCTTGAGAGTTATCTAGGAAGGCCTCTTCCAAGTCCTCCCAGCTGCCAATAGAATTTGCAGGCAGACTGTTGAGCCAGTGCCGAGCTGGCCCCTTGAGTTTTAAGGGGAGGTATTTGATGGCATGGAGGTCATCACCGCGGGCCATATGAATGTGGAGAATGAAGTCTTTCATTCACACCGTGGGGTCCGTGGTTCCATCGTATGATTCTATATTCATGGGTTTGAACCCTTCTGGGAATTCATGATCCAGGACCTCATCAGTGAAGCAATGAGGGTGTGCGGCGCCTCTATATCGGGCCGTATCGCGACGTAGCTTTGATGGAGTCCGTCTGCGGTTTTCGGCCCGTGCATGACTAAGTTTGGCACGTCCGAATAGGTGGTCGTCATCACGTGTCGAGGCACGCCCTCGCGACCCATAGATTAATCTAGTATGTCCTGCTTTACTGTTCAGGTTTTGCCGGAGGTCATATGTATGACCATAGGGTAATTTACCTCTACCTGTTCGTTGAGGCGGGGCTGGCTGGTGTTCGGCGTGAGTTGTCGTTTTGTCTCGGCCACATGGTGGTCGATCAGCCGCATTGTGCGACGGAGGTATGTATTCCGGCGCCTCCTCGTCAAACTGAGGTAGCAATTTGCGCTTTGGGTAGCTTTTTATTGGGCGCTTGAGGCCATATTCTTCGACTGCTAGGACATCGGTCCATTTATCATTGAGCAGATCTTGGTCAGCTTGAAGCTGCTGCTGCTTCTTTTTCAGGCTCCTTGCAGTGGCGATTAGCTGGCGCTTGAAGCGCTCCTGCTCAAGAGGTTCCTCAGGCACGATGAAATCCTCGGTGCCAAGGCTCACCTCGTCCTCGGAGAGCGGAAGGTAATTATCGTCCTCCGAATCTTCGTGCGTGGCCTGCTTGCCAGGGCTAGCCTACCCATCTTCCCGTTCATCTTGTTCATTAGTTGTTTCAACGGGGTCTTCGTTGTCTTCGGCACCTTCTGGAGTATTATCTTCTCCTATATCGGTGTTGCTGTCTTTACTGCAGCGTGACTTAGAGTGGCGCCGCTGCCGCCGACACTTGGACTGTACTTCAGAAGGTTTATCCTCAGCGGGATCTTCCTTGTCCTCGTCGTTGTTCTCCTTTGGGCATCCACCATGTATGCATCATACGAGGAAGTGGCCGTCCAGCGTCCGGTGAACGGCGGGTTCTGGGCCTCTTCTCCTCCGGCATCGTCGTCTATACCGTCGATGTCTTCGGACTCGTAATCAAGCTCGTCGGACAAATCCTCGATCGTGGCTATGATGTGGGTGGCGGGTGGGAAGTAAAATTCTCCAGCGTCAGCCCCTAGTTCGAGTCGGGTATAGTTCGGTTGTGAGTCCTCCACCAAGGACAGGTTTTTTAATGAGTTTAGCACATCGCCCAAAGGCGAGTGCTGGAAGATGTTTGTGGCGCTGAATTCGAAGATCGACAAACGATCAAGCTCGGCGTCCGCGGGCTCATGTGGTTCGGAACTTACGACCGGAGACGAGTCCGGGGTTCTGCTGACAAAAGCGTCGTGAGAGGTTAAGTCTATGTGCGGCTCCAACACCGTGGAATTTGTGGCCTCCGTAGTGGGGTCGATCCTCCCATCCTTGGATGGCGCAGCTTGCTCCAGATCTAGGGCCAGAGCGGTTATAGGAGCAATCTCCTGGATACGGCCAGGTGACATATTTAGTTCATGATCATCAAGTCTCCACGGATGTCCACAACGTAGTTCAAGCTCCCAAATCTGACCTGATGTCCAGGGGCGTAGCTTTCGATCCGCTCCAGATGGCCAAACGAGTTGGCCCGCAGTGCGAAGCCGCCGAACACGAAGATCTGTCCGGGGAGGAAAGTTTCTCCTTGGACAGCGTCATTATTGACGATCGAATGGGCCATCAAACCTTTTGGCGATAGCACAATGGAACTCTCAATGAAAGCACCAATGTCGGTGTCAAAACCGGCGGATCTCGGGTAGGGGGTCCCGAACTATGCGTCTAAGGTCGATGGTAACAAGAGACAAGGGACACGATGTTTACCCAGATTCGGGCCCTCTCTATGGAGGTAATACCCTACGTCCTTCTTGATTGATATTGATGAATATGAGTATTACAAGAGTTGATCTACCTCCAGATCGTAATGGCTAAACCCTACAGGTCTAGCTTGTATGGCTATGATAATGAGTGTTTTTTATCCGGACTAAGTCCTCGGTTTATATAGACACCGGGAGGATCCAGGGTTACACAAGGTCGCTTACAAAGAAAGGAATCTACATATTCGATGCCAAGCTTGCCTTCCACGCCAAGGAGAGTCCCATCCGGACATGGGTGCAGTCTTCGGTCTTCGTATCTTCACATCCCATCAGACCGGCCCATGGCTAACAGGCTGGATGCCCGAGGACCCTTAGTCCAGGACTCCCTCAATGGGTCTTCCAACCCTAATCTCGGCTCTATAAATACCCAAATATTCCCCGTATACTAGAGGTCACACCAAAAATAATTTTTCGCCGCCGCAAGGTTTTGTCGTCGTGAGATCCCATCTTGGGGCCTTTTCCGGTACTCTACCGGAGGGGGATTCGATCACAGAGGGCCTCTACATAAACCTTGATGCCCTTTTGATGATGTGTGAGTAGTTTACCACAGACTTACGGGTCCATAGCTAGTAGCTAGATGGCTCCTTCTCTCTCTTTGATCTTCAATATATACAATGTTCCCCTCGATGTTCTTGGAAATCTATTCTATGTAATCTTATTTTGCGGTGCGTTTGTTGAGATCCGATGAATTGTGGATTTATGATCATATTGTCTATGGATATTATTTGAGTCTTCTCTAAACTCTTTTACGCATGATTAAGATAGCTTTGTATTTCTCTTTGGTCTATTGATTTGGTTTCGCCAACTAGATTAATTTTTCTTGCAATGGGAGAGGTGCTTTGTAATGGGTACAATCTTGCAGTGTGCTCACCAGTGGCAGAAGGGGTGGCGAGGCACGTATTTGTATTGTTGCCTTTAAGGATAAAAAGATGTGGTTTATTTCATATTGATTGGATCTATCCCTCTACATCATGTCATCTTGCTTAAGGCGTTACTCTGTTCTTGTTAACTTAATACACTAGATGCATGCCAGATAGCGGTCGATGTGTGGAGTAATAGTAGTAGATGTAGGTAGGAGTCGGTCTACTTGTCACACACATGATGCCTATATTCATGATCATTCCCTTAGATATCGTCATAATTTTGCACTTTTCTATCAATTGCTAAACAGTAAAAAAATTACCCACTGTATGCGTTCTTTCAAGAGAGAAGCCTCTAGTGGAAACTATGCCCCAGGGTCTATATTTTATCATATTATTTTTAGATCTATAAAACCAAGAAACCCAAAAATACCTTGCTGCAATTTATTTACCTCTACTTTATTTTGCACTTTTATTTATCTTTTATACCTATCTCTATCAGATCTCATCCTTGCGAGTGACCGTGAAGGGATTGACAACCCTTGTATCGCGTTGGGTGCAAGTATTTGTTTGTTTGTGCAAGTGCTATCATTGGAGACTTGTGTGTTCCTCCTACTGGATTGATACATTGGTTCTTAACTGAGGGAAATACTTAGCTCTACTTTGTTGCATCACTCTTTCCTCTTCAAGGGAAAAAACAACACAAGCTCAAGAAGTAGCGACACCTTACGAGATGTGGGCAGGAAAGAAACCGAGCTTGAATTACTTATGGGTGTGGGGTTGCCCTGCTGAAGCTAAAGTTTTCAATCCACAACTTAAGAAATTGGATCCAAAACTAGTTAGCTATTTTCGTTGGATACCCTCATAGGGGAAAGGGATATCGTTTTTATTGTCCAAGTCACACCACCAAGTTTGTGGAGACTAGACAAGCAGTATTTTTTTAGGATAATAAGGTCACAAATTTAAGGGAGAACGATCTTGAGGAGAAGCGGGTTTGTGCACCATCCCCAATTATCCAAGAGATTGTTTTTCCAAAACGAAGAAATGTGACATCTGATGATCCTGAATCTCACGGTTCAGTTTCTCAATCAAATAGTGATCCGGAAAGTAATAATGAAAATCCAGACACAAATGAGGACCCCGGGAAAATAATGATCCTCAAAATGATGATGTATCGCCACCACCTCCTCAACTCAGAGGTAGACCACGCGTGAGAGGAAGAAAGCCATATCGGATGATTATGTCACTTTCATGATTGAAGATATGAATGATATGGAAAGGTGGAGGATCCAACCTCTTATAAGGAAGCCATTAAAAGTGAAAATTCTTCCAAGTGGTTGGTTGCCATGGAAGATGAGTTGAAATCTATGGGCTCAAACGATGTTTGGGACTTAGTATAAGTTCTCGATGGAGCTAAGAAAGTAGGCTGCAAGTGGGTCTACAAAACCAAGTATGATTCCAAAGGGAATGTCGAACGGTTCAAAGCAAGGCAAGTGCAAAAGGGTATACACAGAGAGAAGGAATAGACTATAAGCAAACCTTCTCTCCTGTGTCAACTAAGGATTCTTTCAGAATCATAATGGCATTAGTAGCTCATTACGACCTAGAACTACACCAAATGGATGTTAAAACAGCATTTCTAAATGGTGACCTAAAAGAAAACGTTTACATGGCTCAGCCGGAAGGCTTTGTTGTGCAATGAGAAGGAACATTTAGCATGTCGTTTAAAGAAATCAATTTATGGCTTAAAGCAAGCTTCAAGAGAGTGGTACCTCAAGTTTGATAAAATTATCAAAACTTTTGGTTTCACCGAAAATATTGTGGACAACTACATATATTGTATGTTTAAAGGCAGTAGGTTTACAATTTTAGTCATATATGTTGATGCATATTGTTGGCATGTAGCGATAAGGATATGTTGCATGAGACCAAGAATTTTCTGTCATCCAGTTTTGATGTGAAAGATCTTGGTGAAGCCTCGTATGTCCTCGGCATCGAGATTCATCGAGATATGTCCAGATGAACATTAGGACTATCTCAAAAGGCATACTTTGAGAGAGTGTTGAAGAAATTCAATATGCATAAGTGCTCACCCTCACATGCTCCTATAGTTAAGGGCGATAAGTTTGGGACATTTCATTATCCGAGGAACCGGTATGAAACTGATCAAATGAAGTCGGTTCCTATGCTTTAGCTGTCAGAAGCATCATGTGTGCTCAAGTGTGTACACGCCCAGATTTATGTTTTGTAACCGGGATGCTTGGCAGATACCAATCAAATCTAGGACTAGACAACAAAGAAAGTCTTGTGTTATATGCAAGGAACTAAGGATTTCATGCTTACATATAAAAGAACTGATAACCTAGAAATTGTTGGTTATTTAGACTCTGATTTTTCCGGGTGTGTGGATAGTATGAGATCCACGTAAGGTTATATATTCACACTCGCGGGAGGAGACATATCATGGAAAAGCTCCAAACAAATGTTAACTACTGGATCTACAATGCAAGCAGAATTTGTAACATGTTTTGAGGCCATCGGGCAGGCTGTATGGCTAAAGAATTTTATTCCCGAGCTTAAAGTGGTTGGCAGCATATCTAAACCAATTTTATTATACTACAATAATGAACCCGCAGTTTTCTATACGAGTAACAACAGGTCAAGTGATGCTGCCAAACACATTGACATCAAGTATCGCATTGTGGAAGATAGAATCCAGGATCAAACAATTGATATTAAACATATAAGAACGAAGCATATGCTTACGGATCCGCTAACTAAAGGCTTGCCACCCAGTATTTTTCGTGAGCATGTTGCCGGCATGGGATTACAGAAAGCCTTATGCTTCTGGAATAAGAGGACCATTAAAATAAACCACTCTCAATAAGTAAAATGTTATCCATTTCGAAATAGGCGGGTGTGCTATAAGTGTTGAGGTTCTACGGTGTTTTGAGCTATTGTAACACCTGACTTTGGTACATCATTCCTACGGAGAATTGGCGAATGCAGTTAAGCCTAACGATCAAGGGGGAGAATGTTGGTATTGATCTGACAGCTAAACATGCAGTTAGATCTATTAGCCTAACATGAAAAAAAGGACAAAGAATAACATTAAGAGTGTTGGGGAACGTAGTAATTTCAAAAAAATTCCTACGCACACGCAAGATCATGGTGATGCATAGCAGCGAGGGGGGAGAGTGTGATCTACGTACCCTTGTAGATCGACAGTGGAAGCGTTGTGACAACGCGGTTGATGTAGTCGTACGTCTTCACGATCCGACCGATCCAAGCACCGTTACTCCGGCACCTCCGAGTTCTTGGCACACGTTCAGCTCGATGACGATCCCCGGGCTCCGATCCAGCAAAGCGTCGGGGAGGAGTTCCGTCAGCACGACGACGTGGTGACGATCTTGATGTTCTACCATCGCAGGGCTTCGCCTAAGCACCGCTACAATATGACCGAGGTGGAATATGGTGGAGGGGGGCACCGCACACGGCTAAGGAATGATCACGAAGATCAACTTGTGTCTAGGGGTGCCCCCTTGCCCCCGTATATAAAGGAGCAAGGGGAGGAGGCCGGCCGGCCCCTATAGGCGCGCCAGGAGGAGTCCTCCTCCTAGTAGGAGTAGGACTCCTACTAGGAGGGGGAAAGAAGTGGGGAGGGAGAGGGAAAGGGGGGCGCCCCCCCCCCCTCTCCTAGTCCAATTCGTACCAGGGGGAGGAGGCGCGCGGCCCACCTCTGGCAGCCCCTCTCTCTCTCCACTAAGGCCCATATGGCCCATTACTTCTCCCGGGGGGTTTCCGGTAACCCTCCGGCTCTCTGGTTTTCTCCGAAATCACCCGGAACACTTCCAGTGTCCGAATATAGCCGTCCAATATATCAATCTTTATGTCTCAACCATTTCGAGACTCCTCGTCATGTCCGTGATCACATCCGAGACTCCGAACTAACTTCGGTACATCAAAACTCATAAACTCATAATATAACTGTCATCGAAACCTTAAGCGTGCGGACCCTACGGGTTCGAGAACAATGTAGACATGACCGAGACACGTCTCCGGTCAATAACCAATAGCGGAACCTGGATGCTCATATTGGCTCCTACATATTCTACGAAGATCTTTATCGGTCAGACCACATAACAACATACGTTGTTCCCTTTGTCATCGGTATGTTACTTGCCCGAGATTCGATCGTCGGTATCTCAATACCTAGTTCAATCTCATTACCGGCAAGTCTCTTTACTTGTTCCGTGATACATCATCTCACAACTAACTCATTAGTTGCAATGCTTGCAAGGCTTATGTGATGTGCATTACCGAGAGGGCCCAGAGATACCTCTCTAACAATCGGAGTGACAAATCCTAATCTCGAAATACGCCAACCCAATATGTACCTTTGGAGACACCTGTAGAGCTCCTTTATAATCACCCAGTTACGTTGTGACGTTTGGTAGCACACAAAGTGTTCCTCCGGCAAACGGGAGTTGCATAATCTCATAGTCATAGGAACATGTATAAGTCATGAAGAAAGCAATAGCAACATACTAAACGATCGGGTGCTAAGCTAATGGAATGGGTCATGTCAATCATATCATTCATATAATGATGTGATCTCGTTAATCAAATAACAACTCTTTGTCCATGGTTAGGAAACATAACCATCTTTGATTAACGAGCTAGTCAAGTAGAGGCATACTAGTGACACTCTATTTGTCTATGTATTCACACATGTATTATGTTTCCGGTTAATACAATTCTAGCATGAATAATAAACATTTATCATGATATAAGGAAATAAATAATAACTTTATTATTGCCTCTAGGGCATATTTCCTTCAGTCTCCCACTTGCACTAGAGTCAATAATCTAGTTCACATCGCCATGTGATTCAACACTAAGAGTTCACATCACCATGTGATTAACACCCATAGTTCACATCGTCATGTGACCTATACCCAAAGGGTTTACTAGAGTCAATAATCTAGTTCACATCATTTATGTGATTAACACCCAAAGAGTACTAAGGTGTGATCATGTTTTGCTTGTGAGATAATTTTAGTCAACGAGTCTGTCACATACAGATCCGTAAGTATTTTGCGAATTCTATGTCTACAATGCTCTGCACGTAGCTACTCTAGCTAATTGCTCCCACTTTCAATATGTATCTAGATCGAGACTTAGAGTCATCCAGATCTGTGTCAAAACTTGCGTCGACGTAACTTTTTACGACGAACCTTTTGTCACCTCCATAATCGAGAAACATATCCTTAGTCCTTTTCAGGTATTTCAGGATGTTCTTGACCGCTGTCCAGTGATCCACTCCTGGATCACTTTGGTACCTCCCTGCTAGACTTATAGCAAGGCACACATCAGGTCTGGTACACAGCATTGCATACATGATAGAGCCTATGGCTGAAGCATAGGGAACATCTTTCATTTTCTCTCTATCTTCTGCAGTGGTCGGGCATTGAGTCTTACTCAACTTCACACCTTGTAACACAGGCAAGAACCCTTCCTTTGCTTGATCCATTTTGAACTGAACCCTTCCTTTGCTTGATCCATTTTGAACTTTTTCAAAACTTTGTCAAGGTATGTGTTCTGTGAAAGTCCAATTAAGCGTCTTGATCTATCTCTATAGATCTTAATGCCTAATATGTAAGCAGCTTCACCGAGGTCTTTCATTGAAAAAACTCTTATTCAAGTATCCCTTTATGCTATCCAGAAATTCTATATCATTTCCAATTAGTAATATGTCATCCACATATAATATCAGAAATGCTATAGAGCTCCCACTCACTTTCTTGTAAATACAGGCTTCTCCAAAAGTCTGTATAAAACCAAATGCTTTGATCACACTATCAAAGCGTTTATTCCAACTCCGAGAGGCTTGCACCAGTCCATAAATGGATCGCTGGAGCTTGCACACTTTGTTAGCTCCCTTTGGATCGACAAAACCTTCTTGTTGCATCATATACAACTCTTCTTCCAGAAATCCATTCAGGAATGCAGTTTTGACATCCATCTGCCAAATTTCATAATCATAAAATGCGGCAATTGCTAACATGATTCGGACAGACTTAAGCATCGCTACGGGTGAGAAGGTCTCATCGTAGTCAATCCCTTGAACTTGCCGAAAACCTTTTGCGACAAGTCGAGCTTTGTAGACAGTAATATTACCGTCAGCGTCAGTCTTCTCCTTGAAGATCCATTTATTCTCAATTGCTTGCCGATCATCGGGCAAGTCAACCAAAGTCCATACTTTGTTCTCATACATGGATCCCATCTCAGATTTCATGGCTTCAAGCCATTTTGCGGAATCTAGGCTCACCATTGCTTCTTCATAGTTCGTAGGTTCATCATGATCTAGTAGCATGACTTCCAGAACAGGATTACCGTACCACTCTAGCGCGGATCTCACTCTGGTTGATCTACGAGGTTCAGTAGTATCTTGTTCTGAAGTTTCATGATCATTATCATTAGATTCCTCACTAACTGGTGTAGGTGTCACTGAAACAGTTTTCTGTGATGCACTACTTTCCAATAAGGGAGCAGGTACAGTTACCTCGTCAAGTTCTACTTTCCTCCCACTCACTTCTTTTGAGAGAAACTCCTTCTCCAGAGAGTTTCCGAATTTAGCAACAAAAGTCTTGCCTTCGGATCTGTGATAGAAGGTGTATCCAATAGTCTCCTTTGGATATCCTATGAAGACACATTTCTCTGATTTGGATTTGAGCTTATCAGGATGAAACTTTTTCACATAAGCATCACAATCCCAAACTTTAATAAACGACAACTTCGGTTTCTTGCCAAACCACAGTTCAGATTGTGTCGTCTCAACGGACTTAGATGGTGCCCTTTTAAACGTGAATGCAGTTGTCTTTAATGCATAACCCCAAAACGATAGTGGTAGATCGGTAAGAGACATCATAGATCGCACCATATCTAATAAAGTACGGTTATGATGTTCGGACACACCATTACACTGTGGTGTTCCAGGTGGCGTGAGTAGTGAAACTATTTCACATTGTTTTTAACTGAAGGCCAAACTCGTAACTCAAATATTTTACTTCTGCGATCATATCGTAGAAACTTTTATTTTTGTTTACGATGATTCTCCACTTCACTCTGAAATTCTTTGAACTTTTCAAATGTTTCAGACTTGTGTTTAATCAAGTAGATATGCTCATATCTGCTCAAATCATCTGTGAGGATCAGAAAATAATGATACCTATCGCGAGCCTCAATATTCATCGGACCACATACATCAGTACGTATGATTTCCAACAAATCTGTTGCTCGCTCCATTGTTCTGAAGAACAGAGTCTTAGTCGTCTTGCCCATGAGGCATGGTTCGCAAGCATCAACTGATTCATCAAGTGAACCCAAAAGCCCATCAGCATGGAGTTTCTTCATGCGCTTTACACCAATATGACCTAAACGGCAGTCCCACAAATAAGTTGCACTATCATTATTAACTTTGCATCTTTTGGTTTCAATATTATGATTATGTGTATCACTCCGATCGAGATCCAACGAACTATTTTCATTGGGTGTGTAACCATATAATGTTTTATTCATGTAAACAGAACAACAATTTATTCTCTTACTTAAATGAATAACCGTATTACAATAAACATGATCAAATCATATTCATGCTCAACGCAAACACCAAATAACACTTATTTAGGTTCAACACTAATCCCGAAATTATAGGGAGTGTGAGATGATGATCATATCAATCTTGGAACCACTTCCAACACACATCGTCACTTCACCCTTAACTAGTCTCTGTTTATTCTGCAACTCCCGTTTCGAGTTACTAATCTTAGCAATTGAACTAGTATCAAATACTGAGGGGTTGCTATAAACACTAGTAAAGTACACATCAATAACATGTATATCAAATATACTTATGTTCACTTTGC
This sequence comes from Triticum dicoccoides, assembly GCF_002162155.2. Lineage (NCBI taxonomy): Eukaryota > Viridiplantae > Streptophyta > Magnoliopsida > Poales > Poaceae > Triticum > Triticum dicoccoides. The sequence goes on from NC_041382.1 coordinate 441,636,388, forward strand.
CATCCTTCTTATCTGCCAATCACTTGGGGTAGTTCCGCTTCCAGTGACCAGTCCCTTTGCAGTAGAAACACTTAGTCTCAGGCTTAGGACCAGACTTGGGCTTCTTTACTTGAGCAGCAACTTGCTTGCCGTTCTTCTTGAAGTTCCCCTTCTTCCCTCTGCCCTTTTCTTGAAACTAGTGGTCTTTTCTACCATCAACACTTGATGTTTTTCTCGATTTCTACCTTCGTCAATTTCCGCATTACGAAGAGCTTGGGAATCGTTTTCGTTATCCCTTGCATATCATAGTTCATCACAAAGTTCTACTAACTTGGTGATGGTGACTAGAGAATTCTGTCAATCACTATCTTATCTGGAAGATTAACTCCCACTTGATTCAAGCGATTGTAGTACTCAGACAATCTGAGCACATGCTCACTGGTTGAGCGATTCTCCTGCATCTTTTAGCTATAGAACTTGTTGGAGACTTCATGTCTCTCAACTTGGGTATTTGCTTGAAATATTAACTTCAACTCCTGGAACATCTCATATGCTCCATGACGTTCAAAACGTCTTTGAAGTCCCGATTCTAAGCCATTAAGCATGGTGCACTAAACTATCAAGTAGTCATCATATTGAGCTAGCCAAACGTTCATAACGTCTGCATCTGCTCCTGCAATAGGTATGTCACCTAGCGGTGCATCAAGGACATAATTCTTCTATGTAGCAATGAGGATAAACCTCAGATCACGGATCCAATCCGCATCATTGCTACTAACATCTTTCAACACAATTTTCTCTAGGAACATATCAAAATAAACACAGGGAAGCAACAACTCGAGCTATTGATCAACAACATGATTTGCAAAATACTACCAGGACTAAGTTCATGATAAATTTAAGTTCAATTAATCATATTACTTAAGAACTCCCACTTAGATAGACATCCCTCTAATCCTCTAAGTGATCACGTGATCCAAATCAACTAAACCATGTCCGATCATCACGTGAGATGGAGTAGTTTCATTGGTGAACATCACTATGTTGATCATATCTACTATATGATTCACGCTCGACCTTTCGGTCTCCGTGTTCCGAGGCCATATCTGTATATGCTTGGCTCGTCAAGTATAACCTGAGTATTCCGCGTGTGCAACTGTTTTGCACCTGTTATATTTGAACGTAGAGCCTATCACACCCGATCATCACGTGGTGTCTCAGCACGAAGAACTTTCGCAATAGTGCATACTCAGGGAGAACACTTCTTGATAATTAGTGAGAGATCATCTTAAAATGCTACCATCAATCAAAGCAAGATAAGATGCATAAAAGATAAACATCACATGCAATCAATATAAGTGATATGATATGGCCACCATCATCTTGTGCTTGTGATCTCCATCTTCGAAGCACCGTCATGATCACCATCGTCACCGGCGCGACACCTTGATCTCCATCGTAGCATCATTGTCATCTCGCCAATCTTATGCTTCCACGACTATCGCTACCGCTTAGTGATAAAGTAAAGCATTACAGCGCGATTGCATTACATACAATAAAGCGACAACCATATGGCTCCTGCCAGTTGCCGATAACTCGGTTACAAAACATGATCATCTCATACAATAAAATTTAGCATCATGTCTTGATCATATCACATCACAACATGCCCTACAAAAACAAGTTAGACGTCCTCTACTTTGTTGTTGCAAGTTTTACGTGGCTACTACGAGTTTAAGCAAGAACCAATCTTACCTACGCATCAAAACCACAACGATAGTTTGTCAAGTTGGTGTTGTTTTGTAACGCCCCGGATATAACTTTCCCAGTTTGTACTCCAACTCTTGTCGTTTCCGGCGTTAAGTTATATTTATTTCCTCGGGTTCGGGTCTTTGTCTCCGTGTGTTGTTTTCGTTTACATGCATCTCATATCATGTCATCATGTGCATTGCATTTGCATACGTGTTCGTCTCATGCATTCGAGCATTTTCCCCGTTGTCCGTTTTGCATTCCGGCGCTTCGTTCTCCTCCGGTGGTCAATTCTAGCTTTCTTTCGTGTGTGGGGATTAAACATTTCCGGATTGGACCGAGACTTGCCAAGCGGCCTTGGTTTACTACCGGTAGACCGCCTGTCAAGTTTCGTATCATTTGGACTTCGTTTGATACTCCAACGGTTAACCGAGGGACCGAAAAGGCCTCGTGTGTGTTGCAGCCCAACACCCCCCCCCTCCAATTTGGCCCAAAACCCACCAAACTCTGCTCCATGTCCTAGAGTGTTCGATCACGATCGCGTGGCCGAAAACCGCACCTCTTTTGGACTCTCCTAGCTCGCTCTATGCCTATATATAGCCCCCTCCATTTTCGGATCTCTCCTCCCCCTCGAAACCCTAGTTCAAAAAAAAACCTCCCCGCACCGATGGACGTGTCCGCCCCCGGCCTGACAGCGTCCGCCGCCGCCCGCGCCCAACCGGGCATCGCCACGTGGCAGCGTGCCCACATCACCGCCGCCTCACACCGACGCGGGCCCGCAGGCCAGCGCCGGCCCGTCCGCCGCCCGACCGGGCCAGTTCCAGCCGCCGACCGCGCCTGTCTTCTTCCCCGAGTCCGGCGTCCCGCGCCACTGCGGTCGTCTTCAACTCCGGCAGCCGCCGCGCCTCCTCGCCTGGCGCCCGATGCCGCCCCGCGCAGCCGCCAGCCGCCGCGGCCGCCTCGCCGTCCGGCGACCCCGGCCCGGCTAGATCCGGCCGCCGGCCACCACCTCCTCCCGCCGGCTTGCTGCGTTTCTTCTTCCCGACGAACAGCTACAGTGCCCGGCCGCGCCTCGATATCCGTGCAAGCCCTAGATCTGGGAGAGAGGTTGAAATTTCGTCTAAATCCCCAGAATTTTTTACTTCATATGCTCCTGTTCGTTGCCCCGTAACTTTGCGCCCGTAGCTCCGATTTGGACATATATTATATCAAAATGTTCGCCTCGACGAGTAAATCATTTCATTCCATTGCCTCATTTTCATTTGAGTTCATCTTGATGCCCGAAATTCTGCTAGAAGGAGGCTTCGTGAGTTATTTGTCAGATCTGCTAGTTCATCTTAGACTTTTGTCATTTTTGCCATGATTTTTGTGTGCATGCTATGCCTGTGAGTCCTTCATATGTTTTGTTAAGCATTTTGTCTTCTTTCCAAAGGTGCAACCCATGCATTTTTAGGATGTGTGTGGTGACTTGTGCAAGCTTGCAAAGTGAGGCACCCGGTAAATCTATTTTCAGGGACTTAGTGATTTTCACTAAGTCTGGGATTTTTAGTTCATGATGCCATATGTTCAGCTTGTTTCCTAGTGATCCGTGCCTCTTTTGAGGATGATCAGTAAAGGAGTTTTGTTAATCATATTATGCTCTATCCATCCATGTCTTTGTTTGAAATTATGGAGCACCCTAGCTTGACTCAATCGAGCTCTACTTTTGCTTCATGGTGAATCTGGGCAGATCGTCAACTCGTTTGCGATTTTGCCGATGCTATTGTAGTTGATCCGTGCGTGCTATGCCATTGTTCTTGCCATGTCTAGCTAGTATTTTGTGCCTTCTTAATGCATGTATGCCTTCCTTGCCATGACTTGCACCGTGGTGAGTGCATCGAGCTCGTTTACATGCCTTCGTGAGTTATATTTCAGCATGTCTCAGTTTTCACTAAGTCTGAAAACTGATTGTGTTTTAGCTATGTTCGTGTGCCCGTTAGTATATTTTGTGAACCCTTTTGGCCCAGGTCACTTTGGGCCTTTTGTTAAGCTTGTTGAGTAGCTCCATGCCATGTTCTTATTTATCTTAATCAGATCATGTATCATGTTGTTTTGCTGCTTCGAAGAGGGCTTCGTGATCTGAAATTTCAGACAAGTGTTAATTTCACTAAGTCTGGAATCTGTTTTGCATTTGCGTTTTTGACATGCTTGTTTGAACCTCTTAATGGATGAATTGGCCGTGGCTCAGTGCTAGTCTTTTGTTAAGCATCTTGTGTGCATCCCTGCCATGTACTTAGTTGTCCTGTTTGGTGGCTGTAGCATGTTCGTTGCATTGCATTTAGATGCCTACTTGCTGTAAATCGTAGACCGGTGTCATTCTTAAAACGTTTGCCATTTCCAAACCGTAACTCCGATTCCGGCGTTCTTTATACCGTTTTCAAGCGATTTCATCTCATCTATCCAGTGGCACACTTGGTTTTCCAAGTTGAGGCCAGGTTCATGCATTTCCTGTCATATCTTGCATTTTGCATCCCGCATCGCATCTCGCATAGCATATCATCATTTCATCATATTGCTTGGTCTTGCACGTGGTTGATTGTATCCTTGTTGCTTGTTTGTCTTGTTGGGTAGATCCAGGAGACGAGTTCGCTACCGAGGAGCCCGTTGAGTTTGCTTGTGAGGATCCAGTCAACTCTGACAACAGTGCAGGCAAGATGATCATACCCTCGAAATCACTACTATCTTGGCTATGCTAGTTTGCTCGCTCTTGCTATGCCAATGCTATGATGCCTACCTTTTGCTTGTCGGCCTCCCAATTGCCATGTTGAACCTATAACCCACCATTGTCCTAGCAAACCATTGATTGGCTATGTTACCGCTTTGCTCAGCCCCTCTTATAGCGTTGCTAGTTGCAGGTGAAGTTTGGAGGTCGTTCCTTGGTGGAACATCTTTTATTTACTTGTTGGGATATCATTATATTGCCATGTTATCTTAATGCATCTATATACTTGGTAAAGGGTGGAAGGCTCGGCCTCTCACCTAGTGTTTTGTTCCACTCTTGCCGCCCTAGTTTCCGTCATATCGGTGTTATGTTCCCGGATTTTCCGTTCCTTACGCGGTTGGGTTATAATGGGAACCCCTTGATAGTTCGCCTTGATTAAAACTTTTCCAGCAATGCCCAACATTGGTCTTACCATTTGCCTCCTAGCCTTTTTTCCCTTGGGTTCTGCAGACTCAAGGGTCATCTTATTTTAACCCCCCGGGCCAGTGCTCCTCTGAGTGTTGGTCCAAACTAGAGTCCTGTGCAGCGCCCCCTCGGGGAAACTCGAGGTTTGGTTTTAGTTGTATGGAGCGCTCATCTGAGTGTGCCCTGAGAAAGAGATATGTGCAGCTCCTATCGGGATTTGTCGGCACATTCGGGCGGTGTTGCTGGTCTTGTTTTAACCTGTCGAAGTGTCTTGAGTTACCGAGATACCGAGTCTGATCGGAACGTCTTGGGAGGAGGTCTATTCCTTCGTTGACCGTGAGAGCTTGTCATGGGATAAGTTGGGACTCCCCTGCAGGGATTGAACTTTCGAAAGTTGTGCCCGCGGTTATGGGCAGATGGGAATTTCTTAATGTCCGGTTGTAGATAACTTCAACCTTAATTAATTAAAATGAATCAACCGAGTGTGTTACCGTGATGGCCTCTTCTCGGCGGAGTCCGGGAAGTGGACACGGTGTTGGAGTTATGCTTGCGCAGGTTGTTCTTCTAGCTTCTCGCTCGTGCCTTGCCTCCTCTTCTCGCTCTCTTTTGCGGATAAGTTAGCCACCATATATGCTAGTCGCTTGCTACAGCTCCACATATATTTGCCTTATCCATTCCTATAAGCTTAAATAGTCTTGATCACGAGGGTGCGAGATTGCTGAGTCCCTTTGGCTCACAGATACTATAACTCCAGATGCAGGTCCAGGTGATTCCGCTCCAGGTGACGAGTACGAGCTCAAGTGGGAGTTTGACAAGGACTCTCAGCGTTATTATGTTTCCTTTCCCGACGATCAGTAGTGGTGCCCAGTTGGGGGTGATTGGGACCGTGTCGCATGTTGGGTTTTCTTCTATTTTTGCGCCGTAGTCGGGCCATGAGTGTTTGGATGATGTATGTTATTTATGTACTCTGATGTGACGTGGCGAGTTTAAGCCAACTATGTTCTCCCCTTTATTATTCACATTACATGGGATGTTGTGAAGATTGCCTAACTTACGACAGATGCCTTCAATGCGATTATGTCTCTAAGTCGTGCCTCGACACGTGGGAGCTATAGTCGCATCGAGGGTGTTACAAGTTGGTATCAGAGCCTTCCCCGACCTTAGGAGCCCCATTGCTTGATCGTTTTTAGCAGCCGAGTTGTGTCTAGAAAAATGTTTTGAGTCATTTAGGAATTATATATCGGAGAGCTTAGGAATTCTTTTTACTTCCCAGTCTCCTCATCGCTCTGTTAAGGCATCCTGACGTAGAGTTTTGACTCTTCTCTTCTCAAATTTCACTAAAAAAATTTAGGATCACGCGAGTATCTTGGATTTGTTCCGATGGCTTATGATGAGAATACTGTCTTGGTGCCTCCTGTCAGGGGTTTAGTGGAAGTGTCCCGGGGAGTTGAGCTCTGAGATGTTGTCATCATAATTTTATCGTTGCAATTCTAGAATACTTGAGATATGTTCGCCGACATCGAAAATCTCTTTTATGCAGTTCGTTGGTGAGATAACCTCGACGCCACCCAGTACTGGGGCGGGAGTTCGGGAGTATCGCCATAACTTGTATAACGGATGCTTTTCAAAGGTTGAGGTAGATGGTTTCCGAAGTTTTCTTGGTTATGTGTTGAAGGATGGATACAGCTGGATGTAGGATTTGCTAGTTTGGGTGAGATATTATGCTTCCCCTATATCCCCAACACCTGATGGCATAACCGGAAAAGTTCGGGAGTTTCATAGGTGGGAATTCTCGTAGCTCTAGTTCTTCTTCCACGGATATTGGTTTGAGATTGGGATTTCTTACCGATTATTCGTTCTTGATCCGTACCTTGTTGATTTATTTCTCTACCTTAATTCTACGTGGCTTCTCAATTTATGGATATGTGACCATTTGAAGAGGAATGCATTCGTTCATTTTGTTCGGATGTGAAGACTATATGTTGCAATTTTCATTCCATTGGATTCAGCTTCAATATTTATCTGTCTATGTGCTAACGATGGTCAACCTCTTCAGGATGGCTCCCGCTAAGAGCACCAGTCAGAACCAGAATCAAGATCCACCACCACCTCCACCTCCTCCAGAGGCATGGCAAGCTGTGATGGCCGCAACCAATGCAAACACTCAGCTGATCATGCAAATTCTTCAAGAGCGCAATCAAGGCAATCAAGGCAGCAACCAGAGTCACTTTGCTACACTCAACCAGTTCCTTGCTAATGGGCCAAAGACTTTCAGCAATTGTGTCGAGGCAACCGATGCTGACGATTGGCTTGTGGATCTGTGTAAGCATTTCGAGTGCAGTAACATCAAGCCTGAGGACTTTGTGAAGTTCGCTTCCTTCCAACTCAAAGATCAAGCTGTAGAATGGTTCCAGCAATACAAGGATTCCAGAGGTGGACGTGTTATCACTTGGGATGATTTCCGTCGAGATTTCCGAGCTCATCATATTCCGCAGAGCGTGGTTGAAAGCAAGCGTGAGGAATTCCGCAATCTGAAGCAAGGCTCTTTGTCTGTCTATGACTACAACAAGTTGTTCCAGAAGCTTGCCCGCTTTGCCAAGCAGGACGTGCCTGATGAGAAGAGCATGATATATCAGTTCAGGGGTGGTCTCAGAGAAGATATTCAGCTCGCTCTTGTTCTCTTCGAGCCCTTGAGATACGATGAGTTCTACAACATGGCACTGAAGCAAGAGGCTGCTCAGTTGAGGTGTGATGCATCCAGGAAGCGAGTCAGAGATGTTACTCCTTCTTCCTCTACTCAAGTGGCCAAGCAGCAGAAGTTTTGGCTTCCTCCTCCTCCGTTCCGTCAGTCGTATCAGCAGAAGAGCAAAGGTGGCAGTGGTTCTTCCCACCCACCCAACCCTGGCTTTCAGAACAAGACTTCGTCTCAAGCTCCAAGATCGAGTGCTCCGTATCACCATCCGCTTTCAGAGGTCACGTGCAACAAGTGCCAACAGAAGGGTCACTATGCCAACAAGTGTCTCAACCAGAGGCGTATTCCTCCTCCTCCTCCTGTCAGATCGGCAAGTACAGCTGTGGTCAAGCATAACCCCAAGCATGCCAAGGTCAATTTGATGAATGCAGCTCAGGTAGAGGACTCATCAGATGTGATCATGGGTAACCTTCCTATTAATGATATTCCAGCTAAAGTTCTTTTTGACACGGGTGCATCGCATTGTTTCATGTCAAAGCCATTTTTTACCAAGCATGAGTTCATTTCTTCTCATTTGGGTAAACAAATGGATATCGTTTCTCCTGGCAAACGTTTGAGTGCTAGTCTGGAGGTGCCAGATGTTACTATCTCGTTGGGCGACTACAAGTTCCTTTCTTCCCCAATGGTTCTTGGTAACTCGGATATTGATCTTATTCTCGGGATGGATTGGCTTTCTAAACACAAGGCTCAGCTTGATTGTGCGGCCAGGCAGATTCAATTGACTCATTCGTCTGAGGATGTAATTGTTTTTGCCGCTCGGGATAATACCATCCGTCTGTTTTCTCTCAATGAGAAGGGTGAATTGGATGCCATCTCTCAAATTCCAGTCGTTTGCGAATATCAAGACGTCTTTCCAGAAGAGCTCCCAGGAATGCCTCCGCACCGGCCAGTTGAATTCGTTATTGAACTTGAGCCTGGCACGGAACCTGTGTGCAAGCGTCCTTACAAGCTCGGACCTGAAGAGTTGAAGGAGCTGAAGAAGCAACTCAATGAGCAAGAAAGAATGGGTCTCATCCGGCCTAGTTCTTCTCCGTGGGGTTGTGGTGTTCTTTTTGTGAAGAAGAAGGATGGAACGGACCGACTTTGTGTTGATTACCGTCCAATGAACAAGAAGACCATCAAGAACAAATACCCACTTCCCAACATCAATGATCTGTTCGAACAACTCAAAGGTGCCCAAGTATTCTCCAAGCTTGATCTCCGTATGGGTTATCACCAGATTCGCATTCGTGAAGAAGATATTCCCAATACAGCATTCAGAACAAGCTTTGGTTCATATGAATACACTGTCATGTCTTTTGGCCTCGCCAACGCCCCTCCGACGTTCTCTCGCATGATGAACTTCATCTTCAACGCCTACACCAATGACTTCGTTTTGGTCTATCTCAACGATATTCTGGTTTTCTCGAAGAACAAGGAAGATCATGCCAAGCACTTGCGTTTGGTTCTCGATAAGCTCAGGGAACATCAGTTCTACGCCAAGTTCTCCAAGTGTGAATTTTGGCTCGATGAGGTTCTTTATCTTGGTCATATCATCTCTGCCAAGGGCATTGCCGTGAATCCTGAGAAGGTGTGTGCAATTGTGAATTGGGAACCTCCTCACAACGTGAAGCAACTCCGCAGTTTTCTCGGTCTCGCAAGCTATTGCCGAAGATTCGTTGAAAACTTTTCTAAGATCGCCAAGCCTCTCTCAAATCTTCTTCAGAAGCACGTCAAGTACGTTTGGTCTTCGGAGTGTGATATTGCTTTCAACACTTTGAAAGAGAAGTTGATCACTGCTCCAGTTTTGACTCCGCCTGATGAATCCAAGCCGTACGAGGTCTTTTGTGATGCCTCTCTCCAAGGTCTTGGCGTAGTATTGATGCAAGAGAAGAAAGTTGTTGCTTATACATCTCGCCAGTTGAAGCCTAATGAGAAGAACTACCCCACTCATGATCTCGAGTTGGCGGCAGTTGTGCATGCTCTTTTGACTTGGAGACATCTTCTATTGGGAAGAAAAGTGGACATTTTCACTGATCACAAGAGTCTCAAGTACATCTTCACTCAACCTAATCTCAACCTCAGGCAAACTCGATGGGTCGAAATGATTCAAGAGTATAATCCGAGTATTGAGTATACTCCAGGCAAGGCCAATGTGATTGCTGACGCTTTGAGTAGAAAGGCCTACTGCAACAGTCTGATTCTTAAGCCTTATCAACCCGAGCTTTGTGAAGCTTTCCGCAAACTTAATCTGCTAGTTGTTCCTCAAGGTTTCCTCGCCAACCTTCAAGTCTCTCCTACCTTAGAAGACCAGATTCGCCAAGCACAGCTTCTTGATGCTATGGTGAAAAAGGTGAAGATTGGGATTGCCAAGAGTCAGTCCAAGTACAAGTGCTACCGCCTTGATGACAAGGACACTCTCTTCTTCGAGGATCGTATTGTTGTTCCTAAAGGTGAACTTCGTAAAGTGATCATGAACGAGGCTCACAATTCTCTCCTCTCCATCCACCCTGGGAGCACGAAGATGTATCAGGACCTTAAGCAAGCTTATTGGTGGACTCGAATGAAGCGCGAGATCGCTCAATTCGTGAATGAATGTGATGTCTGCAGAAGAGTGAAGGTAGAACACCAAAGGCCAGCAGGTCTCCTCCAACCTCTTGCCATTCCAGAATGGAAGTTTGACCACATTGAAATGGACTTCGTGACTGGGTTTCCAAAGTCCAAGCGTGGCAATGATGCTATATTCGTTGTCATCGACAAGCTCACCAAAGTGGCTCATTTTCTGCCTATCAAAGAGTCGATCACTGCAGCTCAATTGGCAGAACTCTATACCTCTCGCATTGTCTCTCTGCACGGTATTCCTAAAGTGATATCTTCAGACCGTGGCAGCATCTTTACCTCGAAGTTTTGGGATTCTTTTCAGAAGGCTATGGGCACTAACATCCGCTTCAGCACTGCTTTCCATCCTCAAACAAGCGGTCAAGTCGAGCGTGTCAACCAGATTCTTGAAGATATGCTCAGGGCTTGTGTGATCTCCTTTGGCATGAAATGGGAGGATTGCCTTCCTTATGCTGAATTCTCCTATAACAACAGTTTTCAAGCAAGTTCGGGCAAGGCCCCATTTGAAATTCTGTATGGCAGGAAGTGTCGTACCCCTCTCAACTGGTCCGAAACCGGTGAACGTCAGCTGTTGGGTAATGACTTAATCACAGAGGCAGAAGAAATTTGCAAAGTCATTCGTGATAACCTCAAAGCAGCCCAATCCCGCCAGAAGAGCTACTACGATAGTAAGCACCATGATTTGGCTTTCGAGATCGGAGATCATGTTTACCTCCGTGTCTCTCCTATGAAAGGTACTCGTCACTTCGGTATCAAAGGGAAGCTTGCCCCTAGATACGTGGGACCTTTCAAGATTGTCAGTAAGAGAGGCGACCTCGCCTATCAACTCGAGCTTCCTTTAAACTTTGCAAATGTTCATGACGTGTTCCATGTCTCTCAGCTTCGAAAGTGCTTCAAGACTCCAGACCGCACCGTCAACTTCGAGGACATTGAGCTCCAAGAAGATCTCTCTTATCATGAGCACCCAGTTGCTATTCTTGAAGAGACTGAACGCAAGACTCGCAACAAGTCAATCAAATTTCTCAAAGTCAAGTGGTCACACCATTCCGACCGTGAAGCTACCTGGGAACGCGAGGATCACCTCCATTCTGAGTACCCGGAGTTCTTTCAGTCCTAGATCTTGGGACGAGATCTTTTCGTAGTGGTGGAGTGTTGTAACGCCCCGGATATAACTTTCCCAATTTGTACTCCAACTCTTGCCGTTTCCGGCGTTAAGTTATATTTATTTCCTCGGGTTCGGGTCTTTGTCTCCGTGTGTTGTTTTCGTTTTCATGCATCTCATATCATGTCATCATGTGCATTGCATTTGCATACGTGTTCGTCTCATGCATTCGAGCATTTTCCCCGTTGTCCGTTTTGCATTCCGGCGCTTCGTTCTCCTCCGGTGGTCAATTCTAGCTTTCTTTCGTGTGTGGGGATTAAACATTTCCGGATTGGACCGAGACTTGCCAAGCGGCCTTGGTTTACTACCGGTAGACCGCCTGTCAAGTTTCGTATCATTTGGACTTCGTTTGATACTCCAACGGTTAACCGAGGGACCGAAAAGGCCTCGTGTGCGTTGCAGCCCAACACCCACCCCAATTTGGCCCAAAACCCACCAAACTCTGCTCCATTTCCTAGAGCGTTCGATCACGATCGCGTGGCCGAAAACCGCACCTCTTTTGGACTCTCCTAGCTCCCTCTATGCCTATATATAGCCCCCTCCATTTTCGGATCTCTCCTCCCCCTCGAAACCCTAGTTCTAAAAAAAAAACCTCCACGCACCGACGGACGTGTCCGCCCCCGGCCGGACAGCGTCCGCCGCCGCCCGCGCCCA